>NC_080685.1:98682794-98993475 GCF_030445035.2 Dasypus novemcinctus | reverse complement strand
AACTTAACTGTGGATTAGTTCGTATTATCAAGAGTGAGGATAGTAGGTAATAATACAAACACAACAACCACCACCAAGAAAATGGATTAAATAGAGATATTCTGCACTATGCAAATTTTACCACTTATGATGGGAAATCCACATGCAAATGAAGCAAATAGTAATACAAGTGGTCTAGTTAGCTCTACCTTGGTGGGAAGTTCTGGGAGAAGGTAGAGGAGTTTAGGAAAGTCTGTGATGGAGACAAAGAATGATGCAACGAAGAGGGAGAATATGAACTTTTCATACGTGAAGGCTGTATGCTTATAAGAGCTTCCAGGCTCTGTTGTCTGTTGCTTCTCCTGCTGACTTTGGTCCCAGATGGTGTTCAGGGATAAATCTGTGTCATCACTCTAGTCTATTCCAGTGCTGCTGCTTGAAAGGAAAGCCCAGGTATTAGCAAGCCTGAGCTGGTAAGGCAAATGTTCCCTCTTCTGCTGTCTGGGCTGAGCACTCTGAGCAGCATTGTGTGCAGGCAAGGCAACTCTTCCTGACCTTTTCTCTTGTTCCAGAGAATTGTGCTTCTGTGGGTTGGCCAGGGCAGTGGGACAGGCTGGATAGGAAATTGGCTCAGGTCAGTGAGCTTTACATCCTTCATTCTTAGAGTGAACCTGATTGTTCTGTTCTATATTTGAAATTATCATGATTATAGTGGATTAGCAGGAGCCTGTTCAAAATGTTGAACCCATCCTAGAACACAAACCTCTTTCACTCTTCCTGATGCACCCAAAGATAACCTTCTCCAGGAAGGCTTCCTTGACACCCCAGGCTTTTTCACCACTACCCCCTCTCATTGTTTGCGCTCACTGTCTGCTCTCTGTGTCCATTTGCTGTGTGCTTGTCTTCTCTTTAGGAGGCACTGGGAACCGAAACTGGGACTTCCCATGTGGGAGAGAGAAGTTCAGTCACTTGAGCCACCTCAGCTCCCCTGCTTCTCTGTGTCTCTCATTGTCTTTCCTCTTTGTATCTGCTTCTTGCATCATCTTGTAGAATCAGCTTGCTGTGCCCATCTGTCACACCAGCTTGCTGTCTTTCTCATCTTCTCCAGGAGGCACAAGGAACCAAACCGGGACCTCCAATGTGGGAGATGGGAGCCCAATCACTTGAGCCATATCCGTTTCCCTATGAGATTTTTTATAAGAATTGTCTCACGTAAGTGTGGGAATGGGGAAGTCCAAATTCTGTAGGGCAGGCCGCATGCTGGGAACTTCGATGAAAATTTTTTGATAAATTCCCCAGAAGAAGCTGAAGTAAAGATAGAAATTCTCTCTTCTGACTGCTGAAATCCTCACTTCTCCTTTTAAAACCTTCAACTGATTGGATGAGCTTTCTCTCTTCGTTGAAGGCAATCTCTGCAGGTGATTGTAGATCTAATCAGATGCAACCAACTTACTGATGGTGTAAATCCCCTAAATACCCTCACAGTAATAATCAGGCCAATATTTGCTTGACCGAACAACTGGACACCATCACCTTGCCAAGTTGATGCATGAACTTAACCATCCCAGTCCACTCCCTTGGCACCTTGGCACCCATGCACAGCTCCTTAAACCATATCTCTAAATAGAAACAATAGCATTCATATTTCCATCCAACATTATTCAACTATTCTGGGTACAACCAGAAACGCAGGTCTTTGATTAATATTTGCTCTTAAATTTGATATCCTATACTTAAATACTATATTGTGAAGTTAATCACAATATGATATGTCATATGATAAGGGAATAAGATAGGGAAAAATGTTTGCTTTATGTATTTATATATATACAAACATATAACAAAACAAGGAAGAAATATTCATAACCATTATAGTCCTTGTTTCAGTAACTGGTCACATGGTAGTAGCTCATATTTGTAACAACTTTCTTTTACTACCCATTCCACATTCCCTTTACCCTCAGCAAGCACCTCAACTGAGGTGATAGAGTAACTGATAGAGTAACTCAATACTTTAGTTTCTGGGCCATTGGTAGTCCTGCCTGGATTGGGTTGTTGCAATTTTCCACTGACTTTAATCATAAGGCATGGCAGTACTGAGAGACATCCTAGGAAATTTCCTGTATTCCAGGAAAACTCTTCTTTTCCTCCATTGTTTAGGTGAAGCCCTATTTCCCCTTGAAAGGCAGGATCAATCACCCTAGCCAGTACAATAATTCCCCTCTTTGCCTTTGATTCAGAGGCTTGAGGAGCCCAAAGTGACCAGGTGGTAGTCTTAACTTCTAGTTCAATGGAATCATTGTTGTGTCTCCTGGTGCAAGCACTCCTGTTTTTGGAACGTAGACCTGTAGACCAGCAGAACTTAAGGGTGGAAGGATGATCACTAAGGGTAATAGTGAGTGATGCCTCTCCCATCTCTATCCCTTGATTTCTGGACCTGTGGATCCTGGCTATGGGAGAAATAACACCATAGGGTGGACACTGATTCAGAGCATAGACAAGCTCCTAGAGAATACTGTCCCCAGCCATACCACACCTAGATGGCACTGTAATTAATCTTCAAAAGGCCATTTCATCATTCTGTCAACCCAGGTGACTCAGGATGATTGGGAACATGGTGAGACCAATGAATTCCATGAACATGTGCCCATTCCTGCAATTTATTTGCTGTGAGGTAGGTTCCTTGATCAGAAGCAATGATGTGTGGAATACCATGATGGTGAGTGTAGCAGTTTGATATAGTTATGAATTCCAAAGATATTGGATTATGTTTGTAATCTGGTCTGTACCTAGGTGTGATTGAGTTAGGATTGGGGCTTTGATTGTACCATCATTAGGGCATTGAGTCCCCCTCCCCCCCCCCCCCCCCCCCCGCCTTGGTAGGTGGGGACTGGGGACTCATAGATAAAAGGCATGGCAAAGGACAGAGTTGAGGGTTTTTGATGCTGGATTTTTGATGTTGGAGTTTGATGCTGAAGCTTAAGCTGGATCCCCAGGAAGTAAGCACACAGAGGAAAGAGAAGCAGGCCCCAGGAAGGGAAGAACCCAGGAAGCTTAAATCCTCACAGATGTTGGCAACCATCTTGCACCAACACATGTAAATAGACTGGTAAGAGAATTAACTTATGCTTTTTGGCCTGGTATCTGTAAGCTCCTACCCCAAATAAATACCCTTTATAAAAACCAACTGATTTCTGGTATTTTGCATCAACACCCCTTTGACTGACTAATACAGTGGGTAAGGCATTCAGTAACTCCATCGATGGTGGCTTTAGCAGAAACATTACATGCAGGGAAGGCAAAGCCATACCAGGGGTATGTACCTATTCCAGTTAGAACAAATCGCTGTCCCTTCCAAGATGGAAATGGTCCATTGTAATCAACCTGCCACCAAGTAGCAGGCTAATCACCCTGAGGAATGGTGCCATATCACTGACTGAGTGTTGGGCTCTGTTACTGGCACATTGGATACTCAGCAGTGGCCATAGCCAGGATGGCCTTGGTGAGTGGAAGTCCATGTAGCTGAACCCATGTGTGGCAGTTTGATATTATTTATGAATTCCAAAAAGAGATATTGATTATGTTTGTAAAGTAGCCCATTCCTCTGGGCATGATACCCTTTGATTTAAGTTCCAAGTCTTTACATTTACTTGATTAAATCAAGATTATGGCTTTAATTCTACCACATCATTAAAGCATACAGGGTTGAGTCTCTGCCCCTTTGATGGGCTAAATAAATGGATGTTCAATCAAGAACACAGAAGAAATACACAGAGGAAGATACACGGGAATATCAAGAGCTCCATAGACAGGGCAGAAGAGAGAACTTGATCCAGGGGCCCTGGAGAAAGATAAGCCATTCACCTGATCGTTTACAGCTGGCCTCGTGAAGCGACTAGAGCAGCTGAGCCTGGAAAGAAATGAGCCCCCCAGCCTACAGTTGAGATTGAAAGAAGCTGGACCCACAAAGCCTTAAGAGGGAAGAGGAGAACTGAACTTTCACAGAAATTGCCCACCATCTTGCTTCAACACGTGGCAACAGACTTTGGGTGAGGAAGTACCTCTTAAGTAACCTTGAGTTGGACTCTTTAAGGCCTTGTAACTGTAAGCTGCTACCCCAAGTAAATACCTTGTATAAAAGCTGCCAGATTTCTGGTACTTTGAATTGGCACCCCTTTGGCTGACTAATACACCATGCATAACCTCCATTCCTACCACCATGGCCACTTTGTTCATGAGCTCATTGGACAACGACAGGGATGGCTGGGGAATGAGGCTGCTTGATATCCATAGATTATGTCATCTTATCCACTTGATCATTAGAATCTTTCTCTGCTAAAATTATCCTCTGGTGACCATTCATGTGTGACACAAATATCTTCCTGTTTTTTTGCCTACTCAGAATGGTCTGTCACATACCTCTTCCCCACATTCCTTTGTCACCAATTTTTCAATCATGTTCCAAGTCCCTTACTATCCAATCAAACAATGGCAACAGCCCATGAATCAGTATACAAACACTTCTGTGGCCATTTCTCCCTCCAAGCAGAATAAACAAGCAGGTGTACTGCTCAAAGTTCCACCCACTGGGATGATTTCCCTTCACCACTGTCCTTCAGGGATGTCCCAGAAAGTGGTTACACTGCAGCAGCTCTCCACTTTTGGGTTGTACCTGTATGTAGTACAAAGCCTTCTATAAACCAGTCCCAAGTTTTCTCTTCCTCAGTCAACTGACTGTAAGGAAATCCCTAAGCGGTCATAATTGTGGGCTGAGAAAGAGAAGGTAATGTGGCAGGAGTAGGGTTCTTGGGCATTTGGGCCACTTCCTCATGTAATTGTTGCTTTCAAGACCTGTTTGAGCCCTATCTTATATATTCCACTTCCATTTTATGATGGAGTTCTGCTGTGCACATCCAACCTTATGGTTTGGCAAGTCAGACAATATGCAGATCATGGTAGGCCACTCAGTTCTTATGGTAACTTGGTGGCCCATGGTTAAGCATTCATTCCCTACTAAGGTCCAGCTGCAGACCAAAAGCTGTTTCTCAAAAGGAGAGTATTATCTGTAGAGGATGGCTGATTTCTGAGGGCAGACCATTACAGGTTTATCTAGCAAAGATTCAACAGAATCTAGGGTTTTGATGTCCCCATTGCCATCATTATCAACCCATATGCCCCATTCTAATTTTCAGTATCCCATTCCTTTCCAATCAGTGCCCTCACTTTAACAGCAGTCACCCTGCAAGGATGGGAATTTAGTTTACATCATAATTCAGCCACTTGCAAATGAGACTCTGGGTCTGGTTTTCAGAAATCTCAAGTCTGCAGCAACATGAAATAAGATTTTCTTTCAGGGCACACGTGGAAACTTTCATGTCCTTCATGCGGTGCTTAAGTTAAGAATTTGAAGCCTTGAGTGTTGACCTAAGTAATTTTGAAGCAGAGTCTGTAAGGCTAAAGACAAAAAGAAACTATACATAAGCACTGTACTGTAGTTGATAAAGTTGTCTCCCATGGAGGTACAGGTTAACAATTCTGATACTGCAATTCTTGTATACTGGAATTGAACAATTAAAGAAGGGACAATTTAGGAACATGGATGGTGGGAAACAGGTTTCTAACTATTGAGTGGGAGTTTACAGATAGGCAAGGGGAAGATGTTAGAATGATCAATGTGGTAATGGGTTAGAGTTGGAGACAAGATGAACCAATCTTTAGCTTACTAAAGATACAAATGGTTATATATAGAAATATTTATAAATAGGTATATATACACATGGGTTAGTATATACACATGTATTTCTTTTTTTTTTTTTTTTAAAGATTTATTTATTTATTTAATTCCCCCCCTCCCCTGGTTGTCTGTTCTTGGTGTCTATTTGCTGCGTCTTGTTTCTTTGTCCGCTTCTGTTGTCGTCAGCGGCACGGGAAGTGTGGGCGGCGCCATTCCTGGGCAGGCTGCACTTCTTTTCACGCTGGGCAGCTTTCCTCACGGGCGCACTCCTTGCGCGTGGGGCTCCCCCACGCGGGGGACACCCTTGCGTGGCACGGCACTCCTTGCGCGCATCAGCACTGCGTGTGGCCAGCTCCACACGGGTCAAGGAGGCCCGGGGTTTGAACCGCGGACCTCCCATATGGTAGACGGACGCCCTAACCACTGGGCCAAAGTCCGTTTCCCATACACATGTATTTCTTTACTCTGCCAGCTGAAGGGACCTAGAAGCAATGATATTCCAGTAGCAACAAGCACCTAGGACCAGCTCTTGATTTCTAATACCAATCTCCAATAAAAGAAACAGGGCTCCTTGGAGAAATGGCTCATTCCAGGACTGGGACAAAATGTTCAAGATGAGCCTGGAGCATCTTGTAGTAACGGAAAGTAAGGAAGTGCTCAAAAAAAAGCAAAACATGGATGTATGTCAGATGGACACAGGAGCCAAACTGAAAGAGTTCCCAATAGTCACACTCGGAGCAAACTGAGAAACAAAATAAAGTAGTATTGGATTATAACCCAAAATATAAAATAAATATTCACAAGGTATTTTCTGATATAAATTGGCTAAAATAAGTGGGGAAGAAGAGACAACCTTCCCATGCAGAAGATTTCCAAATCATTTGTATGGATACTTTCCTTTCAAGGAGGGCAAGCATAACTCCCCACTTTTTAGGTGTGGGCTGGTTTTCGTAACTTCCTTCCAAAGAGTACAGTATGGAAAGGAGAATGGGGAATAACTTTACAATGGAGAGACTTGAGAGGCATGTTCTTGGCCAGATTATCAAGGTCATTCTCAACAGTGGTAAATCATGTTGCCAGTATGTTCCCTTGAGATGATGTGATAAAATGGCACCTTAATTCTGTAGTCTGTCCCCCAAAACCCATAATTCCAGCCTAATGTCTAACGATAATAAAAACATCAAACAAATTTGAATAGAGAAGCAGCTTCCAAAATATTTGACAATTACTCCTCAAAACTGTCAAAGTCATCAAAAACAAGGAAAGTCTAAGAACCTCTCACAGCCAAGAGGAGCCTAAGGATACATGACACTAAAGGTAATGTGGTATCCTGGAACCAAAAAGGACATTATGTAAAAACTAAGTGTAGCAGTTTGATATGATTATGATTCCAAAAATAGATATTGGATTATATTTGTAATCTGACCTGTACCTGGGCGTGATTAAGTTATGAGTAGGGTTTTGATTGGGTCACATCATTAGGGCTCACAGATAAAAGACATGGCAGAGGACGGGGTTGAGGGTTTTTAATGTTGGAGTGTTGATGTTGGAGTTTGATGCTGAAGCCTTAAACTGGAGCCCCAGGAAGTAAATTCACAGAGGAAAGAGAAGCAAGAGCCTGGAAGAGGGGAGCCCAGGAAGCCTGAACCCTCACAGACGTCGGCAGCCATCTTGCGCCAACACGTGAAAATAGACTTTGGTGAGGGAAGTAACTTAGGCTATGGCCTGGTATCTGTGAATGCCTACCCCAAATAAATACCCTTTATAACAGTTTCTGGTATTTTTCATCAGCACCCCTTTGGCTGACTAATACAGAATTTGATACTGAGGAGTAGGGAAGTGCTTTTGCAATTACTGAAATGCTGGAATGGTTATAAATGGGTAAGGGGTATTTTTTGGAGGAATTGTGAGATGCTTGATGGTAAAGGCCTAAATCACTTTGAAGAGACTGTTGATAGCAATATGGATGCTAAGGAGACTTTTTATGATGCCTTAGAAGTAAATGATGGAACTATTATTGGAAACTGGAGAAAAGGAGGTCCATATTTTAAAGTTGCAGAGAACTTAGCAAGATTAACTCCTGGTGTTTTATGGAGGGCAGAATTTGAAAATGGCAAGCCTGGACATTTAGCTGAAGAACTTTCCAAAGTAAACCCAGATGGAAGTGGATGTGGTTCAACTGATAGAGCATCCACCTACCATATAGGAGGTCCAGGATATGAGCCCAGGGTTACCTGGCCCATGTGGTGAGCAGGCCCACCCGCAGCGCTGCTGCGTGCAAGGAGTGTCATGCCACACAAGGGTGTCCCCCTTGTAGGGGGAGCCCCATGCGCAAGGAGTGCGCCCCTCAAGAACAGCTGCCCCACGTGAAAAAAGCGCAGCCCGCCCAGGAGTGGCGCCACACATGTGGAGAGCTGATGCAGCAAGATGACACAACAAAAAGAGACACAGATTCCTGGTGCCACTGAGAATGCAAATGGGACACAGAAGAACACACAGTGAATGGACACAAGATAGCAGACAATGGGGGGCAGAGAAATAAAATTAATCTTTTAAAAAAAAGTAAACCTGGAGAATGCAGTTTGGCTTCTGCTTGCATCTTATAGCAACATGCTAGACGAGAGAGATATACTGAGAACTGAACTGTCAGGCAGAAAGAAAACAAAAACTAATTCTGGAGATTCCAAGTCTCTGGAATCAAGCTCCCAGATAATAGTGCCCCCTTGGAGGACTTAACTAAACTTGGAACTTGTAAATCAGGATTGAAGATGCAGTTATCTCCAAAAGATTTGTGGAAAGTCTTACTGTCTGATGGCTTGGACCCCTGCTTCTTGCATGCTAAACCAACAAGGTCTTTGAGGGAGCTGTGTGAACAAAAACACTGTCAGTTTGGTCTGAAAGGGACATGGAAAGAAGAGACTGAAGGAGAAACAGCTTTAAGCGGAAAACCATAGAAGCTGAGATCTGGATTTAAGACATCACCTTGGGCCACGAGAGGAACCCTACTCATGTGTACAGAGAGGGTGAATTTGCACCGGCAGTTGAAGAGGGTGGATGTTCCTGTCCAATGTTCTGGGAGAGTTTTGCCACCCCAGGGTACAGAGAGGATGGAGCACATTCTGCAAGGATTATGGCAGTTAAGATGAGCACCCTACAGGTCTGTGAGGGTTGGACCTGTCCCCCAAGGTTAAGGAAGGCCAGGTGGTCAACTCATTGCTCTGAGAGTGTTGAGCTTATTTGCCAAAAGTTAGAGGGAATGTTGTCTTCATGTCACTGTGCTAAGGGAGTTAAGACTCTAACCCAAAGATTGGGTAAGGTGTGGCAATCACCCCAACACTCTTGGAGGGTGAGGTCTGGAGCTTGGTTGACACCCAGGTGCTTGAAGAGGTTGGAACCAAGAAAATGGCCATTGGGCAAGCCTGTGGAAAGGGTGGGTTCCATAAGGCACCAAGGAGAAGAAACCATCATCTTAAGAATGACCCTCAGACTGACATGAAATGGAGGATGTCCTGCAGGTTTACTGAACTGTAGAGGACCCATGACTCATGTTTCCCTCCCAATTTCTCCTTATTGTAATGAAAATGTTTATCCTTGTCTGTCCATTTGTGTATTGGAAACAGATAAATTGTTTTGTAGGTATCAGAGGTCTATAGCAGGCAGGAGTTTGCCCCAAGAAAAACTGTATTTCTTTAAACTGATTGTGATATGATTTAGTACTTGCATTGTTACTGGTTTAAGGTTTTTTTGAATATCATAATGTCTTTTTGGAGTTCAGAGGGTGGAGTGTGCAGTTTGATATGGTTATGGATTCCAAAAATAGATATTGGATTATGTTTGTAATCTGGTCTGTACCTGGGTGTGATTGAGTTATGATTGGGGCTTTGATTAGGCCATGTCATTAGTACATTGATAGTGGGTAGAGACTTACAGATAAAAGGCATGGCAAACGATGGAGTTGAGGGTTTTTGATGTTGGAGTTTGATGCTGAAGCCTTAAGCTGGAGCCCTGGGGAGTAAACTCACAGAGGAAAGAGAAGCAAGACCCTGGAAGGGAGGAACTCAGGAAGCCTGAACCCTCGCAGATGTCGGCAGCCATCTTGCTCCAACACGTGAAAATAGACTTTGGTGAGGGAAGTAACGTATGCTTTATGGCCTGGTATCCAAAAGCTCCTACCCCAAATAAATAACCTTTAAAAAAACCAACCAATTTCTGGTATTTTGCATCAGCACTGCTTTGACTGACTAATACACTAAGGAAATATGGACTTTGGTTAATAATAATATATCAATCTTTTTTTTTTAAGAGGTACCAGATTGAACCCAGGACCATGTACATGGGAAACGGGCTCAAACCCTGAGCTACATCTGCTCCCTAATAATGCATCAGTCTTGATTCATCAAGAATAACAAATGTAGCAAACTAACATGGCAATAGGGGAAACTGGGTCCGGAGTATATGGGCATCTCTCTGTACTATCTTCACAATTTTTTCTGTAAATTTAAAACAATTCTTAAAAGTGAAGTTTAAGAAAAACTTCTAAAAATAAAGTTTATTGTAAAACCAGTAGTCCTTTCAAAAAAAAGTATAGTAGTACTAATGAGATGATTCACTGATTATTTTTAATACTTATACTTATGTACAAAGAGCAGCAACAGATAAAAAGAAATGTTTATAGTAGAGGAAATTTCAGTTCCCATTAATTCAAGATAAAGTTTTGCTTTCAGAAACATGTTAGATACTCACTTATATTTCTTTGCCTCTGAGGAAAACAGAGTGGTGATTTTTTTTTCTGGAATAAAGTTTTTTTCCACTAAAAATTCAAATGTAATTTTAATGATTCTTAATGTGATTTGAGAAAGGTCTTAGATTTTAAAGTTCCTGTTTATTTTAGGTTCATTGGTAATACATGAAATGCTATGTATTCGTTTACATTTCAAATTTTGGGGGGACTTTTACCTCACAGTTTAGTGATTTGTAAAATTAAATAAAGTTGGAAACTGTATCTTGAAATGGCATACTAATTAAAATGACATGGCAAGAGGATCAAGTTCTTGTGGCGTCTGCATTTTTTTTAAGCAGCTTGCAGTTTATGCAAAAAATAGTATCTAATTCTCTTTCTCCCCGATTTTTTTCTCTTTGGCCTCATTAATAAAAATACCCTAATTCTTCTGCCTTTCCCCCCCAGAGGCTCCTTCTCTATCTCCAAAGACTCTTTGATTCCATCCATCTCTTAAATGGACAACCTTTGATTCTTGACCCTCTCTTACTCTTTACTCTTCTTTTTTGTTTTCTCTCTCACTCCCAATGGTTGATCAATGCAGGTAACAGTCAATCTCTTTCTTATCTAGAAGAGTGGTTCTCAAAGTGTGATCTGTGAAACCGTGGGAGTCCCTGATGTCAAAACTCTTTTCACGGTAATACAAAGAAGCAATATACCATTTTGACTATGTTAATATCTGCACTGATGGTGCAAAAGCAATGGTAGGTGAAACTGCTGACACCTTAGCACAAATCAAGGCAGTGGTATCAAACTGGACTAATAGTTACTGGATTCATCACGACCATGCATGAGCAGTTAAAAAAAAAAAAGGTGTTTCACTAAGAATATCCTTGATGGAGGAGTAAAAGCTATTAAATCTCAATTCTTCAACATACATCTTCTTTTTTTAAAGATTTATTTATTATATTCTCTCCCCTGCTCCCCCATTGTCTGCTCTCTGTGTCCATTTGCTGTGTGTTCTTCTGTCTGCTTGTCTTCTCTTTAGGTGGCACCATGAACCAATCCTGGGACCTTCTGGAGTGGGAGAGAGGTGTTCAATCTCTTACACCACCTCATCTCCCTGGTCTGCTGCAGCTCTTATTGTCGCTTCTCTGTGTCTCTTTTTGTTGCATCATCTTGCTGTACCAACACTCTGCTTGGGCCAGCTCGCCATGTGGGCCAGCTCACCTTCCCCAGGAGGTCCCGGGAATTGAACCCTGTACCTCCCATATGGTAGATGGAAGCCCATTCACTTGAGCCACATCTTACCACTACACATCTTTTTAATAAGGTGTCACAAAATGGGAAGTATACTATTAACAGTCCTGATGCACCCAAAGTATGAGGGTTGTTTAAAGGAAAAGTACTTACGCAATTGAGTTGCAAGATGAACTCTATGTCTATTTTCATAAAGCACCATTTTTACTTGAAAGAATGACTGACAGACAAATCATGGAGGTCCTTACTTGGGTATTTTGCAGACATCTTCTTGCAAAGGGACAAAGTGAACCTCAAAAAACAAATGGCAGTATTTGTTTCCAAAGATAAAATGCAAGACTTCAACTTAATATTGAAATTTTGGAAAACCTAGATCACTCAAAACAAGTTTTGGAAAACTTGTATGAACTTGGCCACTTCTCAATTTAAAGGATTTCTGATGAGACCAGTAGTATTAATGGATGTAATTTGTTTAGAATTGCATAATGATATATGTCAATCTTTGAAAGATCTACATAATTCAGCGAAACATTATTTTCCAAATGTCAATACATAATGTTACAAAGGCCTGCATGCTTAAAGATCTACAAGATAAACCAGAGTAGAAAAAAATTCATTGATATGGTTTCAGAGTCTACATTGCAACTGACGTTTTTTCCCTTCCAGTTAATTCAAATAATTATTATTTTTAGCCTATGTGGTGGCCACAGCAGGGGCCTGGGTCCTCTGCCTGAAGACCCTGGCGTGTGTCTTGACCAGATGGTGGGTAAACTCCTGGTGGGAGACTCGGTGAGCACAGTCTCCTTCCAGAGGTGGGGGATAGACTGCTGTAGGTCCCGGAGGTGGCGCAGAAGGTGGCCGTGGCCAAGCTGCCCAGGGTGGCCGTGCAACCGCTGGCCAAGGTGCAGCAGTAGTCAATCCCAGCTGGCAGCAGCAGCTTCTTGGGCACAGGAGCTGAGACGATGCCAGTGCCCCTGGGGACATGGATGAGACGTACCAGACAGAGTCACAGTGCCCTGTTGCCTTGCAAGGGACATAATGGGTCTTGCATATCTTGTCCTGCTCAGGGACAATGGAGAACTTGGCCAGAATGAGGGCCTCAAGGATGGCAGTGGCTACCTCCCTGGAGCACTTCACACCCAGGCCAGGTGGCCTTTGTAGTCCCCGATGGTGACTAAGTCCTTGAACCTGGTCCTCCGGCCAGCGCAGATTTGCTTCTGCACAGGCATGATATTCAGAACCTAATCCTTGAGGGACGTCCCCAGGAAAAAGTCAGTGATCCCAGGCTCCTTGATGGGTAGAAGAGATGGATCCCTTCCAGGTACTTGAAGTTCCTGTCCTTGACCAAACAGCCTGGCTTGGTGAAGGGAGCCACGCCTGGTCCTCAGTCTTGCTTCTGTGACCACAGCCACTACCTTGGCCCCTGAGCCTGCTCCAAAGCCTCCATGGAAGCCGCTGCGGCCCCCCATTCCAGGGCCCCGGGCCCCAGGACCTCCTGCAGCCTCATCTGCCGTTTGGTGTTTTCATGAAGTGCAAAACAGTTTGAGTTTTGATATAGTATCAGAGAAGAATAGCCACAATTATCTGAAAAGGTTATTAAAATACCTCTCCTTTTTCCACCTACATATCTCTATGAGGCTGGATTTTCTCTACACATTTCAAAACAGCAGGTAGATGCTGGTATCATTCAAATGTCTTCTATAAAGCCAGACATTAAAGAGATTTACACTCTTTAAACATTAAAAAGTTTAACTCTTCTAACTTTTCTTGGGAAAAAATATAATGTAATATTTTAAGATTAATTTTATTGATACATATTAATAAAGCATATACTCTTCCAAAGTGTACAGTCCATACAAAGTGTACAATCAATGGTGTTTGGTATAATCACACAGGTGTGCAGTCATCACTTCAGTCATTATTAGTGTATTTTTGTTATTTCAACCACAACAATAATAAAACAGGATAAAAACAGCTCTACCCCTGCACAATCACCTCTCAATCTCTCTATGCTTCCCATGTCATACATAGCTGCTCCTGTTTCTGTATTTCTAATTTATTTGTATTTATATTTTGCATAGAGCTAAACAATATATAGTACCTTTTGTCTAGTTTCTTTCACCTAGTATATTTCCTTTTTTTTTTTCAAACCCTTAATGGAAGATTAATATATTACTAGACACTACTGTCCATATTTTGCTTTGGTTGCATTTTTGCCTGATAATAGCATCTTGTAAGATTAGCCTACTTTCATTCAGTTTCAAAGAAAAACAGTCTTATATATGCAGTATTACTCATATTTGTATTTCACATGAGGTTTCACTCTGCTACACAGTCCCATATTACATTTGTAAGCTTTTCTTCTGTTAATATACATGACCTTAGAATTTCCTTTTCAACCACTGTCCTACCCATATATTAGAACTGCTAGGTACAAACACTATGATGTGCTTTGACCATTTCCATTCATTTCCAAAGATTTACAAACATTTCTACCAATTCTACACAGATTAACCCTCAGCTTTCCATTCTGTAACCTCATTCTATTTTCTGGTGACCCATATTCTAGATATTAACTCCATCAGTTTGCACAATGTGTTTAGTTCATAACAGCACAATCATACAGTATTTGTCCTTTTGTGTCTGGCTTGCTTCACTCAACATAATGTCCTCCAGGCTCATCCATGCTGTCGTATGCTTCACGACTTCACTTCTTCTTACTGCTGCATAATATTCCATCATGTGTATACACCACAATTTGTTTATCCATTCATCAGTTGATGGACACCTGGGTTGTTCCATCTTTTGGCAATTGTGAACAATGCTGCTATTAACATTTGGTGTGCAGATGTCTGTTTGTGTCACTACTTTCAATTCTTCTGGGTACATACATAGTAGTAGTATTGCTGGGTTATACATCAAATCTATATTCACCTTGTAGGAACTGTCAAACCGTCCTCCACAGTGGCTGTACCATTCTACATTCCCACCAACAGTGAGTAAGTGTTTCTATCTCTCCACATCTACGCCAACACTTAGAGTTTTCTGTTTTTTAAATAGTGGTCATTCTAATAGGTATGAAATGATATCTCATTGTAGCTTTGATTTGTATTTCCCTAATAATTGGTGAGGTACATTTTTTTCATGTGTTTTTTTTACCATATGTATTTCTTCTTAGGACAAATGTCTATTCATGTTTTTTGCCCATTTTATTTTTATTTGTATTTTTATTGATGGCCATTTGTATTTTTATTGATGAGTTGTAGTTTCTCTTTGTATATCATGGATCTTAAACCCTTATTGGATATGTGATTCCCAAATATTTTCTCCCATTGAGTCACTTGCCTTTTCACACTTTTGACAAAGTCCTTTGAGGTGCAAAAGTATTTAAATTTTTTCCTCCTTCTCCCCCTCCTTCCCTTCCCTCTCCCGTCCCCCTCCCTACTGTTTTTTTGTTTTTTTTTTCTGTCTGTGTCCATTCACTGTGTGATCTTCTGTATCTATTTCTCATTTTGTCTTCTAACCTTTCTCCTCTAGGATTCACCAGGATTCAATCCTGGGACCTCTGATGTGGAGAGAGGTTCCCTGCCAATTGTGCCACCTCAGTTCCTGGTCTCTGCTATGCTTCACCTTGACTCTCCCCTTTGTCTCTCTTTTGTCGTGTCATCATCTTGCTATGTGGCTCACTTGCGTGGGCACTGGCTCACCACGCAGGCACTTGGCTTGCCATGTGGGCGCTGGCTCACTGCACAGGCATGCTTTCTGTTCTTCTTTTTCACTAGGAGGCCCCAGGGATCGAACCTGGCTCCTCCCATATGGTAGGTGGAGACTACTTCCCAAAAGTATTTAATTTTGAGGAGGTCCCATATATGTATTATTTCTTTTGTTGCTCATGCTTCAGGTGTAAGGTCCAAGAAACCACCACCTACCACAAGATCTTGAAGATGTTTCCCTGTATTTTCTTCTAGTAGTTTTATGGTCCTGCCTTTTGTATTTAGGTCTTTGATCCATTTTGAATTGATTCTTGTATAGGAAATGAAAGAGGAGTCCTCTTTCATTCTTTTGGTTATGGATAGCCAGTTCTCACAGCACCATTTATTGAAGAGACTGTTTTGTTTCAGAAATGTGGATTTGGTAGGTTTGTCAAATCTGATTTTTTAATTTTAATTTTTAAAGAAGCTTCAGATTACACAAATGTTACATAAAAAAATGGATACCTCCCTCCCACATTGCTTTTCTTTTTAGGATGTTTTTGTCTGTTCAGGTGCCCTTTCCCTTCCAAATAAACTTGGTAATTGCCTTTTCTGTTTCTGTAAAGTAAGTTATTGGAATTTTGACTAGTATTGCATAGAATCTATAAATCAGTTTGGGTAGGATTGACATCTTCATGATATTCAGACTTTCAATACATGAACACAGAATGTCTTTCCATTTGTTTAGGACTTCTTTGATTTCTTTTAGCATTGTTTTGTAGTTTTCTGCATATAAGTCCTTGAATTGATTCCAAGGTACTTGAGTCTTTTTGTTGCTATCATAAATGAATTTTCCCCCTGATTTCCTCCTTAGATTGTTCATTACTAGTGTACAGAAACATTACTGATTTTTGCATGTTGATCTCATATCCTGCCACTTTGCTGAACTTGTTCATTAGCTTGGGTAGCTTTGCTGTAGACATTTCAGAATTTTCTAAACGTAGAATCATGTCATCTGTGAATAGTGAAAGTTTTTATTTCCTCTTTTCCTATTTGGATGTCTTTTTTTTTTTTTTTTTTTTTTGGTCTAGTTGCTTCAGCTAGAACTTCTAGTATAATATTGAATAAAAGGAGTTATAGTGGGCATTTTGCTTGTTCCTGATCTTAGAGGTAAAGCTTTCAAACTTTCCCCATTGAGTATGATACTGGCTGTGGGTTTTTCATATATTCCCTCATATTGCAGAACTTTCCTTCTATTTCTATCTTTCAAGTGTTTTTATCAAGAAAGGATGCTGGATTTTGTCAAAAGCCTTTTTTGGATCAATTGAGATGATCAAGTGTTTTTCTTTCCTTCAATTTATTAAGGTGGTGTATCATGTTAATTGATTTTCTTGTGTTGAACCACCCTTGCATACCAGGAGTAAATCCCATTTGGTCGTGGTGTATAATTCTTTTAATATGCTGTTGGATTTCATTTGCAAATATTTTGTTGAGAATTTTGCATCTATATTCATTAGAGAGATTGGTCTCTAATTTTATTTCCTTGTGGTGTCTTTATCTGGCTTTGGTATTATGGTGATGTTAGCTTCATAAAATATGTTGAGTAATTTTCCTTCCTCTACATTTGATATTAATTCTTCTTGAAATGCTTGGTAGAATTCACCTGTAAAGCCATCTAATTCTGGACTTTTCTTTTGTTGGGAGGTTTTGTTGGGAGATTGATTTGCAAACCAATCAATCTCTTTAAATGTGATTGGTTTGTTGAGTTCTTGTATTTCTTGTAGAGTCAATGTAGGTTTTTATGGGTTTCTAGGAATTTGTCCATTTCATCTAGGTTGTCTAATTTGTTGGCATACGGTTCCTTATAATAACCTCTTATGATCCTTTTTATTTTTATGGGGCCAGTCATAACATCCCTCCTTAGATTTCTGATTTTATTTATTTGCATATTCTCTTTCTTTCTTTGTTAATTTAGCTAGGAGTTTGTTGATTTTATTGATCTTCTCAAAGAACCAGCTTTTGGTTTTGTTTCTCTATTTTTTTTCCCCTCAATTTCATTTCTATCTGTTCTAATCTTTATTATTTCTTTCCTTTTGCTTGCTTTGGGATTAGTTTGCTGTTCTTTCTCTAGTTTATCTGGGTGTTCAGTTAGGTCTTTGATTTTAGCTTCTCCTTCTCTTCTCCTGCTTCTCCTCCTCCTTCTTCTTCACTGGGGATTGAATCCAGAACCTTGCACATGAGAAGCAGACACTCAACCACTGAGCTATATCTGCTCTTGAATGAGAGTTGGGTTTTGCTTTTTCTGTTTGTTTGTTTTTGAGGAGGTACCAGGGATTGAACCTGGGACCTCATACAGGAGAAGGTGCTCAACAACTTGAGCTACATCTGCTCCCCTCTTCTTTTTAATATAGGTGTTTAGGGCTATAAATTTTCCTCTCAGGACTGTCTTTGCTGTATCCTATACGTTTTTTTTTTTATTTTTATTTTTAAAGAAGCTTTAGATTACATAAATGTTACATAAAAATATAGGGATTCCCATATGTCCCACCCCCACCCCATCCCATGCTTTCCCACATTAACAACATCCTTCTTTAGTGTGGTACCTTTGTTACAATTGATGAACACATCCACATATTGAAGCATAGCTACTAATAGTGGACTATAGTTTACATTATAGTTTACACCCTACTCTGTACAATTTTGTAGATTATAACAAAATATATAATGGCCTGTATCTGTCATTGCAATGTCAGGCAGGAAAATTCCAGTGTCCCAAAAATGCCCCCATTTTACACCTATTCTTCCCTCTCCATCAGAATTTCTGGTGGCCACTGCCTTTATATTGATGATAAAATTTCTTCCATTGATAGAATAATAGTAATTATTATTCTTCCATTGTATTTATTGTAATTATAATTTCTTCCATTGATAGAATAAAGTCTATTTTAGTCCATTGCTCATTCCCCAATCTTGAGGATTTTGGGATGGTGATTCCTACTTTGTTTCTAACTGAGAGGAAGCTTAGGTCTACGGGGCAGATGGATAGAACTATATTGCTTGCACTTCCAGACACTCTTTGTTTCTTGGGATGGGTGTTGTCCATCATCATTTCCTTGTTAATTGTCCTGGGTGAGTCCAATGAACTGGAGAGTAAGTGTTGCAACTCTGCTGAGAGTCAGGGCTCAACTGACACATAAATGAACCAAAGATTTAAGTCTCTGGGACATACATTTAACAAGTATATTGCTAATTATAGGTTCAAGTAAAAGGGGCAGAAGAGCCATGTGTAGGGAATCTATAAATAATTCTAACTCTGTTACACTGGGGAGCATAGATTCCAGAGTAAGGCCCATGGACAGGGTGCCAAATTCCTGAGCTTGTCTGCACTGCTTATAGTGTCTGGATGTCTCTAGAATCCTCAGGAGCCCTGCTGTTAGAGGCACTGTTTACTGTGGAAGTCATGGAGATCCTGCTGAGACATATAAGCGAAACCTCTGGACTGACCTCTTGACTCACTTCTGAAATCTCTTAATCATAGAAACTCATTTGTATTTAATAATTACCTCTTTTGGTAAAGGTCTTTTTCTGGATGCATTGTTAGTTGGTGCTTGATAATAATCCCTCAGAGCCAGGGAGGCTTATCCCCAGGAGTCATGTTCCACACCGGGGGGAAGGTAATGTGTTTATATGCTGAGTTTGGCTTAGAGAAAGCCCACATTTGAGCAACAAGGATGCTTTCAGGAGGTAACTCTTAGGCAATATATAATACTAGACTAAGTTTCAATTTTACAAGAAAAGGTTCTTAAGTACAATCATCAATATCAAGGGCTTGGCATAATGGGCTGTCTTCCTTTACTAGTCACTGCGCTTGTACTCAGGGGATTCTTGCTGTTCTATTATAGAGAGTGTAGCAGGAATCCCCAGGATGGGAATTCAATATTCTTTCAGTTATTGTATGGGTGTTCACCCACTGAGTCAATGCCCCATGAACACTTAAACATATTCATATGCCTTAGAGGCATGCCAGAGGTGCACCCCTCCCCACACATCATTGTGCTCTCGTTTTCATTTATCTTGAGATATATTTACTAATTTCTCTTATAATTTCTTCTGTGACCTAAAGATTGTTTAGCCTCCACACATTTGCCAATTTCCCCATCCTGTCTATTTATTTCCAGCTTCATTCCATTATGATCTTGAAGGTGCTTTGTATAATTTCAATCTTATTATATTTATTCAACCCTGCTTTGTGACCCAGCATGAGGTCTATCCTGGACAAAGATCCATAGGCACTTGAGAAAAATGTATAACCTGCTGATTTGGGATGCAACATTCTGTATATGTCTGTTAGGTCAATCTCTTTCATCATATTGTTCAGGTTCTCTGTCTCTCTTTTTTTTTTTTAAATAGTTTTACCTTTCATATTTATATTTTAATCTACCTAGAATACACTGTCATATGTGGTGATAGGCAGGGAGGGATGCAGTGTTATTATTATATTTTTTAAGATTTTTAAAAAAAATTTCTCTCCCCTTCACCCCCCCCCACCAGTTGTTTGCTCTCTGTGTCCATTTGCTGTGTGTTCTTCTGTGACCACTTCTATCCTTATCAGCGGCACTGGGAATCTGTGTTTCTTTTTGTTGCATCATCCTGTTGTGTCAGCTCTCCCTGTGTGTGGTGCCATTCTTGGGCAGGCTGCACTTTCTTTCGCGCTGGGCGGCTCTCCTTATGGGGTGCACTCCTTGCGTGTGGGGCTCCCCTACACGGGGGACACCCCTGCGTGGCACGGCACTTCTTGTGCGCATCAGCACTGTGCATGGGCCAGCTCCACATGGGTCAAGGAGGCCCAGGGTTTGAACCGTGGACCTCCCATGTGGTAGGCGGACACCCTATCCATTGGGCCAAGTCCACTTCCCATCTCTGTCTCTTTTTTAATCTTCTGTCTAGTTGTTCTATCTAATGATATGACTGGTGTGTTGAAGTATCCAACTGTTATTGTAGAGATGTCTATTTCTCTCTTCAGTTTTGCCAGAATTTGCCTCATGTATTCTGGGGCAGCCAGGTTAGGTGCATTGATATTTATGACTTTTACTTCTTCCTGGTAGATTGTCCCTTTTTTTAAAATTCCCTCCCCCCTCTCCCTTGCAGCTTGCTTGCTGTCTGTTCTCTGTGTCCATTTGCTGTGCATTCTTCTGTGTCTGTGTTTATTTTTTTATTTATTCCCCCATCCCCTCGGTCTGTGGCTTGCTTGTTGTTTGCTCTCTGTGTTGATTCACTGCACACTCTTCTGTGTTTTTACTTGTCTTCCTTTTTATTTTTGGTGCATCACCTTGCTGAGTTGGCTCTCTGTGGTGCTTGCAGGCTGGGTGGCACTCTGTGGTGCTTGCAGGCCAGTGGCTCTCCACAGCATGTGGGTGAGCATGTCTTCACAAGGAGGCCCTGGGACATGAACCCAGGGCCACCCATATGGTAGATGGGAGCCCAACTGATTGAACCACAGCTGCTTCCCCGGATTGTCCCTTTTATTAATATATGATGGCCTTCTGTATCTCTTACAACTTTTTTGCATTTGAAGTCTGTTTTGTCTCATATTATATAGCTACCCCTGCTCTTTTCTGTTTATTGTTTGCAAGGAATATCTTTTTCTAACCTTTCATCTTCAGCCAATCTGTATCCTTGAACCTAAGGTGAGTCTCTTGCAGACAGCATATGGATGGTGCATTTAAAAAATACATATTCTGTCATTCTCTATTTTTTTATTTTATTTTTTTATTTTTAGGCAGTACCGGGGATTGAACCCAGGACCTTGTACATGGGAAGCAGGAACTCAAACTCTGAGTTACAACCACTTCCCTTTCTAAAAAAAAAAATTTTTTAGGAAGTGTATATCTTTTGATTGGAGAGTTTAATCGATTCATATTCAATGATATTACTGTAAATGCATTATTTACTTCCACCATTTTATTCTTTAGCTTTCATATGTCATATCTTATTTTCATCTGTCTTTTCACTCTTTTAGTTTTCCTTTCTGGTAGTCCTTCCCTCTACACTCTTCTCCAAGCCTCTCTCCTGTCTTTTTCTCTCAGGTTGTAAGGCTGCCTTTAATGTTTCCTGCAAAGCCAGATTCTTTTTTAAGAACTCTCTTAGTTTATGTTTATTTGTGAATATTTTAAACACATCTTCATATTTGAAGGACATATATATAGAATTCTTAGCTGGCAATTTTTCTCTTTCAGTATTAGATTATATCATACCACTGTCTTCTTGCCTCCATGGTTTCTGATGAGAAATCCACACTAAGTCTTAGTGGATGCCTCTTGTATGTCATGGATTGCTTCTCCCTTGCTGCACTCAGAATTTTCTTTATCTTTGGCATTCAACATTCTCTGTAGTATGTGTCTTGCAGTAGATCTATTTGTATTTATTCTGATTGGGGTATGCTATGCTTCTTGGACATGAAAATTAATTTCTTTCATGAGAGTTGGGAAATTTTCAGCCATTATTTCTTCAAATATTGAGGAAATACTGAGAGTCTGCCTCGAATTTCCCCTTTTCTTCTTCTAGAACTCCCACGACATGTATGTTGTTGTGTTTCATGTTATCATTCAACTCCGAGTTCCTCCTCAATTTTTTCCATTTTTTCTTTCTATTCTTCTTTTTTCAATTTCAGCTACTCTGTCTTCTGCATCACCTATACTTTCTTCTATTATTTTGAGTCTGCTGTTGTATGCCTCTAATGTGTGCTTTTTTCCAAAGATTTATTTATTTATTTCTCTCCCCTTCCCCCCACCCCGGTTGTCTGTTCTCTGTGTCTATTTGCTGCATCTTCTTTGTCCGCTTCTGTTGTTGTCAGCGGCATGGGAATCTGTGTTTCTTTTCGTTGCGTCATCTTGTTGTGTTAGCTCTCAGTGTGTGAGGCACCATTCCTGGGCAGGCTGCACTTTCTTTCGTGCTGGGCAGCTCTCCTTACGGGGCACACTCCTTGTGCATGGGACTCCCCTATGTGGGGGACACCCCTGCGTGGCATGGCACTCCTTTCATGCATCAGCACTGTGCATGGGCCAGCTCCACACGGGTCAAGGAGGCCTGGGATTTGAACCGTGGACCTCCCATGTGGTAGACGGACGCCCTAACCACTGGGCCAAGTCCAACGCCCTCTAATGTGTGTGTGTTTTTTTTTAAAGATTTATTTATTTATTTTATTCCCCCCTTCCCCCGGTTGTCTGTTCTCTGTGTCTATTTGCTGTGTCTTGTTTCTTTGTCCACTTCTGTTGTCATCAGCAGCACGGGAAGTGTGGGCGGCGCCATTCCTGGGCAGGATGCACTTTCTTTCGCGCTGGGCGGCTCTCCTTATGGGCGCACTCCTTGCGCGTGGGATTCCCCTACGCGGGGGGCACCCCTGCATGGCAGGGCACTCCTTGCGCGCATCAGCACTGCGCATGGGCCAGCTCCACACGGGTCAAGGAGGCCTGGGGTTTGAACTGCGGACCTCCCATGTGGTAGACGGACGCCCTAACCACTGGGCCAAGTCCGTTTTCCCGTCTAATGTGTTTTTGATCTCACCGATTGTGTCTTTCATTCCCAGAAGCTGTTATTTTTCTATTCAGGGTTTCAAATTCTTCTTTACGCTCCTCCAGTGTCTTCTTAATGTCCTTTATCTCTTTATTCATAATTTTTCAACTCATTGTTTTGATTTAGATGATTTGTATGAACCCCATTGATTTTTTTGTCTCAAATCCTGTGTCTTATATTGGGGCTTTGATATATTTCTTTGCTTGGGTCATATCTTCCATTTTCTTGGTATGGCTTGTAATTTTTTGCTGATATATAGGCACCTGATTATGGTGGTGAGTTTACTCTGATGCTTAATTTCTCCTTGTGTAGGGATTTTAGTAGTGGGAGGCTGTGTTACTCCTGTTCTTTGATTCTTGGTTCAACCTGTTCTAACTCTTTAGGATTATGTTTAGTTGCTCAAATCTGGCCCATGGACCCAATAATGGATTGCAGACCCACTTCCAAGGGCCTTGGGGAGAGAGGCTGTAAAGGTCTGAAAAATCATCTTATTTTTAATTTCCTCATGTGCACTTCCTTAGTCTGCCAGCCATTGGCGCTTAGTTCAAACCCTGGGTGGGAATATGTTTCCTACCCCAACTGCAACAATGTGAGAGGGGATCCTGCCTCAAAGCTATTCAGAGCCTCACGAATCAAACTTTCTCAGAAGCTGTCCCCAACCTTTGCTAGGAGACCCTCCTTTTTCCTGGGTAGGAAATAATTCCACTCCCCTCTGCATCCTCAACAACCAGACCTGGTCCTTACGGTGTTTGTGGGAGTTGGGTCTTTCGGTCCCCTGCTGGCTGACAGGGCAAACAATGGTGCCACCCCACCTGGCCTGGAAGGGTTCATGGGACACAGCAGACTAAATTTGTTGGCTAAAGCCTGAATCAGCTGCCGGCCAGAGGCCAGAAAATTCAAAGCTGTCTGCTCCAAGGGTGGAGAGATGGGTGCAGGCAACTGCAGCCGCAACTTTTATTTAATTTTCCAGTCAAGATTCTCTCCCTTTGCCCCTCTTTTCTGGGTGGTGTCCAGATTTCTTCCAGTGCCCAAAACCCTTAAAACATTTTTTCAGGCCATTTCCACCTGTCCTCCAGCTATTTTTCTGGGAGAAAAGTGAGTCCCGTGTCTCTCTAATCCTCCATCTTCCCAGAAGTCGAAGTTATTTTTAAATGAAGAAAAATTTTAACTTCTTTTAATTTCTAATATGGTAAATATGGATAGATATTACACACAAAAACAAAAGCTCTTTGGGAGTATTCAATGATTTTTAAGAATGCAAAAGAATTCTGAGACCAAACATTTGGACTTAGTATCCTAGGATAATCTTTCATCCAAGCACCAGTCTCGATTAGTTTCTTTAATATTGGCAACTGTATATTGGTGTACAGGACTAGCTTTGGAGGGATTTGGTCTGATCTGAAGAGTATAGTAAAGGGAACCTTCCCTCTCATTCCCAGGATTTTCTCTACTGATCAGCCATAGTAGCAATGATTTTCCTCATTGCTACTATTCTTTTGATATGTTACCTGAACTTCTCTCTTTACATATAAATACACATAAATGGAATTATGCTAATTATCAGTTATTCGTGCATAAAAATAGTAGCTAAACTTTTCAGTGTTGACTAATGTATAAAGTTTTATGCTAAGAATAAACTTTTATCATACTGTATTTTTCAATGAAAAAATTTATGGACTGTTTTTATCGTATTAACTTTATTCAACAAGGCCTTAAGGACAAGTGACACATACTATAGAATATAAGGTACAATATAGGTCATTCTACCAGGAGAAAAAGATAAAGGTCTGAAGCTGAGTGTGTATGTCCCTTGGCAACTAATCCTGGGCAGCCCGCGTACTTGATGAAGCAGGGGCCGAAGGAAGGAGATGTGATGAAGCTCTTCTTACTTAGCCCTGACCTGGGTGGACTTTGTTTCCTAGTGCTTCACAGATATAGTTTTTCACCCTCGTTGGCCTGTTTTGAAATCTTATAATCCCTTTCCATGCCCCATGTGTACCTAAGTATCAGAACTCAGAAAAAAAGAAAAAAGAAAGAAAATCCATGCAAAATTAACATTAAAAAAATAAAATTTATTTCAACTCTGAAATACTGAAGAGCAAGCATATGGATAAATAGTACAAAGAGCAAAAATTAAAACATGAAAAATGACTTTAAGACAAAACGGCATTCTTCCAACAATAATCTGACTTTACACACAAATATATTTTGAAAGACATTTCTCTGATATTCTCTAAAGGCAAAAACTATTAATGCAATACTTTTGAAAATGTCAAGTTTCTTTCCTAAAATCATTTGATTAAAATTTACACAGGTGATGATAATCCAGTCCATTTTCCAAAGATATGAAATAGAATTATATGACATGCCTGTTTGACATACTATAAACTTTAACTCAAAATACACGAAAATTAATTCAATTTACATTTTGTCACAGCATTTTTCACTCCTTTTCCAATCAACAAGGAAAAACATACCCGACATGTATGTTTTTCAGAAAGACAGTATTTCCTGCTTTTATATACAATTTGTTCAAAGCCTCAGGAACTCAACAAGCACACAATTATTTTAAATAACATTGACAGTTTAAAAATAAAAATACAATTATTTGGGGGAAGACCTTAAAATATATTTTTGGCCATAAAACCTGTGTTGTAACTATTAAAGGCATACTCTGCCTAAATTATCACCAACTAAATAAAAAGGCTAAAAAAGATTTGAAAAGTTGTGGTATCCATAAAATAACAAGCACAGCTGTTTATCCAATTTGCCCAGGGGATTTTTCTCTAGCTAGATTTAAGTTCCTGTGATACATTTAGTCTATTCCATGCATTTAGGATTAAGAAAGATCTTTGAGATCAAACTGAACACATTCATTATATGAATAAGGAAAATGCCATCCAGAGAGGTTAAATGATTTGTCCAGAGTTACAGGGACAGCAAGAAACAGATCCAGGACATAGACCCAGAGTTCCTGATTCTTAGTTAAGTTCTTCTGGTAACAGAGTCTACGTAATTTATTGTCATTTGATTACATAGAACATTGTAACTTCAATATAAATCAACGCATATACTATTCCAAAGTCAGAATTACTAATTCATTTCAAATGTATTCATTACCTGATTGGCCTTTACTGTGTGTGCGTGTGTGTGTATGAACAAACTATAAATATTATGGCTGTTCAAATGCCAATATTCTCTATCAACTTAGAGAGTCAGGACATCAACATTTAAATCCCCACTGTATACAAAACACAATGGTAGGCACTGTGGAAATACATTTGGCCCTGTTCTCCTTACCCCGAGAATGTAAAAGAACAAGCTGTTCCAATGGCACAATGACTGTGTACACTCAGTGGTGAAGAAAAGACTCCACGTCCCAACATAACGATGGAGGACACACCTGGGTGTTCTATTCCTTACGGGAGAATGGTCATTAAAAGTGATATTGCAAAATCAGTATAGCATTTCAAGATGCTTTCACTAAATGGGAACACTTTGGCTAGCTAAAGTTTTTAATATTTCCTTATCTCAGGAAATTTCAAGGTGAAAATATGAGATACAGGAAATCATGAAAAAACCAACAACAGTAACACATGATGAAATTATCTTATTAGAAAAATATATATTAAAAGCAAAATTAAAGGAAGAAGAAAGGGGAAAAAAATGGGTAAAACTTGCTCTATTTCAAGTTGGAGTTAAAAAATGCAGTATTAGAATTTATACCATGGCAGAAAGGTACCACAGAGAAGAACTCAAGAGGAAAGCCTCTGTCAGGACTGCTTAGCTTAATTAGGACATAAATCTAGGATCAAAGTCATGGGTTCAATTTACACAGAAATGTTATCCTTTTCTCCGTAACAGAGAAAACTGTTTTGTGGTCACATACAATACCTATTACAAAGAATATTAAGAAACGGAAAAAAAAAATTAGACGTCACCTAGAAGTTCAGCCCCGATTCCATTTTTAGGTGAGTTAGTAGCATTGTGCTGATGTACTGTACTCACACACTTGAGGGGGCTTGGACAGTTGGTCAGTATGGTAGAAAAGCAGCCAATTAGAAACATATTGTACATTTAGTTCCACTAAATATTTTTATATACAAATGTATATTCTATGTGACTTAAGGGGATTGGACTCCCATATTAGCATTTTAGAATGCCTTCTAAGCTTCCATTTTCCACAAAAAGAGAAAAACATCTACTTTTGAAAACTGTACGTCAAGAAGTTTACTTTCACAGACTGTAAGACTTAAAATGAGACAATGATTTGATAAATGGTAGTGTCAAAATGATGTAATATATTTTAAACAAAAGTAATTGTGCATTTAGAGTTCATATAGTAATTTTCAAGTAAGTGTCCCTTCTCTATAATCTATAAATCAAGCCTTACTGCTCATATATTTTTCCACAATTATCACATGATATTTGGACATTGACTTTTCCTTTCACCTCAAATTGCTGACTCTGACTGTTTGGACAACATAACAATTTTTGGTTCTTGATCTGTGGGGCTGTCAACTGGCACCTGTAAAAAAATCAGAAGATAAAAAACTTTAGAACAGCAAACTCAGAAAAAAAACCTCCCCACTGACTAGAAAGGTTGATTTCATACTTATTCTATACACAATTTTCTCAACAGTACAATTATAAAAATATTCTTTACTTACAGCTTTAACGTCAACATTTGTATTTCCTGTATTTATATTTTGTCTTCTTAGATCAGTCTTGATTAATGCTGAAACAAAGAAGTATTGATGGAGTTACCACAGAGTATGTGTAAATATACTTTTCTCTAAGGAATTCAAAATCATTTTAGATATTTGGCACACTATGGTATTATAATATTCAATAGAGTCCTTGCAGCCTGAAAAAATAATAGTACCTCTTTAAGCCATTAACTTAATTAGCAAATCATTCATTGAGCAAACATGGGATATTTGGAACTGAAGACTCAAACATGAAAAGTACAATCTTTTCCTGAAAGGAGCCTCTGACCTAGAGGAATACTGACATGCAAGCAATTATAATACTGTATGATAATGCAGTAATGTAGACATATACAAGGTGTAAGGAAGCATGAGAACATAAGGAAATCAGAGAAGGCTTCCTAGAGGAGATACATTTGAATTGAGACTTCAAACATGAGCAGCTAAGACTTGTTAAGCAGCTAAGAGGAGAGAGGAAGCACTCTAGGCAGAAGGCAATATTGCAAAGAAAGGGGGCTGAGGAAGAGTACAGCCTATTCCTGGCACTACAAGCAGTTTGGGATCACTGGAGCATCACGTACAAGATGGAGGTGGCAGGATCTGAGGCTGGATCGGCAGGAATCACATGTACCATGTAAGAGAGTGTATATTGTATCTGAGTAGGGGAGTGACACTGGCAGACCTACATGTGAGGAGCTCTCTCTGGCAGCCACGTGGAGGATGGTTAGGGGCAGCAAGACTAGATGCAGGAAGGCCAGTCAAGAGGCTTCAGTCTAGTGAGAGAAGGCAAGTACTGAACATGTGAAGAACGGGGATAGAGGGACAGGTTTCAGAGACATTCAAGAATAGAACCAATATGATTTGGCAAGTGATCAGATATGAGAAAGAGGGGAGGGAAAAGAGAGAAAGGAAAAATTCTATGACTTAAAGTTTGCTTGCTTGGGCAGCTGAGCACATGGTGGTCCCAGTACTTAAGACTGAAAGTACAAGAAGAGGAATAGCAGTGGTGGGAAAATGCAAAGTTCAGTTTGGATTTGCTGAGTGTAAGAGGCTCATGAAACATCTGGGTGGGAGATAGATACATGATTGGATATATGCATCTGAAATGTAAAAGAGGTCAGGAGATCAAGATTTGGAGGTAATCAGAGTAAAGACGTAGTTAAAGTCTTGAAGAATGCTTAAGAAGAGTATAAATTGCAAAAAGAAGATACAAGTTTGTGGGCAATTAAATAATCTGATTAGTCATAAAGTAAGGCAGAAACAAAAGATCAAAGTCTAATGCTTCCTTTGAAATCCATACTGCTCCCTATAATTCTGCCCCATTACTGATAATAGAATCAAAATTTGAGGCCAGGTCTACTCAATTCCATGTCTTTCCTGACTTTTGTTACAATGATTTTGTATTCTATGCATAACAATTGTATTAAATTTGAAACTTGCAAAATGAATTAACAAACTCATATCCTTAGAAGAAAAATATCCTGCTTTTTACTTCATTTCCCGCCCCTCCCCCTGAGTTCTACCAAGGTATTGAGAAGCAATACTCATGAGAATTAAATATAAAGACAATATTCTATGACACAAGTAATTTTGCTGGGCAAGTATCTTAATTTACCTGTTAAAATGATGCCTAAAAACATCCAAACACAGAGGAAAATGTTCCCTGCCAAAGGATTATATTTTGTTGTGAGTTTTCCTTGAGCCAATGTGAAGAGAATTCCAAATATCTAAAGTAAAATAAGGGAAATAATTTTTATTAAATTTGCTTCTTTAAAATAAGCATAAAGATTTTCCCAGAGCTTTTCTTAATGAATTTAATTTATATGATTTGGATTCTAGAAACATTCATTGCAAGGTCAAACTGTTAAAGAGAAAAACCATGGTCAAACTTATTGCACTAGAATATCTGGTAAACTAATCGGCTCAAGTTTAAAAGAAGTTAGAGGGAAGCGGTTGTGGCTCAACTGACAGAGCATCCGCCTACCGCATGGAGGATCCAGGGTTCGATACCCAGGGCCTCCTGACCCGTGTGGTGAGCTGGCCCGTGCACAGTGCTGCTGTGCATAAAGAGTGCTGTGCCACGCAGGGGTGTCCCCCGCATAGGGGTGCCCCATGTGCAAGGAGTGCACCCTGCAAGGAGAGCCGCCCTGCGCTAAAAAAGTGCAGCCTGCCCAGGAGTGGCGCCGCACACATGGAGAGGTGATGCAGCAAGATGATGCAACAAAAAAGGTGACAAGTTTCCCTGTGCTGTAGACAGGAACGCAAGGGGACACAGAAGAACACACAGCGAATGGACACAGAGAGCAGACAACGGGGGGAGGGGGGAGGGGGGAAGGGGGGAGGGGGGAAGGGGAGAGAAATAAATAAAAAATAACTCTTTAAACAAAAAAAGAGAAGTCAGAGGATTACCTGGGCAGCGGCATTAAGAAGACCAGATGAAGTACCTTCAGATTCAGGGTAGGTAATTTCAACAGCAAATTCAAAACCCAAGGGAAGGTAACCAGTCATGAAGAAACTAGAAAAATAAACCTGGGATTAGAGAAAGAATTATCAAAAGAACAATATTATAAATTGATGTAATTGTTCTGCCTCTCAGGCCTACTCTAAAGATCAAATAAGTGAATATTTTAAAGTTGCTGTGTGAAAGTAAGGCACTATTATTACTGACCCATTGGACTTCCCAGTTTCCTAGCTTTTTTTCTGAGAAAAATTTCTCTCTTGTTTTCTAGGTCAACTGTCCTTCTAACCAAATAAAGATAGTTGGATTAAACAGAGCTTATCCAATTTTCCTCACACTATAGCAAAAAGCAATTTTAAACTATTTTTCATAGTTCTAAAGAACTACACATTCATATACACAGAGCAGAACCTTCAAAGTTTAAAATATTAAAAAAACCTTTAGATGAACTTAAAAAATTAAAAATCACAGTAATAGCACTTCAGAATCATACCACACTGTCAATTCTCTTAGTCATGTGGCACTTACCCAAGCACCCCTCCAGTAATAAACACGATGATAAGGTATCCAAGGTCCAATGTGAAAGTAAATATAACCATTCCAATGAAAGACAAAATGTAAACTATCATAGTAGTCTGTCTAAAAACAAAAACAACAAAATTGTGAGTATTTTGTCTGCTTCTTCTAGGCACGTGTCTAACCATTGCTCTCCCCATACAGTAAAACATTTTTTGGTTTTCAAAATTCACCCCTTCTTGTTAATGGAAAATATATCAACAAAACGTGGACTTTAAAATCTTAAATGTAAGATTCAACAGCAACAGACAACAAAATCCATATCATATCCAATGCTCAGATGGGAAAGGACATGCAGATGGATAAAATCATTTTTATGCTACCAAATGGGACAGTTCTCATTCCATTTTTCAAGCTTCAAATCAAATTTTACTTCTTCCAAAATGCTTTTTTATCACTGCAACTTACAAGGCTCCCTTTCTTCTAAACTCCCCTCTCACTTATTATCTACACAATTGGCACTGGACAGCACTGGACCTATGACACCTATTTTAATAGGCTATATTTTTTAACTTTTCATTTGTGTCTTATTTTCCCCATTTTGATTGGAAGTGTTTTAAAATCAAGTATCATATATTTCTTGCCACAGTTCCTAGCTAAGAGCTATAGATATAACAGGAGTTAGTGAATGAATGGCAATTACTCTGAGAAGAAAACTACAGTGACAAACAAAAAACAACAAGAACCCTATTTTTATGCCCATCAAGATAGTTTTCTAATTATGTAACAGACCAAGAACTGCTGAGAAATTTGATCCTTTCCATGTGTTCCTTTCATCTACAAATTTAATGGGTTTTACCTTCAGCCACCATTTCATAATAATGAAGCTGAAGTGAGTGCTGTCTGAAATTACAGGAGGCCTATCTTGGGGAATTTCAAGACCTGAGCTACTTTGGAAGGATTTAGGATAATAGTGTCGAATACACCTTGGGCCTTGAAAGGTGTGTAGAACACAGTCCATATTTCACTGTGAAGAAAGCCAATGGAGAAGTTCCTGCCTGTTAAAAAATGTGCTTATTCTGATCAAGATGTTAGTGTAAGCGTTCCCCAGGAACGTTTCCCCTTAGAGACAGACAATAAAATAAAAATGTTGACTCAAAGAGAAAAAACACCCATGGAAGAAGGTAGGGAAGGTAGGATGTCTGCGACCCAGACCTGCCAGCCTGGAGCCCTCCGCCTCGCTCAGCAGCAGCACTGAGCCCGGGCACCTCCTGTTGTGGTCTCTGACCACAGAGCCACCCACGGCAGCAACTGTGAACCCATGCACATGCAGGCACCGGGACCCAAGGCCACACAGACCCAAGGCGGGGGCCCCAGCAGTGGACAAGCACACATACAAAACGGCCCCCGGGGAACAAGAGCAACCCACAGCACAACTGTCGGCAAGCTGTGCACACTCACACCACTGGCGCACCAAAGTGAAAAGGGGAAAACTCAACCATCGTAAGACAGGACAGACCCAGGACTGAAAGGTGTAGCAAAAAAGGTGGTCCTGAGTGTGGGAGAGCAATTGTGCAAATCATAACCACTGGGGAATAATACCTGCATATAAACAAATAAAAGAGCCTAGGACTCCCAGAGAAGGTATAGAGGAAAGGAAACCTGGAATTAAAAAGGTTGCATATACCCATGTGGAGCTGGCCCATGCGCAGTGCTGATGGGCATAAGGAGTGCCCTGCCATGCAGGGGTGTCCCCCGCACAGGGGAGCCCCACGTGCAAGGAGTGCACCCCGTAGGGAGAGCCACCCAGCGCAAAAGAAAGTACAGCCTGCCCAGGAGTGGTGCCGCACACATGGAAAGCTGACACAGCAAGATGATGCAACAAAGAGAAACAGATTCCTGGTGCCTCTGATAAGGATAGAAGTGGTCACAGAAGAACACAGCAAGCAGACAACTTGGGTGGGGGGGGGGCGGAAGGGGAGAGAAATATATAAATAAATAAAACTGTTCATTATAACCTGGACTAAGTGTTGAAAAAGGCCTAACACACAGCCAATATACAACAATGTGTTATTTGATTCAATTTGCTGGTACTTTGTTGAAGAATTTTGCATCTGAATTCATGAAGGATATTGGTCTGTAATAATCTTTTCTTATATCTTGATCTGGTTTTGATATTAGGGTGATGCTGGCCCCATACATTGAGTTAGCAAGTGTTTCCTTCTCCTTAGTTTTTTGCAAGAGTTGGACAGGATTAGACAACCTGTATGAAATTGGACAAATTCCTAGAACCTCATTGACAACCTACACTGATTCTAGAGGAAATAGAAGATTTCAATATACCACTAACAAGTAAAGAGATTGATTCAGTAATTTAAAAAATCTCCCAAGAAAGAAAAGCTCAGGACCACATAGCTTCGCTTGTGAATTTTCCCAAATATTCAAAGAAGAAATTAACACTAATCCTGTATATTAAAAGAATTATACATCATGATCAAGTGAGATTTATGCAAGGGTGGTTTGACATAAGAAAATCAATGAATGCAATATACCACATTAATAGAATAAAGGGAAAAAAACCCACATGATGATTCAAATTGACACAGAGAAGGAATTTGACAAATTCACCACCCCCTCCTGAAAAAAACACAGAAAACTAAGAAAAGAAAGAAATATTCTTAACATGTGAAGTGCATATATAAAACAATCAGAGCTAACATTATTCTCAATGGTGAGGAACTGAAAGCTTTCCCCTTAACTTCAGGAACAAGACAAGGATGCCCAATGTCACCACTGTTATTCAACACTGTACTAAAAGTTCTAGCCAGAGCAATTAGGTAAGAAGAAGAAATAAAAAGGCATATAAACCAGAAAGGAAGAAACAAAACTCTCCCTATTTGCAGATGACATGATCTTACACAAAGAGAATCTTGAGAAATCTACATGAAAGCTACTAGAGCTAATAAACAAATTCAGCAAAGGGACAGGGTACAGTACCAACACATGAAAATCAGTAGTGTTTCTATATACTAGTAATGAACAATTCAAGGAAGAAATCAAGAAAAAAAGTTCCATTTACAATAGCAGCTACAAGAATCAAATATCTAGGAATAAATTTAACCAAGGACATACAGGCCTTATACATGGAAAACTACAAAACATTTCTGAAAGAAGTTAAAGAAGATCTAAATAAACGGAAGAATATCCTGTTCATTAATTGGAAGACTAAATGTTAAAGATGTCAATTCTATCCAAAGTGATATAAAGATTCAATGCAATTCCAATCAAAATTGGAACAGACTTCTTCACAGAAATGGAAAAACAAACCATCATATTCATGTAGAAGGGTAATGTCCCTGACTTGCAAAACTAGTTGAAAAAAAGAAAAAAGTTGGAGTCTGACTCACACTTCCTGATTTCAAACCTTACCACAAAGTTACAGTAATCAAAACAGCACAAGGATAGACACACAGACCAAGAGAATCAAACTGAGACCAGAAGTAAACCCTCATATCTATGGCCAACTGGTTACTGACAATGGTGCCTTTTTCACTCAATTGGCAAAGAACTCTCTCTTCAAAAAATGGCGCTGGGAGAACTAGATAATGACATGCAAAAGACTGAAGGTGGACCCATACTGATACCATATAAAAATGAACTCAAAATGGATCAAAAACCTAAATATAAGAACTAAAACTTATGAGAGTTTTGTAGAAGGCCTAAAACTTCTAGAAGCAAACATGGGAAAACATCTTTAGGGCCTTCTGTTAGGTAACAGTTTCTTGGACTTTACACCAATAGCAGGAACAACAAAAGGAAAAACAGATAAAGGGGACCTCATCAAAATTATCTGATGAGGATTTAATATCCAGAATTTATAAAGAACGTCTATTAGTAAACAACAAAAAGACACATACCCCAATTAGAAAATGGAAAGAGTTGAAATAGATATTTCTCCAAAGATGCAAATGACCAATAAACATATGAAAAGATGCTCAAAGTCACCAGCCATCAGGTAAATGCAAATCAAAACCACAATGAGATACCATCTGTAGCAGTTTGATAGTTTATGAATTCCAAAAACAGATAGTGGATTATGTTTATGAACTGGTCTGTTCCTCTGGGCAATTAGACTGGACTGGACTGGATTCAGAGGTTTCACTTTTACTTGATTGAATAATGATTAAAGCTTTGATTGGGCCATGTCAATAGGACGTTGGTGGGAAAAAAATGACATGGCAGAAGAGAAAGTTAAAGAGTTTGATCCTGGAGCCCAGAAAGTAACCATATATAGAGAAGCAGATACATGAGGAAAGAAAGAAGGCTCCATTAGATATGGCAGAGACCCTGGGAAGAGAGACGAGCCGTTCACCTGATAGTCTGCAGCTGCAGGGACCAGAGCCCTGAACAGCTGAGCCCAGAGGGGAATGAGCCCCAGGAGAAAGACAAGACTTATCCCAGCCTACAGCTGAGACTGGATGAAGCTGGAACCACAGAGCCTTAAGAGGAAGAGGAAGGCTGCACCCTTGCAGATGTCAGCAGCCATCTTGCTCCAACAGATGGCAACAAACTTTGGTAAGGGAAGTAATTTATGCTTTTTGGCCTGGTAACTGTAAGCTTCTACCCCAAACAAGTACCCTTTATAAAAGCCCAAAAGAGGGAAGTGGATGTGGCTCAAAGCAATTGGGTTCCAGTCTACCAGACAGGAGGTCCAGTTTTCGATTCTTGGGGCTGCATGGTGAAGGCAAGCTGGTCTGAGTGGAGAGCTGGCCCATGTGGAGTGCTGGCCTGCATGCAGTGCTGGCCGGCACAGGAGTGCTTGCCCACGTGAGAGATGGCCCCTGCAGAGAGCTGGCGCAGCAGGATGATGCAACAAAAAGAGACACAGAGGAGAGACAAGAGATGCAGCAGAGCAGGGAGCTGAGGTGGCACAAGAGCCTGAGCGCCTCTCCCACTCCGGAGGGTCTCAGGATCAATTCCTGGTGCCATCTAAAAAGAAGACAAGCAGATACAGAAGAATGCACAGTGAATGGACACAGAGAGTGACAACTGGGGGGGGGGGGGGGAGAGGAAGGGTGGAAGGCAGGGGGAATAAATAATTAAATCTTTAAAAAAAAAAGCCAACAGATTTCTGGTATTTTGCATTAACACCCCTTTGGCTAACTAATACATCATCCCACACCCCTAGAATAGCCACTATTAAAAAAAGAGAAAATAACAAGTGTTGGAGAGGATGAAGAGAAACAGGAATACTCATTCATTGCTGGCAGCAATGTAAAATGAGTCGCTGCAGAGGACAGTTTGGCAGTCCCTCAGAAATCTAAGTATAGAACTACTATACGACCCAGCAGCCCCACTACTAGGTATATACCTCAAAGAATTAAAAGCTGGGACTCTAACACGTTTGCACATCAATGTTCTTAGCAGCAATCTCCATAATTGCCAAAAGGTGGAAGCAAACCAAGTGTCCATCAGCAGACAAAATGTGGTATAGTCATACAATGGAATATTCTTCTGCCATAAAAAAGAATGATGTTCTCACGCATGCAGCAACATGGATGAATCGTGAAGACATCAAGTTCAGTGAAATAAACCAGACAGAAAGGGACATATACTGTATAATCTCACATATATGAAATAAGCAGAATAAGCAGATTCATGGAAATCAGAAATCAGAATATTAGGAGTGGATGTGGCTCAAGTGGTTGAGTACTGCCCTCTCACATACAAGGCTCCAGGTTCAATCCCTGGCCTGTACCTCACTATAGCTAACCAGGGGCCGAGAGGGGAGGGAAATGGGGAGTTAAGGTTAACTGGTATGGAGCTTCTGTTTGGGGAGATGGAAAAGTTTTGGCAATGGATGATAAGGACAGAGGCACAGCTTTGCTTATGTAATTAACAGCACTGACTTGTATATTTGAAAATGGGAAATTTTAGGTAGTATATAACTTACTGTACATACACATATGAAGAATGTAAACTGTGCTAGAGTTAATAGCATGATTATGGCAATTTTGTTTCATGAATTATAACAGGTACAAAAAAAAAGTGTCTGCTGTTTTAAGGCCCAAATCAAAAGATGCCAGGGAACAGATGTGGCTCAAGCGATTGAGTGCCTGCTTCCCACCTAGGAGGTCCCAGATTCAGTTCCCAGAGCCTCCTGAAAACTAAAGCAAACAAAGGAAAAACCAACTCAGGGGAACCAATGTGGCTCAGTGGTTGACTGCCAGCTTCCCACAAAAAGGTCCCAGGTTCAATCACTAGCCCATACCTCAAAAAAAAAAAAAAAAGTGCTACATTGGAAACAGCTTTCTCAATCTCCCAGTTGGGACTACTCAAATGTTTCCTTTTGTGCTCCATTAGCATAATGCTGATTCCAGACAGATGTGCAAATTATATTGCATTTTCATATTATACATTCTATTTCAATTAAGTGGTGCTGTATTTTTGGGGCAATTAAGCCAAAAAATTTTTATCAAAAAAAGTCTTATGTTCAGCAATAATATTTTGATAAGAGGATACCTTTCTTTGTCTGTATATAGTCCACAACATAAGAAAATGATAAAGTCTGTCAAAAATCAAATGTTTCTCAGAAAGGTCTCTTTAGCATAGAAATGAACTCCTCTGAAAGGCATGTCTGAGTCTTTTAGAGGGGAAGATACTCCCGATGTATCCAAATTTTCAAAGTTGAAATAAATATGACCAATAAAATAAAGACAACATAATTAATGAAACAGTGAAGGGAACCTAAAAGTGTCTAGAATCACACATCTTTAAATAATAAAAACACTTAAAATTTTCTTAAAAAGCAAAATATCCTTTAAACCAAAATGGCTTTGGTTGTACACCATACCTTTATCTACTTTCACTTACTTGTATGTTTTGGTATAATCTAGCCACAAGCCACAAAGAATAGAGCCCACCATTCCAGCTACTACCAGTGTCAGCCCAATCCTTCCAGCATTCACTTCTTCTCCCTGAAAATGATTTTCATAATAAGTTAATCAGATATTTCCTTTAATTCAAACAGATTCTTCATGTTCCCCATGCCTTTTCAACATCAATGGAAATAATCAAGTAAAATCAAACAGATGTTATAATAAGGAAGATTAAGTGTATATGTAAGGGCACATCTGGGGTTTGATAAAGATATAAAGGCATTCTATTTTCAATCCAGAATAAAAAAGAAGACTAAAATATGAGAGAAATCAAAAAGGAATGTTTTCCTTGGTCCTCCATGCTTAAGAAATATAATGATTTTTCTAAGATTCTTAAATAATTCACAGGTGGCTGAAAAGGAGGTTAGTCTGATAGCTCATATATATCTACTTTCTCCTTTCAAAAGCAAATGAGGTGGTTCAGAGCTTGATATTTACTTTTGTTTTGGTTTCCTTTAAATTTTTTTCTGTCCTTTTCCATTCAACCTGTTACACTATTTCATTTGAGGGAAAAAAAGACTTGAATGTCAAGGCAAAAATTACTTGTTTTATAGTTTGGATAAAACGTTTTACAATTAAAATAAATGAAAATCTTTACAGTAATATGGTCAGAATCCTTAATTTTATGATCATGCTAATAGGAATTATATCATTAAAGAAAAATTATTCGTCAGGCATGCAATACAATATAGGCAGAAGCTTACCTCATAATATGTCAGTATTATTTGATTTAATAATGTTGAGACTGAATAAAATGATCCAGTCATGATACCTACAATAGTAAATAAAAAGTGTAAATGTACCATTTACCAGTTCATAAAGTGATAGATACGGAGTACTATGAGACCCTTGTAAAAAGAAAATAATATTCCTCAGACAGATGACAAAGAAAAATAAGAACCAATGCCATTTCTTTTCAGAATGTGGACTATTAATTTAACACCTAAATTTATTAAAGATTATGATAGTAGAATTCTGTCATAATACCATTATTAGTTAAATTCAAATGCAGCTTACAAATCATATTCCCACACACAACAACCAATCAGTAAGACGGTTTATTGAGTACCTACAATGTGCTCTAGCCAATGAATGTTAAAAGAATAAGACAGAATCCCTGCCCCAGATATTTTACAAGGAAATTAGTAAGACTATTAAAGACTAATTTCAAATAACAGCTGGTTATCAGGAACCATAAGACTAGGTCTATCCTTATATATATCATGACTTCAGGTAAGTCTCAACCTAGCTGAGACTCAAGTTTTTTATTTCTCTTTTCATTATTAAATATTTCAAGCATATAAATAGTATAGAGACTAATATAACAAATGCCCTTACTCATCACCCAGTTTTGTCAAATGTTAACATGTTGTCATCTTTACTTCAGATGTTTTTTAAATCTTCCCCAATCCTATTCTTCTCCCTCCCTCCCCAGATGTAACCCCTATCCTAATCTTGGTATTTATCATTATATCCATGTCTATAAATAATTTGAGTTATTCTGCCTGGTATTAAACTATATAAATAGTATATAGTTACTAGTATATAGTGTCCACCTGCAACTTCCTCTTTTCAATCTTTATTTTTGAGATGTGTTCATAGCGATACATTTTGCTCTAGTTCATCAGTTTTCTCTGCTGTATAATATTCCATTGTGCAAAAACCCTTCAATTAATTATCTATTGTTTTGTTGATGGACATTTAAGGGTTTTTACAGTTTTCACTATTTAAAACAATATTGAAATGACTATATTTACATTTCCTTGATTACTAATAAGGTTGAACATCACATATGAACAATATAAATGTGTGTATATGGACCAGACATACACAAATGCCTCTGATTTCCTTGGCTTGTTTTGTCTTTCCTTATTGATTCACAGGAATTATTTTAATATGATAGATATTAATCCTTTGTTGCAAGCATTTTGTGTTTGTTTTTTTTTAATCTTAATTTTTTGTCAGTAATACTTTATTAACCTTATCATTAATGGAACTGTAAACTATCTGAGTAACGGGGGCAGGTCTATTCAACTGTATTATACTGCAATAGTTCCTGGAGTAATCTCACAAACATACCAATAAAGAACTGTCACCATAATTAAGGGCTAGTTATTGTTATTAGTTGCAACTTTTGAAAACACTAGTTAGCCCACTTATATGTGAAAACTACCCTTTCTAACGTATGCAGAAGAAAAAAATTCAGAAAGCTACTTTTGGTTTTGCTATGTCAAAAAGTCAATTGTATGGAGATCTACATGTTAAACTTAAAATTATAATTTTAAAGGTCTATTAAAAACAAAAATGTTGGGAAGCAGACTTGGCCCAGTGGTTAGGGCGTCCGTCTACCATATGGGAGGTCCGCGGTTCAAACCCTGGGCCTCCTTGACCCGTGTGGAGCTGGCCCATGTGCAGTGCTGATGTGCACAAGGAGTGCCCTGCCACGCAGGGGTGTCCCCCGCGTAAGGGAGCCCCACGCGCAAGGAGTGCACCCCATAAGGAGAGCCACCCAGCATGAAAGAAAGTGCAGCCTGCCCAGGAATGGCGCTGCACACACGGAGAGCTGACACAAGATGAAGCAACAAAAAGAAACACAGGTTTCCGTGCTGCTGACAACAACAAAAGCGGACAAAGAAGAACACGCAGCAAATAGACACAGAGAACAGACGACTGGGGTTGCGGGGGGAGGAGAGGGGAGAGAGATAAATAAATAAATAAATCTTTAAAAAACAACAAAAAAAACACAAAAATGTCATGCATTTTTAAATCAGTTGTGCAGAGGCTTCAAAACTGTTGCAAGACCATATAGAATATTAGCTTATTTAAAAAAGATGTATTTACTTATTTATTTATTCCGCACCCCCCATCTGCTCTCTGTGGCCGTTCATTGTGTGTTCTTCTGTGTTTGCTTGTGTTCTCATTAGGCAACTCTGGGAACCAATCCCGGGACCTTCCAGAGTGGGAGGTCTCTTGTGCCACCTCAGCTCCCTGTTCTGCTACGTCTTCTAATTTTCTCTCCTCTGTGTCTCTTGTAGTGTCATCTTGCCACACCAGTTCTCATGTCGGCTGGCACTCCTGTGTGGAGTGGCATTCCTGTGCCATGTGGCACTCCCACATGGGAAGGCATTCCTGCGCAGGCCAGCACTCTGCATGGGCCAGCTTTCCACACGGGTCAGCTTGCCTTCATCAGGAGGTCCTGGGCATGGAATCCTGGACCTCCCATATGGTAGACGGGAGCCCAACTGATTGAGCCACATCTGTTTCCCAGAATATTAGATTTTATACTGCTAATGTGCCACTAACAGCAAACTTGATTAGATTAACAGAAATCTGTCTTAACCACACCTTTATAAATTACTATACAGAGACAAATAGCACAAGATCTGGTGAAATATTCAGCTCTGAGGATTCAAATGGCAGGATAACTTTTTATGTTGTAATCCTTCATATACAGAATAAGAAAACAAAAAGGAAAATTTCATGGTCTCATGTTATAAAAAAAAGGCACTGCTGTAAAATATTAAGAAGGGGTAAAGGATCTTATCTATAACTCAAAAGTAACTTACAGCTAGTGTCAGAGAGCAAACAAAACCTCTAAATAAAAGTATTAAAATACACATAGCAACTGAAGCACAAATACTACATTAAATACAATAAGGATTTAATAAGACTATGTACTGATTACTAAGAGACAAAAATAGGATGAGCTAGGGTAACCAGTAAATAAAACCAAAATAATGGGAAAAAAATCTAAACCATTGTTTTCCCCCTAGTTGGAGGACAATTTTTTTTCCCCAGGGATGTTTTTCCATTCATACAATACCTAACACCGTAAATTTTAAAAAATATCATTAAAAAACTTGGTTCTTCCAAGATTTCCATGAAATTCCTTAAATTCTTGATAAGGTTTTCAAAGTAGATATTACTATGAATGAAAAACAGCCAACCAATGGGCACCTGTTTTTTTTAACACTGAAAAATCATGTGAACTTTTAAAATTCATTATAATAAATGATCTATTTTTGTGTTCGACAATTTCTATTAAAAAACAAACAGTAAGTAATACTGGTAAAAGCATCAGTGTAGTTCAAAGCATAATCTGGTATAATCTGTAAAGCAACTACACCCTAGAGTGTGCACTTCCAAAAAAATGTCAAGAAGAGAACAGCAGGGAGTCTATGACTGAAGGCAAGATAGAAGTCGGGGTGTTGATGGCCAACGAAAAGTGTTAATGTAAGAAACCAAGAATAAACCATCAGAAAACTCTGTAGAGAACCCAATGTGCTGGTGCCTGCCGTCAAAGCTAGTGTTTGGAAGAGTGTCCGTTGGCTATCCTGAAAGATCTAGATGGATGAGACTTCTTTAAGGTTAAAATTGGGTAAGGTGACTTCTTCAGCTTGTGGTTTTGACTGAGGAGTCAAAATAGATGCCAGTTTGCAGAGGGTCAAAGAAAGAAATTGCTGATGAGGAATAAGAATACCACAGACATTTCCTACATGTATATAAGAGTCATAATTATGGTCCTGGGAGAACTCATAAAAGAAGACAGTGTTTCTCTATTTGCAGCTTTTTAAAAAGATGTAAGAAAAGCCATCCTGAAAATTTGCTTTTACTTCAAACTTTAAGCTTATGAGCTATCCTGTAATTAAGTTTATAGAGTTAGCAAACCTAGCTCATTAATTAAAGTCCAAACCTCTAGGTTAATGAAAAGAATCTATAATATTCAAAGGCTTATATAGTTATCTCATCAAAGAAAGAAGGAAAAAAAAAAAAAGACCTCCTTACCATAAGTGATCAACAGAAGAATGAACGGAATGTTTGAAAACATATTCCTTATTGATTTCTTATAGGAGTACTCTGCATGGGAACTGTCTTGGAGAGCTGCTTGGGCTTGACTTGGAGGATACCGAGGTTTTTCTTTGAATGCTAGGAACATACATGGAATGTTAATGAAAGACATATTTATCTTTCTTAGTGAGCTGACTGAATTCAGTTTAAGTTTCATGAGGTAATGCAAGTCTTTATAAGGCTTTTCATTTTCACCAATTCCTAAGTGAAGAACCGTTTAGAATTATCACCTCATCCTCTGAAACTGACTATATAAACTCAGATATTTGGCCAACTTACATAAATGAACTAGAAAACCATTAATAACATGCCACAAACTTTTTATATAATTATCCATTTTTAGTTAAGCAAGTTTAACTTTATTACATTGTGTACAATTATAATTTAGTTCAAATTGTAAGAGATAAACATCGGATATCAGCAAGCCAATATAACTAAACTTTTTTAAAAATTGTCTTGAGTTAATAACTAGCATCTTCTGAAATATGATATAAAGCTTATCATCTGATACAATTATACACCTCTAGAACCAAAAAGATTGGGGTGGATTCATGAGAGCAGACCTGGTCTTGCTTGCTTGCTTTACTCTGGCTGCATACAGAAAATATAGTGGTAGAGCTAAAAGACAGAAAGGTATAGTATATTATTTCCTGTTTTGTCCATTTCTATGGAGTTATAGAGTTCAAAGCCTTCTTACCCATTTAGAGACCACCAGTTGCTTGGAAAGGAAGGATCTACTAACTTCCTACAACAGATGGTTAGGGAGACATTTCTGTAGGATAAGGCAGCAAGATTGTCAAGACTGACTGGTAAAAGAGCTAACAGCTAAACTTTAGTAAAGTTAGAAATTAAATTCTAGTTTTAGTCCTGGCTCAAAAATTTACAACAAAAATACCATATTTCACTGAGTCTAAGATGCTGTGATGCCAGCACTCAATGATCTTACCAGCCATCAACAGAAGGTATTCACATAACTGTATCTCAGTTGTCACAAACGTTAGTTGCCATTTATTATTAAAGGGAGATTGATTTAGTGAAAAAAAAGTATACCTCAGAATTAATTAAATAGGGCAAATTCAAAAAGTAAAAGAGGAGGAGAGGGAGAAGAAGGAGAAGGTAAATGAATTTAGAAAAGAATAATATTTTTTAGAAAATTAGAATTTCTTTTTCTTAAAAAAAAAAAATTTTTTTGTTTGTTTGTTTTCCCCTTCTTCTCCCAACAAGGATTAAATATAGGCCTGGTCTGGAGATTATAGCTGACAAGACAACATCTGATGGATTTGGCTGCCATTGCAATTATGTGGAAGTTTAAAATTAACATAGATTTTGTGATTCCACCCAAGTCTCAATGAATCAGAATCTTCAGGATGGAACTTGAGAATCTGTATTTGAAAAGAGAAGTCTCTTTATTTTATCAATACCCAGCCAGGCTGAGAATTACTAGATGAGAAAGAAATGACCCTTAAAACTGTCCATGTAATAATAATTCTCTAAATTTCAAGATTACTGCTAAAAATTTAAAGTTCTTTGCTGACCAAAACATTGGTTAATTATTATATAACTAAAAGTTATGAAACTAAATCATATTTCTATTTTTACAGATTTCATTAATAATTCAAGAGGAGACATAGCTCATAAATCTTTACTTGTTAATATCCTTACATTGGAGTACTGGTAGACATAAAATGTTTAAGTTGCTGCAATTCCTCCTCTTCCTTTAGCCCTATCGGCTCCTTGCACTGTTGAGGAGGTCTGTTGTCCTTTCCTGAAAATCTCTTGTATCCTAGTTAGATGGGAGATACTTCTTTTTATTAACATTGGTAATACAGAACTCACACAACTGTAAAAAAAAAAAAAAAAAGTTTCGGAATCTAGAAACTATGCTTACAAGGCAGTCATGTATATTTAGTAAGTCTTAAGTCTCTTAGGATTTTACTATAGAAAAATAAAGACTAAATGGTCCAAATCCAAACTCAAACACAAAATGAAAACAATCCTTATTAATCTTCAACTCCACTAGACTTACTCTCTGAATATGAACATCATCTTATCCTTTGGTCTCAGGTAGTTAACTGCCCTCTTGGGCAAAATCAGACCAGTGCCTACCAGTTATATGCTGTAATAAAGTCAAGCTTAAATTGAGATGAAGAAATAAGAAAAGCTCAACAAAAAACCACTAGTCTGTCACACTGCTTAAGTTTCACTGCTATTTGAAAAGGGTAAAATATGGCCTTTTCTTTCTCCTTTGAAGCTGAAAAATAACGGCTCCTTTCTATTCTCTTCCCAGAAACTTGCCCCCGCCCAAAATAATCATCTTTTGAAGCAGTTATTCTCCACCCCTGCCCTTAGGCATATAGTCAAAGGATTCACGGGCACGACAAACTGTTTCTCCCACGATAAATGTCATAAATCAATGGCTGTTTAGGACCATTTCCACTTACTGAAATCAGATAATAGTAACACTAGCTTTTAATTTCATTATTTTCCCTATGTGATTAAGGCAAGTATTATACATATTAACTTATTATAACACAAACGTAAGTTTGAATCCTGGCTCTGTCCCATCCATGACTTGGAGGAAGTCAGCTTGCATCTCTAGACTTCAGCTTTCTCATCCATAATATAGAAATAACAAAAACAAGCTCTTATGAGGATTACATGACATAAAATATATAACAGAATTTCCTAATTATTGAGTGTTATATAAAATGTAATTCTCTTTTTAAAGAATATTTATTTTTTAAAAACCAGAGACTTTACCTCAGGGGCTTATAACTTCTGAGGAACTAAGTAAAATATATTCCTGTTAAAAGTTTATAATCGCAGTCTATATATAGGTATCTTGTTACACAAGAATCAAAAGTAAAATTATGCATACATGTTACATACTTGTGTTTAAGAACATTAAGTATTCTGATTGCCACTACTGCTGAAGCTTTTGGTTTCTGTCACTTGCTCACTTTAATGAATAAGGTGGTAAGGATTTTCATGCACATGCTTGAGTTAAGTGATATGGTTTGCTGCTCTGCTGCACAGGAACAGCTTTCAATGATAATAGTGATACCACTAACTCAAGAGGAATTTGAATTGGCACATTTAAGCCTAAGTAAAAATTAGAATTATATATTTTATATGAAACATTTTTGTAGTGAGATTGCCTAAATTCAAATCTCACCTTCAGTACTTACTATTTACTAATTTGGTAATTACTGAAATTTACTTAAATTCTGTGCCTCAGTTTCCTTCTCATTAAAATGGGGATGATAATATCAGTATCGACTCTCATGGGTTTGTGAGAATTAAATGAGATAAATCATGCCAGGTAGCTTTAAACATGTTTGGCACACAGCGAACAATCAAATATTAGAGATTATACTTTAGTACTCCCAATAAGAAAGGGGCATTACAGTGGAATTCAGTGGAAAGCTTGGGCTAATTCCTAGAAACACTGGATGGATTACACTGCATGTAAGCTCCAGGAGGAAGAGGATTTCTGTCTTGGCTGGCTGTTGTTTCTTCAGGCCCTAGAACAGTACCTGGCATATGGCAGTTCAATAAATATTTGTCGGATGAACACAGGCAGTATTTAACTTGGAACAGGGATACTTGGCATGAACCCAAAAAAGTATTTTAGGAAGACTGGTGAGTGTCAATTTAGTACTGTCATGTTGAAAAAAGCATTAGCAAAACTAAATTATTTTATTAGAATCTGGCTGAATCTCCAAAGTATTCATGGGTGGAATTTAGGTTGTCAAATTTTTAAGACTTTTAGTAATTAAGGAACTTTAAATGATTAAATATTTTTAAAATAATCCAGTTTCCTCATCAGCGAACATCTGAATGAGGGAAGCAGGTAAATTACCTGTTAAACACCAGATTTTCAACTGAAGACCTTAATATCACGACAGTATATTATCTTGCTTTCATATTATACTTGGAATCATATAGGCCACCAAGCAAAACTTAACAATGGACCATTTTTTTAAAATTCCATCCTATTTTTCCATTTCCATTCTATACCCATAAATCAAATAATTACATAAATATGTACACAAGTACATAAAGAGTTTGATCTCTCTTAATTTCCCAAATATCAGAGTGATCTGCCAATGGCCACACCTATCATTACCATTTTTTGTCCTTTTCCTTTAACAAATGTAAATATATTGACAGTTTAAACATATATATACATATATATAGTATATACACACATCCACATATATTATATATATGTCTCGTATATACAATCTATTACTCTCTCATTTCTTCCAAAGAGATAAGCAATTGAGGATTGAAGGAAAAGGAAAACCAGAATTTTTGTGACGATATATAAGCACTCGAAGTAAAGAGTATTTTATACCTTAGAAATCCCTCCTGCCAATGAATGGTGCATTTTATGCAAAATGTATATAAACTGAATTTCATATTACATCTAGCAAATCAAATGTGGCTACCAGAAAAGCAGATTAAGGGCTTTAAAATATATAAATTCCTTTTAAATTTTTCTTAAACTCTGTAATAGTACAGGGATAATTTGTCCTTTTTTAGTAGTCTGCACACCACTAATATGCTACTCTCTGACTGACAGGAAAAATAAATACCAACCACAAGTAGATAGGACATGTCAGAATACTACAAATGCTACTAAGAGAAAATTTTGCACCTTATCTTCAGGGAAACTAAGTATATGGGGTATGCTTCCTCTACCTGGATACTCCAGTTCATCAGCAAAAGCAGTCTCTACTATAAGACTTCTTTGAAACTGAGGAATCCATATATGATCATAAAACTTGAATCATCCATTACTATACAGCCATTGTGAAAATTAATATGAAAATAAAAAAACTCCAGTTATAATGCGATTTAAAATGCAAATTTTAATGATTAAAAGATGGCTTTTCAACTTTATAGGTCCTTTGCTCTTTAAATCAGTTTAAGATTTATTGAGTGCCTAAAGGGCAATATTATAGTTATACTGGCAGCTGTGTTACTTACATAAACCTCATCTATTCTTTCCCCTGAAATCAAAATTGCTCCCCATTAAAAATAAACTTAAAAAGCAGACCTTCCCAAAGCTTCTTCCAAATTGATGATGGCTGCTTGCAGCTGATTTTGACTGACTGCTTCAAGAGACAGGCCCAGACGAGAGGACTCAGTGACGAAGGGTGGCAGCAGTACTTTGCTGGAGTGGCCTAACAAGTAGATAGTTGCCACAGTTTGAAATTCTGCTGAAAGCCTTGCTGCTGCCCAAGATCTATTCACTGGCCAACATTTTCAGATCTAGTTAATACTAAACTGGGTATTCTTAGAAGGATGTATCATTAAAAGGAAGGTTGTAGCCTATTTGCAGCATTTCAAAGCATGACAAGAATTGTCCCTGGCTAGGTTAGCATAAGAAGCAGAACATATAGAGGAATATGGAAAAGAGGGGGCAGGTAATATGTTTGAAACCCACAGTTAGCAGGAAGAAAAGTTAGTAGGGAAATAAATGAGATGACTTTGTTTTCAAACTCTTTACACTGAACCATTAACAGCGGGCTGTTAACATATTCCTATAGATATTGCATTCATTATCTAAGATAGTGTATGGCAAGAATGAAACAAGCAAAGAGCATTTGCGATATTATCGATAAAAAGTTCAGGGTTGGTTATTTTCATATTTTCATCATGCATTTATCTATTTAAGCTTTAGGGAAAATAATTTGCTTACCAATTGCTGTTAAAATAAATAAAAGCGTAGAGACAGCTGCTGTTCCATAAAACATGGTACGGATATTACAAGCCATGAGATTTGTGTTATTTTGTGTGTTGGGTACTAAAACTGGTGGTAGCAAAAAGCCAACTGCAGTTCCAAGCTGTAAAATAAACAGTCCTGTTAAGAGCAATTATCATGAGAAAAAAAAATTAGCACTTTAACTGAATATTAAAAGACAGCTAGGGAGTGGATGTAGCTCAAGTGTTTGGACGCCTCCTTCCAGTATGAGGTCCTGGGTTTGATCCCCAGCACCTCCTAAAAAACAAACAAACATGCGAAAAAACTACTCTTACTGGGGAGCGGATGTAGCTCAGTGGCTGGGTGCCTGCTTCCCACGTATGAGGTCCTGGGTTCAATCCCTGGTACCCCCTAAAAAAAATATAAGACAGCTAATGTATGTAAAAGTGCTTTGTGAAGCCAAAAACAAAACAAAACACTAAGTACTAACACCTTTGTTAACATTGTACTGTTAAAGACAAATTGCTGACAAATCCCTTTTAAACATTTTAAACATTTTAAACATTTACTGAGCTCCTACTATCTGATGTTGCTATAAAGATGTGTAAGATACAGTCGTGGACTTTTAGATGCCTACAATCAAAGAGGGGAATAAATCTATGCAAAAAAGAATGAGGAAATATGACCTACACAATGGGAGAAAATATATACAAATCATATATTTGATAATGGTCTAGTATCCAGAATATATAAAGATTTCTTACTACTCAACAACAAAAAAAGCAAACCACCCAATTTAAAAATGGGCAAAGGACTTGAGACTTGAATAGCCAATTTTTCCAAAGATTATATATGAATGGTCAACAAGCACATGAAAAAATGCTCAACATCATTTGTGATTAGGGAAATGCAAATCAAAACCACAATGAGATACCATTTACAACCACTAGAATAGCTATAATAAAACACACAAAACACACACACAGAATGGAAAATAACAAATATTGAGGATGTGGAGATATCAGAACCCTCGAACATTGCTGGGGGAATATGAGATGGTATAGCCACTGTGGAAAATAGTTTGGCAATAGTTTAGGTATATACCCCACTCTTAGGTATATACCCCAAAGAACTGAAAAAAGATAATCAAACACACTTGAATACCAATACTCACAGCAGCATCATTCACAAAAGTCAAAAAATAGAGACAATCCAAATGTCCACAAACAGATAAATGGATAAATGAAATGTGGTATATAGATAAAATAGAATACTATTCAGCTGTAAAAAGGAATAAAATACTGATACATGCGATAACGTGGATGAACCTCTAAAACATTATGCTGAATGAAAGAAGCCTTCACAAAAGGCCATATATTGGGAAGCAGACTTGGCCCAGTGGTTAGGGCATCTGTCTACCATATGGGAGGTTCGTGGTTCAAATCCTGGGCCTCCTTGACCCGTGTGCAGCTGGCCCATGTGCAGTGATGCGTGCAAGGAGTGCCCTGCCACGCAGGGGTGTCCCCAACATAGGGGAGCCCCACATGCAAGGAGTGTGCCCCGTAAGGAGAGCCGCCCAGTGCGAAAGAAAGTGCAGCCTGCCTAAGAATGGTGCCGCACACACAGAGAGCTGACACAACAAGATGACGCAACAAAAAGAAACACAGATTCCTGTGCAGCTGACAACAACAGAAGCGGACAAAGAAGACGCAGCAAATAGACACACAGAACAGACAACCGGGGGGTGGGGAGGGGAGAGAAATAAATAAATAAATAAATCTTGGGGAAAAAAAAAAAAAAAGATCATATATCGTGATTCCATTTATATGAAATATCCAGAATAAGTAAGTCCAGAGAGGCAAAAAGCAGATTAGTGGTTGCCAGGGACTGGAGGGAGGAAAGACTGGGCAGTGACTGTTTAACGGGTTTTGGGTCTTCATCTGGGGTGATGAAAATGTTTTGGAGCTAGAAGGAGGGGATGGTTGTACAACACTGTGAATGTACTAAATTCCACTGAATTGAACATTTAAAAATAGTTAAAGTTATGTGAATTTCACCTAAAAAAATAAAGTTGAATATGATAACTGAAACAAGATACCAGCTGGCCAGTATCTATGAGTCTGAAGCTCATACGATTTATTCAACAAATTTTTATGGCAAGGTTACAATGTGTCAGGCACTGTTATAAATGCTCAGGATAAACATATAAATATATAACAATAAACATATAAATACATAAGCAGTAAGATAATGATAAGCACTATATGGAGAATTAAAGTAGAAAGATATAATTGGAGAGTGAGTAGGCAACTCTAAATGGGATCACGAAAATACCACTGAGTGACATTTAAAATGAATTTAAGCTGAGAGTTGAGGAACAATATAGATGTAATTATGTGATTCTAGGAATATTCCAGGAAATGGGAATGCTTCCACAAAGGCCCTTAAGAAAGTGTAAACTTACTGTTGTTTAAAGAACCAAAGAAGACTTACATTAGTAAGTTCTGTAAACCAGAATAAAGAGTTTAGATTTTATTTTTAAGTACTATGGAAAATCATTGGCAAGTTTAAAGTAGGGCAATGGCATGATCTGATCTGTGATTTAAAAGATTCTCTCAGGTTAGAGATCTGGCAGCTATAAACGTATTAAAAGCTAGGACTCAGGAATCAGACAGACTTGAGGGTCAGGGTTGACACTAACTAGCTGTGTGACCTTTGGAAAATAATTTTATCCCTTCAAGTATCAGTTTCCTCACCTATTAAATAGAAAGACAATAGTTCCTAACTTACAATGTTAAATCAAATGACATGACTCATGTAAAGCACTTATCCACAGTGCCAAGCTCTTAGTGAGTGTTTAATAATGTTGAATATTATGCATGATCATTCCATAATCTAGGAGAAAGATGCAGAGTTGGTTGTCATGAGCAGGTACATAGATATTGGGGCCAAGGAAGGATGAGAACACCTAGGGAGAAGGTAGGAAGAAGGCCCAGAGGGATACTGAGTATGTGAGAAAATGTTCCCATTCATTATCCATAAAAGAGATAATCCATGGACAGGGAGTTGACAGTATTTCGGTCATACTCAATGAAGAATTAATCTTGAGTATGATTTTCTAAATGTAACATACTTCAAGAAAACAGCTCTTATCCAAACATACAGAACAAACCAAAATATCAGCCATAAATTATTTTTTTACATACTAACTGTAGTTCAAGCTATACCATGTTCTGTACAGTTAGGGAAAGGAAATAAATACATGGTAAGAAGGATATAGTTAGACTTTTTATGTATTTTAAATAAATCTTACTGTGATCTTGAAACAAGTCTTAGGCTTGAAGTAAGTATAACATTCTTTAGTTACATAGCTCCATGTAACATTATGTGCATAGAGAGCCAGGTGAAGTTTAACTAGACTCCCCTCAAGGTGAATGAGCACTCAATGCAATTTATAGATCCTATATGCAGAATTTAACTTACAATAAAATAATCAATCTGGAGTTAAAATCCATTCTACAAATGATGTGGTGGGGAGTGGGGAGTGGGTTATATGGGAACCTCTTATGTTTTTTGTTTTTTTATGTTTTTTAATGTAACATTCCTTGTGTTCTATTGATTTAAAAATTAAAAAGAAATAAAAACAGAAAGGGAAAAAAAGGGAAATATAGTCATTGAAAATAATGTTCATAAAGATGGTCATTGCAATTAATCAGTATATGTAATGATATTGGAAAATGTTCACAATAACATTGTATTAAAAAAAAAGCAAACAGAAAGCAAAACAGTTGCTAAAGCATGACCCTAATGTTTTAGCATATATATAATACATATAAAAATCTCAGGAAACAAACAAACAAACAAAAAACCCATTCTACCTAGTATTGCTAAAGGAATGCTAGTGGAATTTGAACTTATGGTGTTACAGACTCCTTCATAGAGAGGTGGCAAATTAAACTACCCTCTTACAATGGATTCCACAAGCTGTTATTTCATATTGTCTTAATGTTAAAAACTGGTGATGGGCCTCAGTAGTGCTGTTAAGTCTTTATCACCAGAATATTTATTTAGCAGCCATTTATAAGTGTCCATTATGTAACAGCCACTGTGCTGACAGCTAATACACAGAATTAAACAGGGGCTGGCTGGTCACAATGACATCAGTCAAAATGGAAACAAATTCGGCAGAAACCAACACCTGCCTTTGGCAAATATGCTAGTAACAAAAACTAAAAGCTACCCAAGTCTCGTTCATTCGGCACTGCCAAGTTTTCTGAGGTTAGGCATCTAAGGGCCAATACAGTTACTTATTTTATAGGTAACTTCCAAAGCAAGATCACAAGGAGCGTACTTTAAACTGGTTTTTTTAAAGTGCTTTCCTCAGAAAGTTCAAAACCCTTTTTAATTCCAGACTGCCATATATACCTTAGGTCTACTCGTTTCCTCTACCTCGTGTGCTCACCGAATGTCTCCTGAGGTCCATGTGTATGCCTAGCTCACAGGGCCTAGGCCGTTTCCTCCTATATATAGCCCCAGTCTTTACCTGGTTGCCCAGCACGGCGGTGGCACAAGCTGTGGACACCTCCTTGGGCCCGAACCATACAGAAGCGATGCGGGAGGGTAACCCCAGGATGAACACCTGCGCCACGGAGCACAGGCTCTGGCCCACCATGGTGACCCAGAAGAGATGCTGCTGCACGCTGCCGCACTTGACCCAGGCGCCCAGGCAGTTGAGGCCGGAGCCCAGCAGGGCGGTGAGCCGCAGGCCTCTGGTGTCCAGCAGCCAGGTGGCCGGGAAGATGAGGGGCACGTAGGCCAGCATGTACACCATGGACAGCCAGTCGATGTGCAAGGAGGAGACGCCGTAGAAGCCCTCGAAGACGTTGCTGATGATGCTGTACTGGATCCACTGAAAGGCGTTCACCAGCGAGTACAGGCTGAAGATCAGCAGCACCAAGAAGCGCCGCGCGGACAGCGCCGTCCTGGGCAGTGGGGGGCGCTCGGCCCCGGGGCTCTCCTCCCCGGGCTCTGTGGGCAGCAGCCGGGCCTGGGTCTCCTCCTCCGCGGCCAGCAGAGTCTGAGGATCGCCCAGGGCCCCGGAGCTGTCCCGAGGGCCCCCGTTCAGGGCCAGGCAGCCGGCTTTGGGCCGGTCCTGCGGCTGTGAGCTCGCCTCCCCGGGGCGCGCGGCCCCCACGACCGACACGTATCCGTTCGCGTGCGGGAGCCCGGGCACCGCCGCCGTGTCCTCCTCATCGTCTGGTCGCGCCATGTCCCTGGGCCTCCGGCGCCACCTCGCGCCCCCGACCTCGTCCCCAGCCCTGCACCTCCCGACCTGCGCGAGCCCCCGCCCCGAACCCTCCCTGCGGCCCGCCCCTAACCCAGGCCCGCTGAGCGGGTCAGCCGCGCCAACGCGGCTAAGCGCACTTGGCCGCCGGGGTCAGCGGGCAAAGACGTCCTCCCGCGGCGCCCCGCGCCCGCGTCAGGCCCCGCCGGGGAGCGCAGATCCCCGCCCCGGCGGCCCGCCAGCCAATCAGCGGCGCCCTCGCCCGGCGCGGCAGCCAATCCAAGGAGCTTCCGTGAGGTGGTGCGGTCGCGCTTTTCGCCGAAGCCGGCGGGCGGGGCCGAGTGCTCCGCACGCGAGGTCGGCTGGCGGCGGGCGGTCTGGGTAGCGCGGGAGTGGGACCCAGGGGGCGGGAAAACCACCGTCGGACAAAGCGGCAGGCATCGCCCTCGCCAGCTAGAGATGCTCCCGGAGGGCGCCGTCCGTTTTAGACGCAGGCGGAGGGCGAATTTGGCCTCTCCGCCCGAGAACAGCTGCCCGACAAGGTCGGGCCTTACCTTTAAAGCAGACGTAAACACGTTTCGTAAATTGGTGCTGTCACCGCAGAAAAAAAAAAACGCCGGAAAGCCTTCCAATCCAAATAAAGAGATTTCGTCAGAAATCTGCCCCTCTGAAGGTGGAATTCCCCCACCCCCAACCCGCTGTCTTGAGTGAGTCCGGGTCGCTGTACATTCTTCCAACACCTGAAATATTACTGGACACTCACGTGCAATGGGTTCCAGGTGCCAAATTTGCTTTGACATTGTTGTCGGGCCCGAGGGAATAGCATAAGCAGCTCCTGGAAGGTCTTCTTGGACTAAATAAAAAGGCAGCCTTACTACTCCTTGGGAAAGTATATTGGACAAAGAGACCCAAATATTCATTATTAAAGTGAAAGCAGAGCTAAGGATATAGATAGGAGTTCTCACTATGGATTTAATCTTAAAAGGTGCCGCTATCCAGAACCCTAAAACCCTGTGCTCCTTTCTTTATTGCTTGTTATAGTAGTAGTTTGGTCCTGTATAAAAATATATCAGGCACCTCAGGTAAAATGCTATTTAGTTTTAAGTGTCAAGGAATGTGAACATTATAATAATGTTTTCCTTGGCCATCCGGTATAAATTGCCACACACATTCCCCTCCCTCATCTATCCCTCTTCTCTGTTTTTTCTTCTTAGCATTTATCACCATCTAAACTGTGTTATATTTTGCCATTTTTGTGTGTGTGGCTATTTTCTTTTCCCCACTAGATTGTAAGCTCCATGAGGACAGGGCTGAGAGTTTTGTTGCCTTTTCCCTGCACCAGAACAGTACCTGGAACAAGGTAGGTGATTAATAAATATTTACTGAATAAATAAATCTGATGAGTACTATATTACTATTGATATTTTAAATAATTACTTGCTTTATAAATGAATTTTCAAAAATCTGGTAATTTCCCCCCGAAAGGTGATTTTCTAACATTGATTTAGACGTTATTTTAGATTACTGAGAGATGTTCTTTACATGAACAAAGAAATGACTAAATGTAGAAATCAAAGGTCTTCAGTCTTAAGAACTTTATTTTATGGATTTCTGAAAAAAAAAACACACATTGCTTAATGTTCAGTACAGTTTGTTATTATTCAAATCTAGAGGAGTTTTTTATACCTTCAGGTACCATGAAACCTTCGATATAGTCCAGAAAAAGCGGCTCAGAGTGGGAATCCAATGGGTAGACTTTTAAAAAAATTTATTTTTCATATCAATCTTACATAATGCTCAGTTAACACAAAATAATAACTACAATAACAGTAAATCTGTTTTGGTCAGTGGTTACACTCCCCCCTTATTTTTGTTCATTTCTTAGTCTTGAGGGATTTGGGACAATGTCCACTCTGACTGCTTCAGGCTGAGAAGGGTCATGGATATTATGGGGCAGAGGAATGGAATTGTTTTGCCTTCAGTTAAATGTCCTTCTTGCTTTGGGGCTGGGGTTGGTCTATCATCACTGCTCTGTTAGTTGTCCAGGTCAAGCCTGAAGAAGTGGAGAGTAGGAGTTGGCTGTATATCTGCTGGGTTTCAGCTCCACCGGCAGATGAGCTATCCAAAGATTTAAGTCTCTGAGAAATATACTTAACACGTACATTGATAAAAGAAGTAGAAGATCATGATCAGGAGATTTATAAGTGAATAGAGCTATGTTATATTGGGGAAATAGATTTTCATATATTCCCAGATAGGGCCTGCTGAAAGGATGTTAATTTCATGAGACTGTGCGGCTTGCCTATGGTGTCTGGATGCCCCTAGAGCCCTCAGGAGCACTTTTGTTTGAAGCTTTGTTAACTGTGGTAGTTTGTGAAGTCTGGATGAGACCTGCATAAGTGTAACCTCCGGAATGACCTCTCGACTCACATTGAAATCTCTTAGCTATAAAAACTATTTATATTTAATATTTACCCCTTTTGATCAAGGTCTTTCTCCAAATGCTTCTCTGATTAAAGCTTGGTAATAATCACATTTGTGCCAGAGAAGCTTATCCCTGAGGGACATATCCCATGTGGGGGGAAGGTAGTAAGTCTATTTGCAGAGTTTGGCTTAGGAAGAGGCCACACTTAAGTAACAAGGAGGTTTTCAGGAGGCAACTATTAGGCATGAATTATATAATTAGACTTAGTTTAATTATTATAGGAATAAGGTTCATAAGTACACACATTAAGATTGAGAGCTTAGCTTATTGGCCTGTTTTCTTTTATTAGGCAAGGCTTATAAAATATATTCCAGAGATTTTTTTTCCATCTTATTTGAGAAAGTAGCAGAACTTCCCCAGAAGGAAAGTTTAATATATTGTTAGCTGCTGTGTGGGCCTCTTTCTACCCAGAAAACATACCTATGGCAACAAGGATTCATTTATATCCTATAGAACTATCTAGCTATATAACTTTCAAGATATTCAAAAGGCCCTATCTGTCAGGACACCCTGACCATATCCCATCTTTACCTTCTTACCAGGGTATGCTAATTGACAGGTAGAGCATAAATTGTATACTTCCCTTGCTTCTTGGGCAAAGTGCTTGTCCTCCTCCTCCTCCTCCTCTTCCTTCTCTTCCTCCCCTTCCCCCCCCCCCTTCTTCTCCTCTCTATCTCTCTCTCTCTTTTTTCTGAAGATAAGACTTTGACTTATAGCAGGCTGCATGTAACTTCAGAGAAGCCTCGGTAAAACAGTATAGCTGATAAGGAAATTTCTTTGCTTCTGTGGCATATAACATTTTTCTAAAAATAAAATCAAAAGGGTAGAATTTTTTAAAAATTTATTGAATTATATCATTCATATATGAACATACGTAAACAATAAGTTTATAGTAAACTTTACAAAACAAACATGTACATCATTGTACAGGGCTCCTATACATCACCCACAACCAACACCTTGCATTGTTGTGAAACATTTATTACAAACTATGAAAGAGCATCATCAAAATATTTTTAACTATCGCCCATATCTTACATTTGGTATATTTTCCCGCAATTCACTCTATTATTAATATTCTGTATTTGTATTATATGTTTGTAATAGTACATGAGAGAATGTTCTCATATTTGTTCTGGATTCCATGTGTTATATAGTCCCATGCTTTGTACAATCCATTCAAAGTATCCGCTCAGTGGCTCTCATTTTCATCACAGAGTCGTGCTGTCAAAGGGTAGAATTTTAAAGGAAACTTTCTGTGTTTGCCCTGGTGCTAGCTCCATTCCAGATGTTCACAGTAAACAGTTAGGGACCTGCAGATTTCCTTCCCCCTTCCTGAAACTTGTAACTGGCAGAATACATTAGATCTCACTTCCCCATTACCTAGTGAGAGTTGAAGAAAATCTGCCAATCTGAAAGATAGCTTTCCTCTCTGAATGGCAATTTCCTGAGAATCGACTCCTTTGGGGACAGCATTCTTTCTGGTTATTTAGGTTCTACCTCTGCTTAGAGATAATTTATCTTCCTTATGTCCTCTGCGAGAAGATTTGAGTGGCAGCTCTCTGGATTTCCTGGAGAGCCAATCTGCTCCACATTTTTACTGGCTGGTACCTGCTCTTCTCTTGCTTTTCTTATTATATTGCTTTCCCTGCATGTGACAAAGCTCTTTATCTGACGTCACTGCCTTCTACACGGAGTGTACAGCTGAAGGGGTCTAGAGGAGTAGGGAGGAACATCAGATCCAGTCAGTCTGCTTGGGTTTGAATCCCAGTTTCAGTATCCACTAGCTGTGGAAGCTTGGGCAAGTATGTGCATCAGAGAGTTGTAGGAGGATTAAGTAAGTGAACAATGCCTGGCACATGATTGGCATTCTTAGTTTTGGTTAATAAGATAATCTGATGTAATGATTAAGGGTTAAGGCTCTAGAACCAGATGGCTTGGGTTCAAATCCTAGCTCTTTCATGTACTAGCTGCATGACCTTGGACTAGCTATGCTGTGCCTTGGTTCCTCAACTGTAAGATGAAGACACCAGTCTCATGATACTGTTGTGAGGAATAACTGGTTAATGAACTAAAGAACTTAAAAAGGGCCAGGCCTGTAGTTAAACTCAGTAATTGATATCTATAACCATTATTGTCAATTCCTATATTTGTATTCTCAAAACCATTTTTTAAACAAACCAATTTTATAGATACTTATTAATCATAAATCCATCCGAAGTATGCAATGAGTAGAATTTAGTATAATCACATAGTTGTACATTCTTCACTTCAGTCATTATCAGAGCAAGTTCATTATTATAATAATAACAACAATAAACAAAAAATCTCTCTTCACCTCTCAATCTCTCTATGCTTCCCTTGTCATACAGAGTGCTATTCTGTTTCTGTCTTTCTAGTTTATTTGTATTTATATTTTGTGAAAACAGGTATATATGCAACATCACCCATATTTGTATTTCATGTAAGATTTCACTATGTTATATAGTCCCATGTTACATTTTTTAGCTTTCTTTCTAGTAATATTCATGACCTTAGACTTTCCCTTTCATCCATTCTCATACCCATTGTGATGGTTAGGCTATGTGTCAACTCGGCCAGGTAATTGTGCCCAGTTGTTTGGTCAAGGAAGCACTGGGCTAACTGTAATATAAGCGCATTTATGGACTTTAGTCACCATTGACTTTATTGCAGTGGTAATCATAGAGAGCTGATTACAATTACATCCATCAGGAAGATTGCCATCAGCAATGATTGATGCTTTATCCAGTCAGTTGAATGCCTTAAAAGGGGAAGTGATTCCAGCACTGAGTAAGAATTTTGCAGCTTGTCTTTGGACAGCCAACATCTCCCAGAACTCATCAAGGACCTTCATTGGACTTTCATTAGAGCCCCTGGTTGCAGCCTGTCTGTGGAACCTGGACTTGTACATCCTCACGGGCACATGAGAGACTCTGATAAAAATCTCTTACTGGGAAACGGACTTGGTCCAGTGGTTAGGGCGTCCGTCTACCACATGGGAGGTCCACAGTTCAAACCCCGGGCCTCCTTGACCCGTGTGGAGCTGGCCCATGCGCAGTGCTGAGGCGCACAAGGAGTGCCCTGCCAGGCAGGGGTGTCCCCCACTTAGGGGAGCCCCACGCGCAAGGAGTGTGCCCTGTAAGGAGAGCCGCCCAGCGGGAAAGAAAGTGCAGCCTGCCCAGGAATGGCGCCGCCCACACTTCCCATGCCGCTGACGACAACAGAAGCGGACAAAGAAACAAGACGCAGCAAATAGACACAGAGAACAGACAACCAGGGGAGGTGGGGGGGGAATTAAATAAATAAATAAATCTTTAAAAAAAAAATCTCTTACTAACAACAGATAATCTCTCATTGGCGGTGGGGTTGAATGGGACCTCATATATTTTTTTTAATGTAATTAAAAAATAATAATAATAATAAATAAATATTAAAAAAAAAACCAAACAAACAAAAAAAAAACAAATGAAAAACAAACTTGAAAGGCAGGAAAAAAAATACATATATGTGCATAAATAGATGTGAATGTTGAGTAAGAAAAGCAATGAAGGACTTTCTCAAAGTGAAAAAAAAAAAAAAAAATCTCTCATTGATTCTGTTTCCCTAGAGAACCCTGGCTAATACACCCATATAATAGCTCTGCTAGTTACAAACACTGTAATGTGCTTTCACCATTTCTATTCGTTTCCAAAGATTTACAAACAACTGTTTTTTTTACCAATTCTGCACAGATTAACCCTCAGCTATCCATTTTTTAACTTTATTCTATTTTCTGGTGGCCAATATTCTAATAATTAACTCCATGAATTTATACAATATATTTAGTTCATAATAGTGTAATCATAGAGCATTTGTCCTTTTGTGTCTGGCTTGCTTCATTCAATATAATGTCCTCCAGGTTTATCCATGTTATCATATACTTCACAACTTCATTTCTTCTTAAAACTGCATAATACTCCATTGTGTGTTGATTTTGTTGATCTTCTCAAAGAACCAACTTTTGGTTTTGTTGGTTCTATTGTGTTTTTTTGTTTTGTTTTGTTTTTTATTTCATTTCTTTCCTTAAAATTGGTTTGGGGTTAGTTTGCTTTCATTTTCTAGTTTCTCCAGGTGTGCAGTTAGATCTTCAATTTTTTGCTCTTTCTTTTTAAATGCAAGCAGTGAGGGTTATAAATTTTCCTCTCAACACTGCCTTTGCAGTGTCCCATAGGTTATGATATGTTGTATTCTCTTTTTCATTCATCTCAAGATACTTACTGAAGTCTCCTGCAATTTCTTCTTTGACCCACTGGTTATTTAAAAGTGTGTTGTTTAATCTCCATATATTTATGAATTTTCTCATTTTTGTCATTATTGTTATCCAACTTCATTCTGTTATTAATCAGAGAAAGTGTTTCATATAATTTCAGTTCTTTTAAATTTATTGAGACCTGTCTTATGATCCAGCATATAGTCTGTCTTGGAGAACAATCCAGGATTGCTTGAAAAGAATGTGTATCCTGCTGTTTTGAGGTATAATGCTCTATGAATATCTGTTAGGTCTAGTTCATTTCTCATATTTTTTGAGTTCTTTCTTTTTTTACCCTCTGTCCAGATGTTCTCTCTACTACTGCAAGTAGTGTATGGATGCTTCAATAGATATAAGATCATATCAGCAAGTAGAGTATGGAGGCCAGTGTGTGTCTCATGGTTCTTGGGACACCCAGGTTAGGTGCATAAATATTATAGCTATTTCTTCTTGGTGAATTGCCCCTTTTATTAATATATGATTACTTTCTTCATCCCTTATAGCCATTTTCCATTTCAAATCTATTTAGTCCAATATTAGCATCACTACTCTAGCTCTTTTTTGGTTAATATTTGTGTGGAATATCTTTTTCCAACCTTTCACTTTCAATCTGGTTGTGTCATTACTTCTGATATAAGTCTCTTATAGACAGCATATAGATGGCTCATATTTTTTTTACCCATTCTATCAGTCTTTGTCTTTCGATTAGGGAGTTCAAACCATTAACATTCACTGTTATTACTATAAAAGCATTACATACTTTGTCTATTTTGTCCTTTGGTTTTCCATTGTCATATCTTACTATTGTCTATATTTTTACCATTTACTTTACCATCCTAATAATCTTTATTTCTATACTCTTCTCCAAGTCTCTCACCCTTGGTTTTACTTTAAACCTGCAGAAGTTCCTTTAGTATCTGTTGTAATTCTGGTCTTTTGGTAACGTACTCTCTCAGTTTTTCTTTGTCATTTTTGAAGGACAGTTTCACTGGATACAGAAGTCTTGGCTGGCAGTTTTCTCTTTCAGTACCTTAAATATACCATACCACTTTCTTCTCACCTCCATGGTTTCTGATGAGAAGTTGGCACTTAATCTTATTGAGGTTTCCTTGTATGTGATGTTTTGCGTTCCTCTTGCTGCTTTCAGAATCCTCTCTTTATCTCTGATATCTGTCATTCTGAATAGTAGGTATCTTGGAGTAAGTCTATTCAGGTTTATTCTGTTGGGGGTGTGTTGTTCTTCTCGGATATTGATATTTATGTCTTTCATAACCATTTCATAAGGATTGGGAAGTTTTTGGTCATTATTTCTTCAAACACTCTTTCTGCTCCTTTTCCATTCTCTTCTCCTTCTGGGACACTGATAACATGTATGTTTGTTTGCTTCACATTGTCATGCTCTTTCCTGAGACCCTGTTCCATTTTCTCCATACTTTTCTCCTTCTCTTCTTCTGTCTTTTCCAGTTTGGATGTGTCTGTCCTTGAAATCACTAATTCTGTCTTTGAGCAATTCAGATCTTCTGTTATGGGCCCCTAATTTCTTTTTTTTTGAGGTACGGGGGGCTGGGGATCCAACGCAGGACCTCGTATGTGGAAGCTGTTACTCAACCACTGAGTGACATCAGCCTCCTTAGTTGGTTTTATCATTTGTTTTGCTTGTTTTTGTTTTTTCAAGAGGCACCAGGAACCAAACCCAGGACCTCCCATGCAGGAGGTGGGGATTCAATTGCTTGAGTCCCATCAGCTCCCCTTTAATGTATTTTTTTTAAGATTATTTACTTATTTATTCCCCCCCCCCTTGCTGTTTGCTCCTTTTCTTTTGCTGTCTTTTCTCTGTCTCCATTTGCTGTGCGTTTTTTCTGTATTTGCTTGTCTCCCTTTTGTTGTGTCATCTTGCTGTGCCAGCTCTCTACGGTGTAAGGGCTGTCAGCTCTCCGTGGTGCATGGGCCAGCTTTTCCTTCACAAGGAGGCCCTGGGATGCAAACCCAGAGCCTCCCATATGGTAGACAACTAATTGAGCCACAGCCTCTTCCCCCTTTAATGTATTTTTTATCTCATCTATTGTGTCTTTCATTCCCATAAACTCTGTTACTTTTCTTTGCAGGCCTTCAGATTGTTCTTTATGCTCACCCAGTGTCTTCTTAATATCCATTATCTCTTTCATCATATTTCTCTTCAGTTCTATGAATTGATTTAGGAGATTTGTGTGATTATCATTGGTCAGTTGTCTTATATCCTGTATCTCATCAGGATATTTGGTTTGTTCCTTTGCGTGGGCCATCTCTTCCTATTTCCCAGTATGTAATTTTTTGCAGATGTCTAGGCATCTGAATATGTTGGTGAATTTACTCTGATGGTCATTTTATCTTGCCTGGTGTTTTTTGTTTTTTTGTTTTTTTTCACTTTCAGTTCTTCCTTCATTTGGGTTCAACTTATTCTAAGTCTTTAAAATTCCCCAGCATAAGTTATCACTAACAGGGAAACGGACTTTGGCCCAGTGGTTAGGGCGTCCGTCTACCACCTGGGAGGCCCGGGGTTCAAGCCCCGGGCCTCCTTGACCCGTGTGGAGCTGGCCCATGTGCAGTGCTGATGCGCACAAGGAGTGCCGTGCCACCCAGGGGTGTCCCCCGCGTAGGGGAGCCCCACGCACAAGGAGTGCACCCATAAGGAGAGCCGCCCAGCGCGAAGGAGGGAGCAGCCTGCCCAGGAATGGCGCCACCCACACTTCCCGTGCTGCTGACGACAACAGAAGCGGACAAAGAAACAAGACGCAGCAAAAAGACACAGAAAACAAACAACCGGGGGAGGGGAGGGGAATTAAATAAATAAATAAATCTTAAAAAAAAAAAAAGTTATCACTAACATTGTGCAGATTTTCTCCGGGATGGGACTAAAGAGAGACCTAAAAGCAGTTTTTCTCCTAGCAATTTCCTGGCCAGCCAGCAGATGGCTCTCATAGGTGACCCTTTCCATGGAAGTATGTCTTTCAACCTCTGCTTTCCAGTGTTTCTGGTCTGGCCAGACTCAAGATTCAAAGCGGACTCTGCTTGCCGAGTTCACTGAAGAGAAGCCCTCTGACACACCCTACGTTTTTCCTTGTAAGAGCTGACCGAAAGGAAGACCACTGTTCTGCCTCTTATTTGGCTGCAGTTAGCCAGGGGTTTTATCCAGGCTTAATGTCTTGAGGGTGGGGAGTGGGAGCCCTTCCCAGCTGCCACAGGGGTTTGGTAACTCACATTTGTTGTTGGATTCTTCATCTCTCTGTCCCTCACCCTCCTGAGAGTTGCGCAGCACTGTCCTGGTCTTCTGACCCCCCTCCAAAACAGGTCTCTTGAACAGCTTTTGCTCCTTTCTCCATTGTTTTAGTGAGAAAGTTGAGGGCTGCCTGCTTTCTCCAAGGTCATCTTCCCAGAACTCCTCCAAAGCAAATAAGATATTTCCAAAATAGGGATTATACAAAATTCATATGCCTATTTTAACAAAGCTTCATAACGTAAAGAATGGAGTACAGAAAGTGGAAAGCACAACAGTATCTCTTTGCAATATAATACTTTTTTTTAAGATTTTTTATTTATTTCTCTCCCCTTCCCCCCACCTTGTTGTCTGCTCTCTGGGTCCATTCGCTGTGTGTTCTTCTGTGTCCACTTGCATTCTTGTCAGGGGCACCCAGAATCTTTGTCTCTTTTTGTTACATCATCTTGCTGTGTCAGCTCTCTGTGTGTGCAGCACCACACCTGGGCAGGCTGCGCTTTTTTCATGCAGGGTGGCTCTCCTTGCAGGGTGCACTCCTTTTGCATGGGGCTCCCCTACATGGGTGATACCCCTGCATGGCACAGCATTCCTTGCATGCATCAGCTCTGCTCGTGGGCCAGCTCACCACATGGATCAGGAGGTCTTGGGTTTGAACCCTGGACCTTCCATATGGTAGGCAGATGGTCTGTCAGTTGAGCCAAATCCACTTCCCATATAATTCTAATCTCTGAACTTTGCCTCCTCTCATTTCTAGATTATTATTAGCCAGTTTAGGCATGAGTCATAGTTTATATCCTTTGTATGGATGTATAATATAACATGAACCTTAATCTCTGTCAAAGATGACACTACGGGCAGCATCACTTGGGGGGAGTCAAGATGAGCCTGAGCCACATTATGGGTGTGGAGTGTCGAGTGTGGACGAGATTTGAAGAAGGAACACTTCAGCAATATGAGATCTGAACAGCACCCAGGAGCCAAGGTCCACGATGCTGTTAGGAGTGATGTGGCTGTTCTGGAGCAAAGGTTTCCCACAATCTAAAATGCAAACCAGAACAGTGCTACCAGATGTACAATCCATGGTATTTCATGGGCAGAGAGGAAGATCCCAGCAATCTTGCCTTCATCTTGCACCCACATTTCCATGCTCTGTTCACTTGAGAGGCTGAGGCTATGCTGTTCTACTCTTTGAAAAGATTAAGTTGGGAATGGAGGGGTAGAGGAAGCTGTAAGTCAGAATCCTCCCGTGGGTACATTTTTGTATAAATTTGCTAGGGATTTAATTTTGCATCAGGCAGAGCCTCCTTTCCTATTAATAAAAAATATCCAAGAATTGCCAAAGCAGGTCCTACATTTCCTTTCTGGCTTAAAAATGCACCTACTTAGTGATTTAAGTATAGCCAATGTCATGTCACAATGAAATTATCCATAGTGTGTCTTGCTTCTACTCCTTTTGACATGAATTAATGTATTAGATTAGCTAGTTGGTATCTTGGTCCTAAAGACGGTGAGATTAAGAATGCCTAATTTGAAGAAGAAGAAGTAAGATAACCAGAGATTCTGGTTCACACTTTCATCCCTTGTGCTCCCCTACTCCCAAACACTGTCATTTGAGTTTTGTTTTATTTGTTTGTTAATATTAAGGTAGGCTTTTCTGCTGGGCGGAGGTGAGAGAAACATGGTGTTTGCTTTTAAATCACTATTTGAATTATTAACATTGTTCATTTTGAATCTTTTATTTTACCAAGCTCTTATACCAAAGTTGTTACAGTGGTATCTAGTTACTCATCGTTAATTGGTTCCAGGAGGCATGACAAGTAACAAGTACCCCAAACAAATTTTCCCATAAGGAATAATGTAAATAAATTTAGTACATTCCCAAACCAAAGACAATGCACATTTTTAAGACGATATGTAAAAAGATAGGGTTGTATATCATTATTTTACATGAGAAATAAACCTAAAAATTAATAAATACTTAAATAAAATAAATCCCTTTGCCTGTACTAAGAAGAGTCCATGGCTCAATGGGATGATAGGAGAAGAGTGGAGAGGAGGAGAGGTTACATGGAGTGTTGCTTGGAAGGAGAGTCCCCCTCCAGTAGAACATCGGACACTTGTACTTCAGGTGTTCTTCCTCTTTTCTGCTTTTTTTCAACTTACACCATAGGCTCTGACACACTCTTTGTCACCTTCATTAAAACTTATCCAGTGAGGATTGCTTCTGTCTTATTTTCAGAATTACTTGAAAATGTGAAGTTGTTTGGGCATTCAATAAGTTTACATTTCTGCTTGTCAGAGCTTTGTCCGTATGGTACTTCTCCACAAAGTTTTGTGCTTCTGCCCATTTTGGACACATTTCTTTTATCAAGGAACTGGAGACATCCTCCCTTATCTCCTCCTCACCTGAAGAAATCTCTCTTTGCTGCTCATTCTGTAGTTCCTGCAGCTCCTCCGTGCTGAGCTCTTCACGATGTTTCTCCACTAACTCCTCAACATCAGCAGCACCGACCTCCAGACCCATGGATTGGCCCAAAGATACACAACTATATCTTCTGTACCGGCAGGCTCAGCCTCAAACTCTTGGAAGTGTGTCTGAGTCACAGCTTCTGGCCACAAATTCTTCCATGCTGAATTCATGGTGGTCCTCTTTATTAAATTATCAAACCAGCTAAGGCTGGCCTTAAAAACTTCAACATGCTCAATCACTTGGTTCTGGTTTGTTTTTCAAAAGTTCGGCATGCAACATTTTTGCTTTTTCACATGTCATGGCTTCCGATACACGCCCCTTCAGTATTCCACTTGTGTATTTATCTTGCAGTCTTGCTTGTAACCTGCCCTCCCATCTTCTCTCCACTTAAGCAAATCCTACCTATCTTTCATGGCCCAAATCATCTCAATTCTCACGTCCTTGCTGAGGTTTAGACTGAAGCCGCTAGAGACCTCTTTCTCTTCTGACCTTGATAGAACTGTTAGTATCTCCCCTGCCCCCCACCATGTAACTAAACACCTTAAATTCCATTTTAAATTCCTTTTTGCCTAGTTTAAATTCAGTTTTACCTAGTTGCCCACAATAGCACACGCCTCATACTATATCCCTTAACTTTAGAGTGGGAATGAAGCAAGACCTTGGTAAGGTTTGGAATGTATTGCAAACTAGAGCAAGGACAGGGAAATGGGGTGTAGCAGTTTGGTATAATTGATGAATTCCAAAAAGAAATATTGGATTATGCTTGTAATTTGATCTGTACCTGGGCATGATTGAGTTATGATTAGGGTATTGCGTCCCCACCCCTTGGTGGGGCATGGTGAAAAACAAAGTTAGGGATTTCTGGTGTTAGAGTTTGATGCTGAAGACCTGGGAAGTCAGCACCCAGAGGAAAGAGAAGCCAGCCCCAGGAAGGAAGGAACCTTGAACCCAGAGAAAAGCAAGCCCCAGGAACATAGGAACCCAGGAAGCCTGAACCCTCATGGACCCTGGCAGCCATCTTGCTCCAAATAGACTTTGGTGAGGGAAGTAACTTATGCTTTATGGCCTAGTAACTAGCTTCTACCCCAAATAAATACCCTTTATAAAAGCCAACACATTTTTGGTATTTTGCGTCAGCACCCCTTTGGCTGAGTAATACAAGTGTCAAGATTATGAAAGATAAAGAAAGACAGAGGAAGCATCCCAGGCTGGAGGAGACTACACACAATGCAGGATTCAGGATTCAGTCCTGGACCTGACATAAGTGGGACAATTGGCAAAATGGGAATAAGGTCTGGAGAGCAGTTAATAGCACTGAAGTGATGTTAATTTCTTAGTTTCAGTAACTATATTGTGGTTACGGTGGGTGTTGATGTTAGTGATTGCTGGGTAATGGAATATGGGAATTCTTGGTATTGTCTCTGCAAACTTGAAATAATTTCAAAATGAAAATAAAAATAAATTATTATATATATATATATATATATATATATAAAGAGAACGTTTGAATAATTTATCTAAGGACACGTGGTTGATGAGTAAATGGTCTTTTTGACTCCAGAACTACCTCTAACTAGAGTTGTATGAATGGAGCAAGGCTGGAATGGCACGGATGAGGACATTCCATTACCACGGTAGCATCACAGGTGGGCTGATCCCTACCAGTGGACTTCACATAGGCTCTGGGTTGCTGTCTGTTAAAGGTGATTCATAGTACTATTCCTGTAGAAAAAATACCTTTCTCTCTCTATATATATATGTACATATATATATATAGATATATGCTTAATTTCAAAGCCCTTTTAAAATCACTGGTTGGGCACATTATTATCTCCATGAGAAATTATAAAATTAAGTGAATTAGCCATGGACATGAACCTGTTCCTTGTCACACAGAGGGAGGGTCAGCTTCATGGGCGTGCAACCCAGCAGTCACACAGAGCCCCCCGCTCAGAGGGCTCTTGCTCTTGATTTACCTCTCTGCTGCCGCTGTCTTGAAATGCTCAGTAATTTCTTAACAAGGGTCCCTGCATTTTCATTTTGGCACTGGACCTCCAAATTGTGTAGCCAGTCTTGATCACACAACAAATAAATAGATCGGTAACTAGAGGGGCAAAAATTACTACTTTAAAATTGAACAAAAAGTTATCTATTTTTTAGTTCCTAGTTAATATATAAAGCTACTGTTTTTTTGGGTTGGCTGTATTAAGCTCTCAATATGTTCTTGCTTATTAAATCCTTATGACGTTGTGACTTGGGTGTTTGACTTATGAAGAAACTGAGGCCCAGAGCAAGTAAATAACTTAACCAAGGTCATACAATTAGTAGCTGCATAGCCAGGAGTTGAACAAATCTTCCTAACTCCAAAATCCTTGCTCTTTCACCAGACTCTATTTGCTGTGATAACTAGTTTGCTCCAGTTTTCAGGTGTTATGTAGTAAAAGTTTGAATTTTGTGATCTTCCCAGTAAACTTTTAACTAACATCTAAATTTCATTTGCAATAAACTTAAATAATGGGCTTTCAGCAAAATGTAAATTAACTCAAAAGAACACAAGAGATAATTACCTTGTTTCGTGTTCTTCTCCTTTATTTACATTCTCATTGGTTTTCATTTGTACATCCCCCAGAGAGGATAATTGGTGGCAGTATTAAAGAAGATGGAATTCAAAAAGTTTAATTTCTGATGAATTAGTGACGGAAGTTGAAATTAGTGCCAAAAATGAGGTATTTGAATCATTTGTAGATTCTTTTCATTCATTTTATTCTTGATTTCCATTACACTGGATAAGTAATTGAAATACGGCTAGCACTATTGAGGCCTATTGTGGGGACCCAAGACACCCCCCCCAAGTTCTCAGCACACAGCCGCCTGCATGACATAGGCATAGGTTAAAGGTCAATAACCCTCCCTGGAGGGGAGAGAATGTGTGGATAGTGTCATAAGGAAAATCTTCCCAAAGCAGTAACGTCCTTGGTAAACGTCCTTAGTAAATGGCCTTCCTACAAGCATAGTGAAAACATCCCCAGACCCTATGTGTGGGCCTCAGGTGACCCCAGCAGGAGCTCTGTTCTTCCACCCTATGGAAAGTCCTTGTTCTAAAACCGCTTACATAATACCCCTCATTTTCTCATCTCTTTGCCGAGCTCTAACTTCATTCATTCTTGACCAGCCTCCGTCAAAGATTCTCTTCTGTTCGTAAGTCCCAGTAAATGCCAGGTGTGTTCTTTGGTACCAAGGCCACACCATCTCGTGCCCTTCAGGAGATGGGTTGTAACACCTATCAAATTCTTTAATGTTAATTGAGTTTTTAAAATATTTTGTCGTCTTTAAAATTCAAATTTTCTAGGTACAGTGTTGGAAAGGTATTTTCCCTTTTCCTTCTGCAATCGACATCTTGCCTAAAGAAATGTTTATTTAAATCACTTGAATTCCCAAGGGTTAAAACTTCAGAGTGGGTTTTTTATATAAGTATGTATAGGATCTTTTATATTCGTGAGCAAACCACTGGATTCATATCTTTACGAAGGTAGGTTTATCACCTGCTTCTTATTGGGCCCTTATATCACACTGGGTTCAAAGACCAAAAGTTATTGTAAGGGAGAGAGGAAACAAATATAAAAGGGGAAAACTGCACATGTCAGAGAGGACCAAATTAAAGTGTAGTTCTGTAAAATCAGCTTGTTTTCTTCTTCTGTACTTTACCTTTTTTTCTTCTAACTCTTTAAAATTCCATGAAACAAAATGAGTATAGGAGTTAGGTCCTGCTTGAGACACTGGATTAGAGAAAAATATCCTTTTCTGTTTCTCCCAGCCCTAAAATTTTGGGAGCAGACCTAAGTCCAGCCCTCAGCCAAGAGCCAGGCCAGCAAGACCTTCCAGGAAAGCCGAGCTCAAAGGTGAGCTGAGCCTAGGTGAGCCAATCCATGCTTGAGCCTGAGAAGAAATGCTTATTGTTAACATGCCATTGAGTTTTTGCAGAATTACTTTGGCAATAGCTGATGGAAACAATTTTTTTACTACCTTTCAGAAAATCCTAGTGTTCCTTATGCCTCTGGAAAGGAGAGGGGTAGGGGGAAGTCCAGAATTCCATTCTACCCTAAAGCTTTTCTTTTTGTTCAAGAACAACTGTTTTCTGGAAGTATAAGTACTAGTAAGATTTCTTTGTTAGCCAGAGAGCATTGAAATTTACCTCTTCTCAATTCCCTAATATATATAATGTGGTTAATTAATATTTGTTGAATGAATGAACAGTATTTTACCTGAGTCTTTATTTTTTTTTCATTTAATATTACATTGTAAGAATTTTGTCACTAAATGTGTCAGCAATAAAAATTTTTATTTGATAATAATATAGGAATATATCATATGGGTTTATAATTTAGGAATGAAAAAACTGATGACTCTGGTGGCTTTCTTAAGATGATGTATATTTGTATGGTTTTTGTCACTTCAAGGAATTTCAAAGCAAAAAAGTAGAAACAACCTAAAAGTCTTAACATCAAGGGTACTAATTTAATAAATTATATATATATATATACTGTTCATTCACTCAACAAATATTAATTAACCATACTATATATATTAGGCAATGTGCTGGGTGCTGATCCTAATTTTATTTTTTAACAGTTTTATTGAGGTATGATTGACATATAATAAAATGTACACATTTAAAGTGTACAATTGGATACGTTTTGACGAATGCATACATCCATGAAACCATCACCAGATAACGAGCATATCCATCACTTCCAAAAGTTTCAGGTCCCTTCGGAATCCCTCCCTCGTTATCTTACCCTCAAATCCACCCCATTCTCAGACAACAACTGATCTGTTTCCTGTCACTATAGAAAACTTTCTGTTTCTAGAATTGTGTATGAATGGAATCATACAGGTTATATTCTTTTTGTCTTTTTTCATTTACCCTTATTTTGAGATTTGTCAGTGTTGTATCAATAGTTTATTCATTTCTTTTACTGAGTAGTGTCCATGTGTGGATATACCACAATTTGTTTATCTATTAGCCTGCTGATGAACATTTGGATTTCAGAAGTTTTGGGCTTTCAAAAGTAAAACTGTGGTGAATATTCATCTGTAAGTCTTTTTATGTATAAATACATTTCCCCTTACACCTGTATGGAGAATTTCACTTCTTTTGGGTAAATACCTAGAAGTGGATTACATGGTGGGTATATGTTTAACTTTTTAAAAACTGCAAAACTTTTCCAAATGGTTGTACCACTTTGCATTCTCACCAGCAGGGTACAAGCATTCCCGGCCCTCTGCATACTCGCCAACACGTGTGGTGGTCAGTCTTTTTAACTTTAGCAGACTAGTGGTAGGTTGTAGTATCTCACTGGAGCACTGATTTGTATTTCCCTAATGATTAATGATGCTGAGCATCTTTTTATGTTTTGATTTACTACCGGTATAACTTATAGTTCATTGAAAATATTATTCTGGCTTCTGTTTGTTGTTGCTTGTTCACATGTGAGCTGTTAGTCCCCACTTTTTATTCTCTGGTTTCTTTTTTTTTTTTTTTAAGAAGTACTGGGGATTGAACCCAGGACCTCGTACGTGGGAAGCAGGCACTCAACCACTGCGCTGCATCTGTTCCCCTCTGATTGCTTTTTTTTTTTAAGATTTTATTTATTTCTCTCCCTTTCCCATTGTCTGCTGTCTGTGTTCATTTGCTGCGTGTTCTTCTGTGTCTGCTCACATTATCTGGCAGCACTGGGAAACTGCATCTCTTTTTTGTTGCATCATCTTGCTGAGTTGACTCTCCATGTGTGTAGTGCCACTCCTGAACGGGCTGCGCTTTTTTCACACAGGGCTGCTCTCCTTGTGGGACGCACTCCTCGCGCATGGGGCACCGCTATGTGGGGGTGCCCCTGCATGGCCCAGCATTCCTTGTGCGTGGCAGCACTGCGCGTGGGCCAGCCTACCACACAGGTCATGAGGCCCTGGGTATCGAGCCCTGGATCCTCCATATGGTAGATGGATGCTCTATCAGTTGAGCCATGTCTGCTTCCCTCTGATTACTTTTAAGGTTTTCTTTTCTTTTTTTTTCAAATTTTGTTGAAGTCTGTGTATGGAGTTTTAAAAATTCCTGACTGGTGTTCTTTGACCTTCTTGAGTCTGTGGATTGGTATCATTAATCAGTTCTGGTTATTTCTCGGTCATCTTTCCAAGAAACATACCTGTGTTTCATTCTTGCCTTCTGGGCTTCCCATTGCATGTAGGTTTGACCTTCTCACTGTATCTTCCACATATTAACACTCCCATATTTTCCATCTTTTTGTCTTTCTTTGCTTCTTCAGGATAATAACTTCTGATCTCTATCACAGTTCTTTAATTCTCTCCTGCTGAATTCACATCTGCTGCTAAACTCTTCTCAATTTATCTTACTACATTTTTCCATCTTCCTTATTTTTCTTGTAATTAAGGTTACAAGTTAAAAAGACCAAAACATCTATAAGTAATCTGTACATTCACAAACTTAGTTAATACAAACCTTTTAAATATTTTAAGTATTTTAAACTTCCTTTGTAAATTTAACATGTCTGATTTTTCTAAGCCCTTTAAATACCTGAAAGGACAAATTTACAGCTCTAACAATCAAAATCTTCCTAAGTATTCAACAACATGTATACATTTTAACATTACATTTATAAATGTGCTGTCACTTAAATATTCCAAGAATGTTTATAAACTTAATCATAGTATCTTACAACTTTCCACTTAAAATCATGAAACTAATCACAAATATTTAAAAATATACCAACACAGAGATTGTGTGTTAAAATAAGCACACACAGATTATTCTGAACTTTACACAAAAATATTGATATTATGGGTTTAATTTACTTCCTTGTCTCTATATTTATTTTGTATCTTTCTGGAATTGGAAAGTTACTTGGCCAACCAATGGACACAGTTTACTATCTTAGGCAAAGTGATGTTACAAGACCTCATTGTACTTTTTCATTTATTCCCAGGACAGCAAGAATCACTGACTGGTTGACTGGTTCTTAAAGCATAATGACATCTATAAGCAGAACTGACGAAATAATTAAAAAACTTAAAATAGACAAACAGTGTCTCTTGGAGGAGATAAATGCAAAGCGTGAATCCAACTGCTTCGTGGAAAGAAGCAATCAAGTCAGCATACTGAGAGTTCAAAAGAGGCATTTCAGTGGTGCCTATAAATCTCTTGGCCATATCAAAATCAAAGAACCTGTTCCTGACAGTGACAGGAGCTCCTGGGTCAATCTGAGTCTCCTTGTTCACACAGAGAAAAAGCATTTTCCAGCCAAAGGTAAGATGCTTGGTAGGAGTCCCATCCAATAGATAGATAACAGATTTATAAGTAAATTTAGGTAGAATTTTGGGGCTTGAAAGGGATTCTTAATTATAGCCCTGGGATAGTTTAAAGGCAATCTCTCTGAAGTTACAAGCACCAGTAAATTAGGTTAGTTGATATAAGCTCTACTGTAGACCAGAGATTCCTGTTTTCTTGTGTACATAGAATCCGAGGCTCCACCTCCACGCAAGCTCGTGCACTAGGCACTAGTTTGGGCCCTGAAATCTGCATTCTCAGCAAACTAATGTGAATCTGATGTGGAGAAAAGTTGTTATAGATAATTGCAGTAAACCAAAAAAGGTCTAGAGAGCTCCTTCCTCATCAATTTATGTCCCTGCGAAAGTTTCATGTGTAAAATTAAGGTACAATGGAAATGATTTTATGAGAAACATCAAAACAGAAAGCCCTGAGAAATAATAATAAAAAGGGGGGGGCGGCAGGGGGAAGGAAGTGCATGGTACTATTATTTTGCAGGAGGAGAAACAGGAACTGGTAAAGACCTGTGTCTGAATACTTGTTTCTGAGTCAAGGCAAGAAACTGATAGTATGTTATCATTAGTTTGAAAAAAATAGGGTGTGGAATTTTATTAAATTCAACTAACAAATAATGTATGTCAAAAGAATTGTCACATTGGTGATGTAACTTCTTTGATGAGGGAATTGTGACTTTACATTTGCCCAGTGCTCACGTGGCATGGAAAACTGAGCTTCTCCATTGTGTTGTTTTTTGTTTGTTTTTTTTTCGTTTTCAAAAATTTACTTATTTTTTAAAGATTTATTTATTTTATTTATTTATTTCTCTTCCCGCCCCCCCCCCCCCCCGGTTGTCTGCTCTGTGTCCATTCGCTGTGTCTTCTTTGTCTGCTTCTGTTGTTGTCAGCGGCATGGGAATCTGTGTTTCTTTTTGTTACGTCATCTTGTTGTGTCAGCTCTCTGTGTGTGCGGCACCATTCCTGGGTAGGCTGCACTTTAATTTGCGCTGGGTGGCTCTCCTTACGGGGCACACTCCTTGCACGTGGGGCTACCCTACACAGGGGACACCCCTGTGTGGCATGGAACTCCTTGCACGCATCAGCGCTGCACATGGGCCAGCTGCACACGGGTCAAGGAGGCCTGGAGTTTGAACCGCGGACCTCCCATGTGATAGACAGATTCCCTAACCATTGGGCCAAGTCCACTTCCCTCAAAAATTTATTGAAGTATATCACTCACAAATAAACATACATAAACAATAAGTATATAATAATTGTGAACTTAGAAAACAAACATATCTAACATCATACTGGACTCCCATAACTCACTCTACTACCAAAAACTTACAATGTTTTTAAACATTTTAAAGTAATGATTAAAGAGCGTTGTCAAAATATTACTACTAAACAAAATATTTTCCCCCAACCAATCCTATTATTATCTTTATATTGTTTATATATGAATGTACATAAACAATTAAGTGTATAGTAAAAGTTGTGAAGTTACAAAGCAAACGTGTAACATCATACAGATGTTGGTTTGCATTGTCCTGAGATATTTGTTACAGATTATGAAAGAATATTGTCAAAATCTTACTACTAATTATAGTCCTTATCTTAGATTCAGTATATTTTTCTCCATAACCCACCCTATTATTTTTTAAATATAATTTTTATGACAGAAGTTATGAACTTAAACGACAATCATGCACATGTCACTCCAGCTGTATTTTTCCCTTGCTTTTCCACATTCCCAGCACCCTGCAGTAGTGATATACATTTGCTTTAACTATCAAAGGACACTCTTGGATCGCTACCATCAACCACAATTCTCACCCACCTCTTGGTTTACTGTGCTATCCAGTTCCTAGATTATTCTCTTGCATTCTGTCAATTGGCGTTTACATACCTAGACTACCATTTTCGGTCACATCCCCATTTATAAACTAGCTGTTACTCACTGTGTGTTACCATCCACTCTATACATTTCCACACTTTTATAGTAAAGCTAATTAAAACTTCTACATACATTAAACACCAGTAGTCCACTCAGGCCTCCTCTTATCGCCTTTAAAGATCCACCACCTACCACCAGGTCTTGAAGACATTTTCCAATAATTTCTTCTAGAAGTTTCATGATTCTTGCTTTTATTTTTAGTTTTTTGATCCATTCTGAGTTAATTTTTGGATAAAGTGTGAGATAGGGGTCCTCTTTCCTTCTTTCAGCTATGGATGTCCAATTCTTTCGGCACCATTTGTTGAATGGATTGTTCTGTCTGAGCTGTGTGAGTTTGAGAGGCTAGTCAAAATTCACTTGACAATACATGTGACAGTCTGTTTCTGAACCATACATTTGGTTCCATTGGTATATGTGTCTGACTTTAGGTCAGTACCATGCTGTTTTTACCACTATAGGTAGATATTATGATTTAAAGCCTGGAGATGAGGGTTCACTTCTCCTTTTTATGATGTTTCTGGCTAGTCAGGACTCCTTACCCTTCCAAATAAATTTAATGATTGTGTTTTCAATTTTTTCTTTAATGCTGGTGGAGTTTTTATTGGGATTGCATTAAATCTGTATATCAATCTGAGTAGAATTGACATCTTATTGATATTTAGTCTTCTAATCCATGAGTATGGAATGTTCTTCCAGTTATTTAGGGCATTTTTAATTTATTTTAACATTGAGTTGCAGTTTTCTGAACACAAGAGCTTTACCTCATTGGTTAAGTTTATTCCTGACTATTTGAGTTTATTCTGTCATATTTTATTTTCACTACTCTTTTGACACTTTTAGTTACCTTTATTGATATAATCTTCATTTCTAGACTCTCTTCCAGGCCCCTCTCTCCTGCATTTTCTTTTCAGGCTCTAACATACCCTTTAGTATTTCCTGAAAATCTGGTCTCTTGCTTAGAAATTCTCTCAGTTTCTGTTTATCTGTGAATATTCTAATTTTGCCCTCATTATTGAAAGACATTCTTGCTGGATATAAAATTCTTGGCTGGAAGTTTTTCTCCCATAGTATCTTAAATATATCACACCACTGTCTACTTGCCTTCTTGGTTTCTTGTGAGAAATCAGCCCATAATCTTATTGGATATCCCTTATATGTTATGCATTGCTTTTTCTCTTGCTGCTCTCAGAATTCTCTCTTAGTCTTTGGCATTTCACATTCTGATGAGTATGTGTCTTGGAGTTGGTCTATTTGGATTTTTTTGGATGGGAGTATGTTTTTGTGCTTCTTGGGCAGACATATCTATGCCCTTCAATAGGGTTGGGAAATTTTCTACCATTATTTCTTTAAATATTCCTTCTGCCCCTTTTCCTTTTACTTCTCCTTCTGGGACACCCATGACACGTATGTTTGAATGTCTTTTGCTGTCATTTAGTTCCCTGAGACCTTGTTCATTTTTTTCCATTCTTCATCTGTTTTTTTTTTTCTTTTAAAGATTTATTTTTTATTTCTCTCTCCTTCCCTGACCCCCAGTTGTCTGCTCTCTGTGTCCATTCACTGTGTGTTCTTCTGTGTCCACTTATATTCTTGTCAGCAGCGTCCAGAATGTCTCTTTTTGTTGAGTCGTCTTGCTGCATCAGCTCTCCATGTGTCGGCACTATTCCTGGGCAGCTCTCCTTATGGGGTGCATTCCTTGCGTGTGGGGCTCCCCTATGCTGGGGACACCCCTGCGTGGCACAGCACTCCTTGCATGCATCAGCACTGTGCGTGGGCTAGCTCATCACACGGGTCAGGAGGCCCTGGGTTTGAACCTTGGACCTCCCATGTGGTAGGCAGACGCCCTATCCCTTGGGCCAAATCCGCTTCCCTCATCTGTTCTTTTGTATGTTCACTTTCAGAGGCCATTTTTTCAAGCTCAGCAATCCTTTCTTCTGCCTCCTCAAATCTGCTATTATATGAGTCCAGTGTTTTTTTAAAATTTCATTTATTGCACCTTTCATTCCCACAGATCTGTTATTTTTCTATGTATGCTTTCAAATTCCTCTTTGTGCTCATCCAATGTCTTCTTTTTTTTAAATGTTTTTATTTACAACTTTGAAAAATGTACATTTTTTACATGGGTTACTTATGCAAAGTTAGATTTAAAAGAATGAGAAACACATGAAAAAATAACAATAGAACATAAAACAAAAACATTTACAAGCCTTATCCCACACTGCTACTTAAAGGTACTGTATATCTAAAAGTATGAATAACCAAAGAAAGATTGCCGGCATTGACTTTGAGGTCTTTGTAATGCTGAAAGAGAAGAAACTAACTAAAGCATGCAGTGTGAACTCAGGATTTAAGTGGAAAATAGTTTGCCACAGATATGCTCCCTTCCTTGGGTTAATTAAAACTCAGAAAAAAGATGGGGGACTATAAGCTTATTTTTCTAGGGCAGCACTGCTCCTTTAAAAAGAGTAAAGGATCTCCACCTTTCCCTAGCTGCAAATCTAATGATTTTGTTTCCATTTCTCTGCTCCCGCACTTCCTTAAAAAGCAAAAACCCGAAAGACTACAGTATTCTGAAACTTAGCCATGGGTACCTCCAGTCACTATCTGACAAGGAGAGAGTAGGTGACAATTGCTGCACTCCTTTTGCTGAGTCCTTCCTACCAGTAAATACCATCTTGAAGTTTATTTTGGCTATATCTTAGTACCATAAGAGTTTTAGCCTCCGTTGCCCTTCCAAAATGGATGTGTATATGGATTTGCTTCCCTATTCTCTGTAAGCTGTATTCTATACACATTCACTTTGAAATTCAATACAAGTGAAGGATGAGCCAGGATGAAACACTTTAGCAATCATTTTGTTAAAAATAACATTCTGGTCATCAAGATATGCATAAGCACCACTTGTGTAACAATTCATTTTAAAAGCTTAGTGTAAAGTACAGTAACACAATACTGCCCGAAAACTGGAGGTAAAATACCACAGAAAAGGAATTAAGCATTAGCAATTTTTGCAAGTAACCCAGGTACAGTACCTTTGAATTCATAGAGGATGTTTTCTGATGTTCAAGGAGAGGGTAGAAGGGGTAGGAAAGCTTGGCAAGGGAGGATGCTAACAATACAACAGCTGTTTTGTTTTTAATTAAGTAAATGTAGCGATACTGAGGAATAGGAAGGTAACAAACACATCATATATAATTTTTCTTTTGACCACCCTCTTCTTTTGCTGCACCTGGGTCAACAGTCACGCCAGCACTGTTCTACTATTGCAGAAACAGGCTTTTCATATTCCTGCTTGTTCTCCTGGTACAGCTGAGCAGCCTGGCTATTTGCTGGACTATTGGGATTAGGTTCATCCAAGAGAGACTGTATGGATATTAAAATGGAAGACACATCATAGGTTGGACTCCAGCGGTTCTGAAATATATCCAGACATATACTACCATCTGCATAGAGATAAATCTGTCAGTGGTTTATTCGGATATTCTTCAGTGAATTCTATTGTAAGCTTAAACGTTCCATCCTCAAACGGGGTCCCTTCAGGGCCCGAAAATGACCACATTCCAAACCATGATGTTGTTCTCGGATGGGGCCCCACTGACTCCAGCCGGAGGATCCTCCTGCAACCTCTTGAAGTCCTGCATGAGGCACCACCGAACCAGTGTGGACATTTCTCTGGTGGGGTCAGGGCTGGAGCATACACGAGGGTCTCTGGGCCCCATGGAGGGTAAGGAGGCTGAGGAAGAAGATGGAGAAGACGGAGAAGCTGAGGAGGAAGCACCCAGAAGAACTGCACTGCCTCGGCAAAGTCAGGGGTCCCCAAAGTCTTCTTAATATCCTTAATCTCTTTAGCCATCTAATCGAATTTTTTAAGGAGATTTGTTTGAACATCTATGATTAGTTGTCTCAACTCCTTTCTGTTATCTGGAGGTTATCTTGTTCCTTTAACTGGGCCGTAGCTTCCAGTTTCTTGGTGTGGATTGTAATTTTTTGTTGGTGTCTTCGCATCTAGCTTACTAGAGTATTTTTTTCTGAGTGTAGTTTTTCTCTTTAGTTTAGGGCTTCCTATCATTTCTCCCTTGCTGGTTGTGCAGTAAGAGCCAAGCATGTAATTGGTGCTGTAAACTGTGGAGGCTCAAGCTACCCTCATTGCACCAGGGACCAATAAAGCTTCCTCCAACTTTCTCCTTTGCCAGCGGTAGGGACAGAGTCACAGCTGGGTGGAATAATCCACATGCAGGCCTAGACAGTAGGTGCCCAGAGAGACTGATGAAGCCTCACATCCCTTTCTCCCCTACCTGGGGCAGGGATGGAGCTGCAGGTTTGGGCAGCAATCTATGCAGTGCGGGACCAAGGTGACTGCAGTTGCCCTGGTAGACTTCTGATTTTCAGTCTACGGCAGCCAAAATTCCCTGCAATTACCTGTATAGGCTGGTGCAGGGCTCCTCAGCCTCCTCTCTGCCAGGAGCTGAAGCCTAGGCCAGGGCTGCAGGCTGATACGCGTGAAAGAAACTGTCAGCCTGGCTTTCCCTCACTCAGGCTGGGGGCAGAGTCAGAATGGCGGCTACTGGCCTCTTTCAAGTCAGGGCTGGTTCACACACCCGTTCCCAGGGTTATCTTTTAGCCAGCCGAGTGTACCAATCAGTAGCCGAAATCGGCAGCCAACTCTCTCCTCTTCCCATTTCTGGGAAATGGAGCTTACAATTTCAGCCACAGAATAACTCCTGGGGCGGCTTGTGCTGCCAGAGTAGGACAATCACCGGCCTCTGTGGGTTGGCCAGTAATTTCCCGGAGAGGCAGCTTCCTTCCTGCTGAAGGTGGCACTGGGGCCTAGGCTACAGCTGCAATATGATCTGGATGGAAAGAAGCTGGTCGCCACCAGCACTGGGATTCTCAGTCTGTCCCGCTTCCCCTCAGGCTAGGTGCAGAGTTAAGATGACGGCTTCTGGCCTCTTTCTGACTTGGACAGGCTCAAGCTTTAGCTGTTCTCAGGGTTATACTGTAGCCCGCTGAATTTACTCATCAGTAGCTGAAGTTGGTGCCCAACCATCTCTACCTCCCGGTTTTGGGGATGTGGAGCTTTCAATTCCAGCCACGGAACAGCTCCCGAAGCGGCTTGTGCCTCCAGTGGAGGATGGACACCAGCCTCCGTGGCGTGAAGCCTCTACTTACGTGTCTTCTCTGCAGACGGGCATCTCCTCCTTCCATTCCTTCAAGGATGTTGCAGGATGCCCCTCTGGCCTCCTGCAGCCCCCAAACAGGTGCTCAGCCAGCTCCAGAGAGCTCTGGGTGCTTGCTAACTGCCCTATAGCAGGAGCTGACTCTAGCAGCCCCTTACTCCGCTGCCATCTTGCTGGTTCTCTCCCTCTCCTTTGCATTTTAAAGGAACAGTCATACCTGTTATTTCTTGAAAAAAAAATAACCCTTTTATAAGGAGGAATACCTTTAGTTGTGTTCCTGATTTTAAGAGAATCTGCATAATCTTTCATTCCGGTTCAATTTCTGAGAACTAGATGAGTAAAATCACAATCACTACATTAATTCTTGCAAGTTTATAGGGTGAGGACAAACATGGTTTACAATTTTATGTGAATACACATGGTTTTCTACACTGAAGAGTCTGGAAACATCATTTCCATAATCAACACCCATGGTCTCAAGGTTACAAGCCTATATCTTGGAGCCTCAAAACAAGTCTTCCAATGTTGTAGAACAGCTATCGGCTCCTTTTAAGTAAACTTAAATAGACTTAAATAGAAACTCAACTTATGAAGGCAATATAGAGAATAAGTATAGACCTTATTTAAATGTTATGGTAATTGGTATGTAAATAATGCCCTTTCCTTGTTAGTCAAAACTAAGGGTCTCTAAGTATGGTCTGGGGACTGCTGAGGGTAATCAGGTCCTTTTCAGGATGTCCATGAGGTCAAAACTATTTTCCTACAATACTGAGACATTGTTTACCTTTGTCATTCTCATGCTGTCATGAGAGTGCGATGGACTTTTCTAAAAGCTTTATGACATGTGATGCTGTCACTACTCTGCCTGTTAATGGCTTCTGGGCTTATATTCTTGAGTTGTAAACTTTTCTCTTTTTGATTTCTAATATGGTAAATATTGAGAGAGATAATACATATGAACAAAAGATCATTAGAGTCCTCAATAATTTTTAAGACTCTAATGGGTCCTGAGACCAAAATGGCTTGAGAACCACTGGCCTAAAAAAATGTTAGGTAATTGTTGACCCAGTGTTACATATTCTCAAAGTCTTCTTAAAAATTTTCCCCATGGATTTCTTATTAATTTCTACTTGAAACTTATTATCTTGGGTTTCAAATTTAATTCTAATCAAGGTTGAAAAAAATATTCTAGGTTTCTTTTCTTTTTATTTCCACATGTTGAAAGAACCTGGTTTTAGAGAAGGGCAGTGACCTTATTTAAGTGCTTATTTTATCTTAAGGTTTGAAAGGGTAAAAAAATCAATACCCTTCTATTCCTAATCTGAATTTACATCAGTTGAGAGATAGATGAAGGTAAAAGCCTCAGTTTCATTATTGGAAAACAAAGCTATATTGGAGAAATTGGCTTAAAAGCAGCCAATGGCAACCCCACTCTTGAAGAGAACTTTCCCTGTCCCAAACTAAAACTTTAGGCTGAAAGAGATGAGAGAATCCTTATTTGTAAAACTAAGGAGATGGGGTAATACCTATAAAATCTGTTGAACTTTTTAGTCTAGTAGGCCCTCAAAAAGTATGTGGTGAATCAAATGATTAACAACACTAACTACAACACGCTCATTCAATTTTGAGATGGCCCTCTTCTATCCTGTGAATGTTGAACACCAAAGCTCAATCCTTGGCCCTCTTCTCATCATCTCCACTCTTTCTAGGTGATCTCAGTTACAGAACTTAAAATAGCTCTATTCTGATGACTTGAACATTTCTTTCTCTGGCTGCGACCTCCTTCCTGAGTTGGAGACACATATCTCAGATTGCATCCTTGACATCTCTGCCTGATATTATCTCGGAATACCACAGCCCAAACAGTCCCTTTCTCCCATCCTCACGTGCACGCTCACCGTCCCCAGTCTTCCACTGCTAGAGGAACGGCCCTACCATGCACAGTGGTCCAGTGGGCCAGTGGTCTTGGAGTCACTTACAACTTTCTTTCCCTGGTATCCCACATCCAATCGGTAGCAAGTCCTCTCAATAGCGCCTTGGAAATCAATCTTAAACCTGAACACTTCTACCACATCAACCCAGTCCGTGGTCTTCTCCCTCCTGAAGTACAACAGGGGCTTCCCAAGGGACCTTCAGCTTCCACTCTTGCTGCCCCACATTTACTTCTTCACACAGCAGACTGAGTGAGCTTTTAAAAACATACATTAGCTATGTCCCTTATTGCTCAAACCTCTCCTATGGTTTCACACCACACTGTGGATCAAATCCACAGTCTTTATTCAGTGCTTACAGGCCCTCCATGAGCAGGTTTCTGTTTATCTTTCCAATTTCCTTTCCTCTACTCTCCCCACCCTCATTCAATGAGCCACAATGGCTTTCTTAGTGTTTTTAAAACATACCAAGCTAGTTCCCACCATAGGTACTTGGCATACGCTGTTCCCTCTGCCTGGTATATATTCTTTCCCTTTATTCAGGTCTTTGTTCAAAAGTTATTTAATCAGAAACCATTATATCTAAAATAGCACTCCCCAGTACCCAATCCCTTATCCAGCTTTATTTTTTTCCAGTATTAATACTCCCTAATGCTAAACTGGCACAAAGTAGGTACTTAGGAAATATTTGTTGACTGAATAAATATTGGGACACTGACTGTATTTTTCCAGAATGAGTGGTGGGTCTTTCTTCATTCCTCTTGGGACCAAAGACAAGCCCTTGGGCAATGTTTCACAAACCTAGAGTTTTCCACTGCGCTTTTGTTTGCTGCTATAGAATAATCCTTAGAAATAGAAGAGAGTAATAAAATATCTTTTGCAGGACAAACTCAATAAAAATTAGAAGGTACTCTTTTCCTTTGTACATACCTGTGTGAGAGGGAAAACATTCATTCATTTTATTTGTTCATTCAGTCATCAAATATTTATTGAAGGCCTACTTTATGTTAGGCAATATTATATGTGCGGGCAACGCAGCAAATAAAACAGACAAAAACCCCTGCCTCATAAAGCTTAAATTTTAGAGGGTGGAGGCAGACAAGTAAAAAATATATTTAAAATGGTAGTAAGTACTCTTGGGAAGCCTAAAGCAGGGTGGGAGGATAGGAAGTATTGGGTAGGGGATGCAGTGCTGCTCATCGAGTGCCCAGGGCATAAGGGATGACCAGACTCCTGGCTTCTTGTGGTGGCCAATGTAAACGGGAAAAGGGCAATGAATGAGGTTAGTCCAGATGGTCTTGATTGTGGTGAGGCCATGTGTGTTGATGGAGAAGGAGATTGAAGATTTTGTCAGGAGCCCTCAGGCTCTACCTGCCAGTAGAGATGGGAAGATCAGATAAGGTTTTTTTTTTTTAACAAGGCAGCTTCAAGCACTTTCCTTAATCTGCTTGGGAGATGTGGAGGCCAAAAAACAGGGGCAGTCCTATCAGACACATAGCCTTAAACACAGAAGACTTGTATCCACGTTTGCCTCTGCTATTGATAGCCTTATGCTTATAGTCATTTAGCATTTCTAAACCCTACTTAAAGAAAGTGTCTGTAAAACATTGCTCATCCTCTCTGTCCTCCAGGATTATTTTGAAAATTATGAAATGTACTATAAGTTATATAACACATGGTTTTATTTTTTTATTTTTTAGATAATGCCATATTTGGATGAAGTGCATCTCCAGAGAAAACAGAAATACATTCTCTTTGATCCTTTTTCAATGTCTGTCTGCATTATTTACAAAATATTAATTGTAATAGACACTAACAAAATTATACACTAAATCACCAAAAAACATTGTCACATAAAACATACATTCTCTTTATTCATTCCATTCCAGCATTCTGGCTTAGATGTTATGAAGGGAGGACTTGCATTTCTAGAGACACTTTCAAAGATGAATGACCTAACAGTTCACTGTCTAAAATGTTTAAGTCTGTGGAATGTTGGCTGATTCCAGCGGTCAGCTTGAAAACCAACATTGCTCAAAGCTTAATACTTGCTTCCAAATGCTTAGCTATGTTACTTCACTCAGTGAGAGCTATGATTTTGATAATTTGAGTAAGTACATACATGAAGGGGTAATATAAGTTGCTTATAAATAAAGCTTTTTGTTATAGTTTATAACCAGACTGTTAGCATCAACCAAGTGAGCCTCGCTAGAATCACCTCTAGCCAAATCCTGTTTGGCTGCTATCACCTCTGTCTCACTGCTTCTTGGATAGCAGTCTTTTCACATTTTAACTTGGCTGTGGTCCTTTTTATAGTTTGAATTAATAACCTACTCTATAGCAAATTCAGCACTGCCTGGCCTGGAACTCAGAATCTTCTTGGCCTTTGTCTATGTACAAATAAAATGCTTGCCTTTTATTTGGTTGCTCTCTGTCTCCATAGAAAGCTCAGGTTCATAAACCAAAGTATTCTGATTTGGAAGGCACGTGGACAAGTTAACAGGACTAAAATTCTGCCTCAGCTCAGACTGCAATAGGGCACGGTAGATAATAAGATCTATCAACTGTGAGTACATATAGAAAAGCAAAAGCCAGGCCTAGAGTTAATTCTTTACTTTTCAAAAGGCAAATAGCTAGTGTCGAGAACTGTGAAGGGTTCACCTGCCAGTTTCATAGGCACTGACAGAAGACATGGGTCAGAGATTAGGGTTTTACTCTTCACGGCACAGCAAGCTGCACAAGCCTCAGGGACACCCCGGGTGGATGCCTCCCACACAGCTGAGGAAACCTGAGTTTAGGAAACCCAGCCTTTGCCCTAAAGAGACATTGTCTTTATTGTGGCTGGTAGCAGTACGAGCTCAGCTTGCCATCTTTCCCTGTGACCCACAGATAACCTGTGTTAGGACTCAGTGTGTTAGCCTGACTCCTAGGAAGAAATGATAAATGTGGGAGGACTTCCTTCTCAGAGTACCCTGAGGTAAAGCTCATCCCCGAACAGATAGTGGCCTGACAGCACATTCCTTTTCCTTTTGTCCCAAGCATGTGTAAACATTCTCTGGAGACTGGTTGAAGGGTGTTAGGTTTATGGCACCGGCTCACTGGCACTGGACAGTGTCCTGCCTGCATGGGCCAGCAGATGGAGACCCACTGGCCCTGGGTCTGACACCCACAGTTGAAGCAGACCTTTGTTCTTCTCATAAGTGTTTGTTCCATCCAGTGCCTGTGTGAGTGGTGATTTTGGTGACCCCGCCACCTGCAAACCATGGAATGGTTGGGACCTCAGGATGGCTGTTCCTGGTGGCAAGCATTGCTGTGCTCTTTACTACCTGCCATGTGGTAAGTTTCCTTCCTTGGAGGAGATAATGGGGGTTCTCTTCTGACCAACATTTATTATGCTGGACCATCAACAAACCTGCCCTCTGCTCCCGGGAGAGACACTACCTTCCAAGGCCATTGGCTAGGCAAACAGCCTTGAAGAGATAGTCTGGAATGAAAGCTGCCAGTATCTCTGCTCCCAAGAAGTGCAGAAACAGAAGTATCTCCCAGCACCTAGCAGCCCAAAAAAGACTATCAAATACAGCATCATTTCTTTGGCTCAATATACAATGAATCCTGGGAGAGAAACACATAGTAAATGAGTGCCGCGTTATGCACAAAACAATTAACAACCTTCCTAGGCTCATTTCTCTGTAACCCATCCCACCTCCTCTGCCATGCATCTCTGGTATGGAACTACCTATAGTTGGATTGTGTCAGAGCAGGACACCCATCTTGCACAGCTCCTTGGCCAAGAACCGACTTATAACTTAGGGCCTGAAGCTCGATTTAAAGTTCCTTTCACACTTTATTTACAAAGACCACTGCGAAGTGCTGAGAAGAAAGAAGAATCATAGATCACATAGTCCCTCCTTGCACTGGGCCTGACAAGGAATTTCAGGTTCCTGCAAGCACTTCTGATTTAGAGCCTCAGCCCAGGAAGGGCTCACTCAAGGAGTTCTAGGAAAAAAGTATTTTTTTCTCCCTCATTTTCCCAGAGCATTAGAGATTGCCTTATCAGAGCTTTTTTCTTAATGAAATATGAAATTTTTTAGCTCATTCTGCAGATCATTAAAAAATCTCATTTGCTTCCCTACTAATTTTTGTCATTATTTTTAAGATTAGAATGAAAACTCCCCATACATATTTTTGGTTACAGCAGCAGATAGGATCACCACTTCTAAATCATGACATGGAAATGTAAATAGGAATCTTTATAGCATAATTATCCTTCAAATTTATAGGTAACCAAGACTTTTCCTTAGGATAAAGTAAGTCTTCCCTACCAATTTCTGAAATTTCGTAAGAACTATTATAGTTTTAGGAAGATATAACTCATCAGATATGAACGATAGGGGCAATGAAATGCATTGATTAAAAAAAAAAGAAATGCATTGATTAGCTTTCTAAGGTTGCTCATTTGTTTTGGAAGTCACTGAGAACGTTCTGTGGAGATTTTTTTAGGTTAGGATATATCAGAGCAGATAGAATAATTTTTATTTTCTTAGAGGCACTGGGATAGATTGGGCGAGCTTTACATAACCCTTACTCATTTGTAACCGAAATCTCTCTGCTGAGCATCTTGAGCACAGCTGTAAAACATTCCACCGTCCTCTACATGTCCTTATTTTTTCTTGAACCCTTAGATTCTACTCTGCCTCTACCCCTCACCCCATACCATTCCAATTATCATCTCTCATATGAGCTAATAGAGAGCCATTCGAGGTTGTGAAAGGGTCAGCATTTTGTTGAACCAGCAATGATTTCTACAGTTTCCAGATTAGTGTTACATATACCACAACTGAGAATTCCCTTAAATAGAGGCTGTCCTCCAGAGCAACCCTTAAACTTACTGGAATTCTCTGACATCTGGAGGGCCCAGGGAAATGCCCATGATTCTGAGTTTCCTGCTCTCTGAATTTTATTGGAGTGGATCTGGTGGACTCTGCCTCACTCATACATTCCAGAACCAGAGAAGAGTAGAGGGGCCCCCACATGAAGAGCATTTATTCTCATCTCTAGCAGGGTAGCTTGGGAAATTTTCCTATCCTAAGGAAAAATGTTGGTTATCTATAAAACTGAAGGGTTAAGTCAGTCTTAATAGCTCCTGGAGAGACTTAATAAAGAGCAAGGCTGCCTGCAACTCTGGAGGAATTATAAGAAATTTGATATTAAGAATTTTAGATATCCAAAGATAATTTTAGACTCCCTAACTTCTATTAATAATAAATGGTTCTAGTTGGATCCAAGATAAGAAAGAGGAAACAGACAAAAACAGTGTTTGCATGTAGTGCCTTCTTTGTAGGAAGCTACTGGTTTCAGAGGACCCCTGGTAAAATGGACGTTCCTGGATAATATATGTTCATCAGTCCAGTGTTTGGTGATGGTATTGCACTGACAAGCTTTTCATGGTGGCAAGGATGGCAATGTCAGACACCATAAGTCTAGAAAGGAGTCTTGGGAAATAGGGATGAATCACCTGTGAACTTTAGGGATAAGGGAGAGAATTTCCCTTAGGACTTGTTATGTGTGGGGTTTTGAAATACAATTTCACAGGCTTGGTCCTTTGTCTGATTCCAAAGTGGGTATTCTTTCTGGCCAAATTAATTCCTGGCTTTTCTTCTGAGCCCCCAGCAGAAGGCCTTTAATAATAATAATTTTAAAAAAGCTATTAAATACGCAATTTAAATTTAAATTTTGTAGCAGTCAGAATTAGTTGCAGTAAACATCTAGAAACCAAGTTTGACTAATACAAGTAGTAAAGGAATTTATTGGAGAGTTTAAAGAATCTCAAAGAGAGGGAAGCAGATGTGGCTCAAGCAATTGGGCTCCCATCCACCATATGGGAGGTCCAGGGTTCAATTCCCAGGGCCTCCTGGTGAAGATAAGCTAGCCCACGTAGCGAGCTGGCGCAACAAGATGACTCAACAAAAAGACAGAGAGGAGAGACAATAAGAGATGTAACAGACCAGGGAGCTGAGGTGGCGCAAGAGATCCAGCACCTCTCTCTCACTCTGGAAGGTCCCAGGATCGGTTCCCAGTGCCGTCTAAAGAGAAGACAAGCAGACACAGAAGAATGCACAGTGAATGGACACAGAGAGCAGACAATGGGGCAGGGGGTGGGATAAATCTTAAAAAAAGAATCTCAAAGAGGACAAGAACCAGGTTTGGAGGCTACAGAATGAGGAACAACGCCCCGAACCAGGCCACAAGGCAGGTGACGAAGACTCACTGCCTTTGAACACTGGATACTGCCACTAGAATCAATGCCCGCTCTGAAGCTGGCTGCAGCTGCAACCACCACACCAGCATGGGGTTCACACAGTCCAGCTTATGTTTTTACATTCCTGGCTTCTGACTGAAGTCTGAGGTAGTGCATCTGATTGGTAGAACTTAGGTCATGTATATGTCATAGTTGTAATAAAAGCTGGGAAAGCAAGTATTGAATATTTTCAGTTTCTGTGGTGGATAATGGCCTCTGCCTCTTTAGGCAAAGGATTCTCCCAATACAGGAAAAGTGAACAAAAAGAATGAAAAATGCTCAATACAGTATACCCTTTGGGCTGCCCCCAAATCCATGGTGGTGGTTTGAAGTTGTATGTACCCTCAGAAAAACGTGTTCTTAAATTTATTCTAGGAAGGTGAACTCTGGGGATTTGTAGGTCAGTGATTGAAACTTCAATGGTGGGAATGTTCTTTTGGCAAATATGGCAGGGAGGGTCACTGGTATAGGGTGTGGGGGCATATGTGGGATAGGATGCACCTGTGGCATGCCTCTAGGGAATATGAATGTGTTCATCTTGTCATAGGGTTATCTCAGTGGGTGAAGAGCCACACAATAAACAAGAAAATATTAAACTCCCATCCTGGGGAGTCCTGCTATGATTTCAAATAGAGTAGCAAGCATCTCTCTTGAACACAGGCAGTGCCAAATAAAAGAAAAACAGACCAATATGTCAAGCCTTCAATATGAATGCATGTAACTCTGAACCTTAGTCTTCAAAACTTGAAACTTTGTGGTTACCATAGGGGAGAGGGAGGGAAGAGTAGGTGGAACATAGGGCATTTTCAGGGCATTGGAATGGTTCTACATGATCTTGCAATGACAGATACAGGCCATTATATGTTTTGTCAAAACTCATAAAAGTGTATGGGGCAAAATGTAAACCATAATGTAAACCACTGACCATTGTTAGTAGCAATGTTTCAATATGTGTTCATGTAAGATGTTATTAATAGTGGAAAATGTAAGGGGGAAAGGGGTGGGGTATATGGGAATCCCCTATATTTTCTATGCGATTTTCTGTAACCTAAAGCTTCTTTGAAAATAAAGTGAAAAAAAAAAAAAAAAGACACTGGGGGAACATACAGAGGAAGTTGTCAATATCTATAAAATATAGATCTTACAGTGATGAAAGGCATGATGCAAAAAATTTATTTTTTTAATATATTTATTTATTGGCTTTGATTTCAGGTAGCTTTTTGGTTGTAGACAGGTCACATCTGTGGCTAGGGAGGATCACTGGTGTGGGGTTTTGGTGGTGGTGGGGTGATGTATGGGGAGGGATGCACCTGGAGAATGCCTCTGTGGAATATGAATGTGTTTGTGTGGTCATGGGATATTGTCTTGGTGGGTAGAGACCCACACAATAACCAACAGAATATGGAATTCCCATCCTGGGGAGTCCTGATACATTTTCTAACAGAGTGGCAAGAATCTCCAGAGTACATGGGCAGTGCCTAGCAAAGGAGGACAGACCAATATGCCACGCCCTTGATATTGATGCTTGTACTTATGAACCTTGTTCTTGTGAAATTGAAACAGCCTAGTAATATATGTTGCCTAAGAGTTACCTATTGAGGTGGCAGACTTGGCCCAGTGGTTAGGGCATCCGTCTACCACATGGGAGGTTCGCGGTTCAAACCCCGGGCTTCCTTGACCCGTGTGGAGCTGGCCCATGCGCTGTGCTGATGCGCGCAAGGAGTGCCCTGCCATGCAGGGGTGTCCCCCACGTAGGGGAGCCCCACGTGCAAAGAGTGCGCCCCGCAATGTGAGCCGCCCAGCGTGAATGAAAGTGCAGCCTGCCCAGGAATGGTGCCGCACACACGGAGAGCTGACACAACAAGATGATGCAACAAAAAGAAACACAGATTCCTGTGCCGCTGACACATGCTGACACAACAAGATGATGCAACAAAAAGAAACACAGATTCCTGTGCCGCTGACAACAACAGAAGCAGACAAAGAAGACGTAGCAAATAGACATAGAGAACAGACAACTGGGGTGGGGGGGAGGGGAGAGAAATAAATAAATAAATCTTTTTTTAAAAAGTTACCTCTTGAAAACCTCCTTGTTTCTTAAATGTGGCCTCTCTCTAAACCAAACTTAACATATAAACTCACACCTTCTCCCTGGCATGGGACATGATTCCCAGGGATAAGCCTCCCTGGCACCAAGGGATTATTACCAAGTGCCAACTACCAAAGCATTTGGGAAAAGACCTTGACCAAAAAAGTGAAATATTAAATACAAGTGAGCTTTTATGGCTAAGAGATTTCAAAGTGAGCTGGGAAGTCATTCCAGAGGGTATGCTTATGCATGTCTCAGGAGGATCTCACTGACTGCTTACAGTAAACAGCGTCTTAAGAAGTGGTGCTCCTGAGGGTTCGAGAGACATCTAGACATAGGAAGGGCAGACAACCCCAGGAAATTGGCATCCTGTTGCTGGGCCTTACCTTGGAATATACGATAACCTACCTCCCCAATATATCAGAGTTAAAGACCCATTTATAATTTTCCTACACGAATCTTCTGCCACTTTTATTTGAACCTATACTTAGCACTATACCTGTTAAAATGTCCCAAAGACTTAAATCTTTCAGCTATTTATATGTCAGTTGAACCCTGAATCTCAGCAGAGTTGCAGCAAACACCTACTCTCCAGTTCATTGGATTCACCCAGGACAACTAACAAATGGGTGATGATGGACAACGCCCATCTGAAAAAAACAGAAGGTATCTACAACCGCAAGCAAGAAAGTTCCATTTATCTGCCCCATGGGATCTAAGCCCCCTTTCAATCGAAAGCAGAGTGGGCATCACCATCCCAAAATCCTCGAGATTGAGGAATGAACAAACTTAAGGGGGGATTATGATGGGGACATAGTGAGCAAGGGGGAGAGAGCAAGGAACAAAAGACAAAGAAACTCTTGGTTGTATAATAGTCAAATTTTTAAAATTATAATTTTTCTTTTAAGAATGCTAAGTTTTCATCTGATTCTTACTAGAGTGAAAGAAGGTAAGAGCTGGAATAACAAGTTTCCTTTAGTAAGGAAGGTCCCCATATGCTCAGGGGGCAGGGGGCAGCCCTGTTTGCCTTTCAGCTGTGTGAGGAGGGTGTTACTATAGAATGCAAAAAGAATTTCCAAACCAGATCAAGAATTTTCTTCTACTTTGCAGAATGGTTCAACTTTAGGAAATCGCAACAGTTTTTAGGACATTTATAGGGAAGAGGAGAAAACTAAACACCTTGAAAATGATATGAAAAGGTTGATATTGTTAATAATACTTAATATCTATTCCAAAGAGTAGATTGAAAGATTTTTAAAAAGTGGCTTCTCAACTGCAGTCAGACTTACTATTTCCATTCACTATTTTAAAAATAGGTGAGCCTGTGATACTATGAACTTGTAGAAGAAGTAAAACAAAAAACTTGGTCTGTTCTCAAAAGGTTTACAATTTCTAAAAGTAAAAAAACATACACAAGGCAACTATAAACAAAAGTAAAGATTATGTGAGAAGTGTCATTAGACTGGTTTTATAGCACTTTTCACATACTTTGAAATGCTTTGGTCAACTTGTCCAGATCCTTTATTAAACTGCGAAATGAGGACAAGAACCATATCTTATTTACTTCTCTTTGGAGCCTATGGACCTAGAATAGTGAGCAATCTATAGAAGAGGCTCAATAACTGTGGAATAAAAAAAGAAAATGGTTCAACAATTTAGAGGGCAAGGATCATATCGGGCTGAGGTGATTAGGAAAGATGATGGCATTTAAGCTGGACCTTTGAAGATTTAAATCCGACAAGGGGAATGTGGACAGAAGGGAGTAAGAAATACGGAAAGGAAATATAGAGTTGAAAGCTCAGAAGTCTAGTTTTAATATAACCTCCCGTATTATGTAGGCATTTCATTTATAACAATACTGAGGAGTGCTTAAACAGCCTATTTCATTTCTCAGCTAGTTTGGAGAATCTGCCCTACCATGTACTGATTCCTCTATAAATGAATTCATTTAAAATATTTATTGAAGATCTACTTTGTAAAATCTCTATGCTTTTTAGGAGGTTGATTTTTTTTCTACTGCAGGTACTTTTTCCCCCAGAATTTGCCGTTTATATAATTTAACAAAATTAAACATCCTGGTTAACTATAACATTTTTAAAACTTAAAAATATAAAGGATATAACTGCGACACAAAAAATCAGAAATGTTTTAAATAAAGCATTTATATTAAATAAACATCAATGTGACAAAATTCAGACTGGAACTTAAAATCAGTTTATTAACTAGACTTTGGGGTTGGAATTTAAGAGTGATAGCCTCATAAATCAAAATCCAAAATCAATATGAAAACTTTGTACATTTTTCTCTTAGATAGTTTAAGAAACTAGATATTCTCCCTTCACTGGATGAATCATATGGGAAGTAAAACAGGTAGACAAGGATCCAACTTTAACCTATTCCCTCTTCATTTCTTTAATTGTGGGAGCCACCCTTCCCTGAAGAAATATTTTAGCTCAATGGTAGTTTATTTAATGGAACAAGGTTAGAAGCAGCAGCGCTCTCCCAATCTACTGCTAGTACTCCATTAATTCAAAAGCAGCACAAGGCTAGAATTAGAACCCAGGGTTCTAGCATTCCAGTTAAGAGAAATGATTCCCTTAATATTATAATCTTCTACATATATAAAATGGCTCCTTAATCAAAATAATCTCTTTTTCTCAAATGCTATCCCCTGCAGTAGGTTTGGTTTTGCAATTGATGACGTTGAAGCTATTTTGGAAACAGCTGCTGAAGCTTGGGAAAAAGTTTCAAAGCATTCTGTGTTGTAACTTCTACAACTTCTTCCACTGAGATCCCTTTTGCCTGGGCAATATATTCTGCTGAAATGGAAATGTTCTGAGGTTCATTCCGTACCTGAAACAGAACAAAGCAGACAATGAAACAAACCTGACACCCAAAGGAAGCAAAACCTTGGAGCCTGCAGTTAAAGAGAAGAAAATGAGGATAGATGATGGATGGATGGATGGATGGATGGATGGATGAATGGATGGATGGATGGATAGATGGATGGATGGATGGATGGATGAATTGATGGGTTTATTTGCTGGAGAGCAAGGGGAGAGGACGCCCTGAACTTCAGCTTAAAAGCTGGGGCTGCGATGCTGATTATAAGTATATGCTGCTCCTGTGAAGAACCCTAGGGTATGAGCAATTGAAGTTCCAGTACCTAACACATGAAGCAGTCTGCAAATAGTGAACACTCAATGACCTTCCTGATGAAGTTAATTATCCTTTGATTTGCTGTTTATGTAAGTGCTTATAAAGGCCACTCCTCTGCTCCTTGGCCTCTTCACCTAACAAGCTACATTACAGTTTGATTGAAGAAATGCCATTGTGTGTCTGAAAACCTAAACAGACTTTATACTGGTATTTCACTGAAACGAAGACACATTTGGCTATTTTAAATCACTGTAATTCATATATATAGCTTATATCCAATGGCATGGTATAATCAGCAGTGTTTTTTCTTTTGAATGGTCATAAAACAATAGTGCATCTATAAACAGTGGCATTGAGATTTGATGAAATGTATTACCATTGTTATTATGAATGTGTTATCTACCTCAGGATGATACTCAGGATGATAAAGTTCAAAGGAAAAAAATTACTGATAGAGTACAAAAATAACTTTGGTAATTTAGCCTAAGAAAACAATGAAGAATGTGTGCAAAGATTTATATTCAAGGATGGTTATCATAATTTTTATAGTACTGTGTAAAAAATTGGAAACAACCTAAATTGCCAATATCAAGTTAAATACATTATGGTTTATTCACATACTGGAATACTATGCAGTTGGTAAACATTATAAGGAAAAGTTTATTTACTGATTAAATAGGTGTTCACTACATAAAAGCAAGTCATGAAATAACATGTTCAGGCTTATTTCTATAAAATATACATGTATGTACATATATGGATATAAAAGAGCTAGAAGGCTAAGAGTTTACATTTATTTAGTGTTTATTGCAAACCAGATTTGTTCTCAGCTTTTCATGGAATTTCTCATTTAATCTTCAAAATACCTCTATGAGACGGGTACTATTATTATCAGCAGCCCTTCTCTATAGATGAGAAGGAATCCTAAGCACCTAAGTAGACTGGCTGAGGTTTAAACCCCAGCAACCTGACTTCAGAAGCTATGGTCTTAACCACTATGTTATAGTACCAACCTCTGGGCAGTGAATGTCTTTATTTTTTTATGATTTTCTGTGCTTTCTAATTTTCTAAAACAAACATTTTATTTATTTATTTTATAAAAATGCGTATCTGGCTAAAATTTCTTTTATTCAATAAATATTTATTGAGTATCTCCTAAGTGCAAGGCCAGAAACTCACAATTTGGGTCAAATCAACTAAATATAAATATGACAGCAATCAAAATTCAATCCTGTTTGGGGAGAAAAAATGCTAGGTCATTTTCCTTTCATTTTACACTAATCAGTAAGGCAATTTTGTACCATTCTGTCCTACATCCAAATAAAATATTACTGCAGATGTCATCCTCTACTTTCTCATTCCTCTGTCCTTCACAATAATTCTGAATAATGAAACTATGTAATTACCTGGGCATTAATTAGCAAAAATCCACACTGAAATCATAAATGACCATAGTTTATTAATAATCATGTTAACAGTGCTCCAAAACTTCTTAATCTTAAGTACTCATTCTTTGAATGTGCCAGGCATGGAGACAAAGATCTAATGGGAAACCAGAGGCACTTAAAAGCTATTAACTGGGAACACTTAGACACTAACTAAGTAAATAAAAAAGATTCTGTGGCTCCCTTTCAGAGTTAGAATAGTATCAGTATGAAAGAATATGAAATTTTTAAAATGAGCCTTTGTGGTCTACAATAACAAAATAAGAAACTACAGCAAAGACCATATAAACCTATGACTATATAAATATCTGTACGGAAAGAAATTGAATCTCATAACACAGCTAATTCCAAGAAGACCAATGAACATTTGTTGAGCACCTATCACATATCAGCTACTACTATGCACTTTTACATAAATTAATTCATTTAATCCCTACTGTAATCCTTATTTATTGTTTTGCCTACATTTTACATAGTTTCAGAGAGAATAAGTACCTTGACCACAGCTAGTGAGTAATGGAGATAGGATTTAAACCCAGGTCTTTCTGTCTCTAGACACTGTGCTTTTTATGATATTGCTCTGGTTTTTATTGTTACATAAATTAGGACACATCCCATATCAAATTATATTCTCTGGAGTGTAATATCTTTATTTAGAAAAAACCTGAAATAGAGTTATTATAACCCTTCAAACTATAATATGGTTCCATTGGTATAATGGGAAAGAGATTTAAATTAGAAATAGCTCGAATGAAAGGTAATTTAAATGTATAATGTAGAAATTGGAAATTCATTTACCTGTTTTTCTGGTCCTAGGGCAGGTGAATCTGTTTCTAAGCATATAGAAGTTAGAGGCAACTGTTTCACAAGTTTCTGCTTCTTGGAGAAAAAACGGAAGAATTAGTAGTTTAAACATGAGAAATAGAAAAAATAAGAACAGCAAATTAAATCCAAAGCAACCAAAAGGAATAAAATAATGATGAGCTTAAATCAATGAAATTAGAAATAGGGAAATGGACTTTGGCCCAGTGGTTAGGGCGTCCGTCTACCACATGGGAGGCCCGCGGTTCAAGCCCCGGGCCTCCTTGACCCGCGTGGAGCTGGCCCATGCGCAGTGCTGATGCGCGCAAGGAGTGCCGCACTACGCAGGGTGTCCCCCGCGTAGGGGAGCCCCACGCGCAAGGAGTGCACCCGTAAGGAGAGCCGCCCAGCGCGAAGGAGGGAGCAGCCTGCCCAGGAATGGCGCCGCCCACACTTCCAGTGCCGCTGCTGACAACAGAAGCGGACAAAGAAACAAGAAACAAGACGCACCAAAAAGGCACAGAAAACAGACAACCGGGGGAGGGGAGGGGAAATAAATAAATAAATAAATAAATCTTTAAAAAAAAAAAAAGAAATTAGAAATAGAAAAAATAAGAATCACAGAAACCAAAAGTTCTTTGAAAAGAACACTGATAAATCTCTCTAGCCAGAATGAACAAAAAAGAGAGAAGAAATTAGAAATAGTTCTGTATCTTTTTTTTATTAGAGAAGTTGTACATTTATAGAACGGTCATGCATAAAATACTGGATTCCCATATCCCACCCTATTATTAATACCTTGCATTGGTGTGGAACATTTGTTACAATTGATGACAGCACATTTTTATAACTGTACTGTTAACTATAGTCCACGATTTAACTAAGGGTTCACTGTGTAATGTAGTTACATGGATTTTTAAGTTTTATTTTTATTCTGTTACCATATATACAATCTAACATTTCTCCCTTTAATCACTTTCAGATATATATTTCAGTGCTGTTAATTATGTTCACAATGTTGTGTAATCATCACTACCATAAGAAATTTAATTTGTAATTACGCATCTTAAATCAAAGGAAACTTTAGGTCCAGCTGGCTTTACTGATGAATACTATCACACATATAAGGAAGAAATAATACCAGTTCCACATTGTGATGGTTAGGCTAATGTGTCAGCTTGGCTAGGTAATTGTGTCCAGTTGTTTGGTCAAGCAAGCACTGAGCTAAATGTAATACAAGGACATTTATGGACTTTAGGCATTAGTGCATTTACTGCATAGATGGCTGATGACATCTGCAATCAACCAGGGAGATTGCAATGAGTGACGTTTTATCCAATCAGTTGAATGCCTTAAAAGGGGAAGTGATTTCAGCATTCAGAGAATTTCCCAGCTTGTCTTTGGACAGCCAGCATCTCCTGGGAGCTCATCAAGAACCTTCACTGGACCTTCACTGGAGCCCCTAGTTTATAGCCTGCCTGAAGAACCTGGACTTGTGCATCCCCAGTCACGTGAGAGAATTTTATAAAATCTCATACTATTTACACATATCTCCTGTTGATTCTGTTTCCCTAGAAAACCCTGACTAATACACACTTAAACTCTTCTAGAAAAAAAAAAAGAGGAGGGAATTCTTTCTGTCTCACAGAATAAGGCCATCATTACCCTAATACCAAAACCAGACAAAGACATGGTAAAAAGATAACTAGAGACCAATGAACAGAGACATAAAAATCCTTAACAAATATTAGCAAATTGAATCCAACAGTATATAAAAATAATAATATATCATGATGATATAGACTTTATCTCAGGAAGGCAGGGTTGTTTCAACATTAACTTATCAATGTAATTAACCTGATATCAGCAGACCATAAAAAAAGAAAAACCATATGATCATCTCAGTAGATGCAGAAATAGATTGGACAAAATACAGCATCTAACTATTTCTAATAAAAGCTCTCAGGAAACCAGATATAGAAGGAACTTTCTCAACCTAATAAAAAGCATCTTTGAAAAACTTATAGCTAATATCATACTTTAGGGTGAAAGACTGAATGCTTTCTCGTGAAGACCAGGAAAAAGCAAAGATGCCTGCTTTCACTATTCTATTCAATATTGTACTGGTGATGGTACCCAGTTCAAGAAGGCAAGAAAAAGAAATAAAGGGCACACATATTGGAAAAGCAAAAGTAAAACTGTCTTTACTCATAGATGACATGATCAACTATGCAAAAAACACTAAAGAATCTGTAAAACTCTACCAGAACTAACAATGAATTTAGCAAGATCACTTGAAAAATCAATTGTATTTCTATATTACTAGCAGTAAATAAATGGTAACAAGCTTAAAATCCAGTACTATTCACAAAAGCATCAAAAAATATAAAACACAGAGTGATGAATTTAACCAAATATGTAAGCTATGGATGCTGAAAACCATAAAACAAGGATGAGAGAAATCAAAGAAGCTATAAATAAATGGACAGATATACCATATTCATGACAAGTCTCCCCAAATTGGTCTAAAGGTTGAATGCAATTTATTTTGGAAAAAAGTGCCAAAGTAATTCAGGGAAGGATGGTATTTTTTAAAATGGTACTGAAAGTGGATCTCTATAGGCCAAAAAATAAATCCTGACTCATACCTTGCATTATATACAAAATGGATCACAGATATAAAGGTAAAAACTAAATCTATCAGCATCTAGGGGAAAAAAACGTAAAAGAAAATCTGTGAATGTGGGTTAGGCGGATTTCACAGACTTAACACTAAAAGCATGAACCCTAAAAGAAAAATACAGATAAGGTAAAGTTCATCAAAATTAAAAACAACTCTATTAAGAAAATTACGTTATTAAGAAAATGATAAAGATTGGGAGAAAATATCTGCAAAACATATAGCAAATAAAGAATTTGTATATTGGGAAGTAGACTTGGCTCAACTGATAGAGTGTCTGCCTACCACATGGGAGGTCCAGGGTTCAAACCCAGGGCCTCCTGACCCATGTGGAGCTGGCCCATGCGCAGTGCTAATGCGTGCAAGGAGTGCCATGCCTTGCAGGGGTGTTCCCTGCATAGGGGAGCCTCACGTGCAATGAGTGCGCCCCGTAAGGAGAGCCACCCTGTGCGAAGAAAGCGCCGCCTGCCCATGAGTGGCACTGCACACACAGAGAGCTGACGCAGCAAGATGATGCAACAAAAAGAGACACAGATTCTGGGTGCCGCTGACAAGAATAAAAGTGGACACAGGAGAACACACAGCGAATGAACACAGCAGACAACTGGGGGGGGAGGGGAGAGAAATTAAAAATAAATAAATAAATCTTTAAAAAAAAAAAGAACTTGTATAAAGAATATGGCTAACTCAATAAGAAAATGACCCAATTAAAAAGGTGGTAAAAGATTTGAATGGAACTTTACCCAAAGAAAAGGTGTGGATGTTTGGAAGGTAAATAAGCACAATGAAAAGAGTTCAACATCATTAGTCATTAAGGAAAAACAAATAAAAGCCCCAAAGAGTGACAAATATGCATATATTAGAATGGCTAAAACTGAAAAAAACCAGTATAACACCAAGTACTATCAAGGAGGCAGAACTTTCACAAATTGCAAGTGGGAATTCAAAATGGATAGCTACTTATAAAGGTAATCATACACTTGCCCATGACCCAGCAATACCATTCCCAGGTATTAATTCCTGAGAAATGAAAACATATGTCAAAAAAAAAAAACCAGTACACTAAACTTATTGCAGTTTTTATTCATAATAGCCTCAAACTGTGGCAGAGGATGGAAGGAGAGGACTGGCTAGAAAAGTGCATAAGGCAACTTTTGGAGATGATGGAAATATTCTATTATCTTCAATGCAGTGATGGTTACATGACACATAAATTTGTCAAAACTCATACACTTGCATACTTAAAAAGAGTAAATTATAATAGGCATATTCTTGTATAAACCTGACTTTAAAAACTACAATTTAAAAAAACTATAAAACAGATAAATGATTGCTAATGGAGATAATAAAATAATATATTGGTTATAACTCAATTCTATACTCTCTTTTCTTACATTAGTTTTTGAATACTGGTATAACTTACTGTATTTCAGTAACATGCATCCCAATGATAAATATAAAAATGATAAAATATGAAAAAATGAGTATTTAAAAACTGATGAAATATGGTAAATTTACCAAGATGAATTTTTTTTTGCATTTTTATTCAACAATAATTCATATACCAAAATATTAATCCTTTTAAGTGTACAATTCAATTTTTAGTATAATCATAAGATTGTGAAACCATCACCAGGACTTTTTCACCACCCCAAAAAGAAATCCCAACCCTAACTGAAGTCATTCCCCATTGTCCCCTACTCCTAGTAACCACTAACTTGCTTTCTCTCTCTACAGATTTACCTCTTTTGGACATCTCATCTTTTACTTAGCATGCTTTCAAGGTTCATCCCTATTGTAGCATGAGTCAGTACTTCATTGCTTTTTATGGCTGAAGAGTTCCACTGTATGGTTATACCTCATTTTGATGGATTTTTAGGTTGTATCCATGTTTTGGCTATTGTGCATAATGCTGCTATAAACATTTGTTTATAAGTTTTGTGTGGATATGTATTTTCATTTCTCTTGGTTATAGAACCAGGGGTGGCATTGTTTGGTCATATGGTAACTTTATGTTCAATTTTTTGAGGAACTGCCAAATTGTTTTGCAAAGCTGCTGTACCATTTTACATTCCCTCCAGCAATCAATGAGGGTTCCAATTTCTCTATCACATCTTCACCAATTCTTATTATTGTCATTTTTCTGTTTATAACCATTGTAGTGCAAAGTGGTATCTCATTGTGGTTTTGATATTTGCATTTCCCTAATGACTAATGATGTTGAGCATCTTTTCAAATGCTTATTGCTCATTTGTCTATCTTCCTAGAGAAACATCTATTCAAATTCTTTGCCTTCCCCCCATTTTTAGGGGTACCAGGGATTGAACCCAGACCTTGTAAATGTGAAGCAGGTGGTCAGCCACTAAGCTACACCTGCTCACCTTTGTCCATTTTAAATTGGGTTATTTGTATTTTTGTTGGTGAGTTATAATGTCTGGACACTAGACCTTTATCAGATACATGTTTTGCAAATATTTTCTACCATTCCTTAGATTGCTTTTTTACCTTCTTGATGGTGCCCTTTGAAGTACAAATGCTTGTAATTTTGATGATGTCAATTTACTTATTTTTTCATGGGCTCCTTTTGCTTTTGGTGTCATATATAAGAAATTATTGCCTAGTTTGAGGTTATAAACATTTATATATATTTTCTTTTTAAGAATTTTATATTTTTGGCTCTTACATTTAGGATTTTGATACATTTTGAGCTAGTTTTTATACATGGTGTTGACGTAGGGACCTAAGATAAATTTCTGTAATGCAATTAGAATAGTATAGCAAGTATGTAATTAAAGTGCTTAAAGTATATTTCATAGTGTCAGATGCAGTTTAATGAAAGAATATACCTGTCCACTTCTTATGATAGAAGGTGGAATTGAGAAGAAGTATCCAGCTCTTACTCCTTCCATGGCTACAGATGGCCGACCATCAAATGCATGCAGCAGCACCTTGTCAGCACCTCTCAAAAATTAAAAGCAAATTAGAGTTAGAGTTCTATTTTATTTCCTTAACAAGAGGCTTTCCCGGTAATCAAACTAAGCAAAAAATACCAGAGATTTCAAGTAAATGTTGGGCATTATAATATAAAAATAAGGTTCTATGACTTCTGAAAAGTAGATAAATGTACAGTGTCCAAATAGATTAAGAGCAAATTCTTAATCTTCAGAATAAAATTGTTAAAAGAACACTGAAATACAAACTTTTAAACAGTTAAACTTCCTGTACCATGAAACCTTTTCCAGAAGTTTGTGAGCTGTCAATTTATTGTTCCTAACAGAAATGCTAATGGAAGAAGAAACTGGACAGCCAAATAACTCACAAATTCAATAGTCATAGGTGGCTTCACAAAACTATGTCCAATCCTTTAAGGAAGGCTGCTCAGACAGCATAAAAATCATGTTATCAGTGATTTTGGAAGGGTTCAATACTCGTTGCTGAGGAGTACAGTGCTTTCTATTTGTAAGCAATTGCACTTACGTCATTTGATAGGTTTTTTGCCAAATGGTAGGTACACACACACACACACGTCCTTGTTAAACTTTAGTCAATTTTTTTTGTGTGTGTATACTGAGCTTCAACATAAACTATATCTTACTGTGGTGGTACCTTAAAAAATTTGAAAAAGATATATTTTTACTTTAGGCACAACTGGTAAAGCAACAGTGCATCTTCTGTATGATGGTCACAATCTATAAAATACCATTTTCTGAAGCAGCAGAAAACATGCCAAAGAATGATCCAGTGTGACTGCCCTTCTTTGCCCAGTATTTTTTTTAAGATTTATTTTATTTCTTTCTCTCCCCTTCCCCCCTTGCCCCCCGTTATCTGCTCTCTTGTGTCCATTTGCTGTGTGTTCTTCTGTGTCTGCTTGCATTCTTGGGGGCCCCGTGCAATCTGTGTCTCTTTGTGTTGTATCATCTTGCTGCATCAGCTCTCCGTGTGTGCAGCGCCACTCCTGGGCGGGCTGCACTTTTTGCGTGGGGCGGCTCTCCTTGCTGGGTGCATTCCCGCACATGGGGCACCCCTACGCAGGGGGCATCCCTGCGTGCCATGGCACTCCTTGCGTGCTCTTTGCCCAATTTCTAACTCTCCCTCATGAATCAGCTGGCTAAGCTGATTAAAATATTGGAGCTGTTAAATTTTTAAATAAGGAATATAAATTATTTGACCAATTTTTAATTTGCTCGATCTTAACCTAATAAATATCATACACAGAATATCTTGTGTCCAACAGCCTTATTTGCAAAATCACCTTAGTTGCTTGTCCACCTCCATTCTTATTCCTTTCCCTTCCCTTAAAGAAATCAAATTAAAGTACTTTCTGCTCTAAGATACTCTGGACTGGCCTTGTCATACTTAAACGTAAGGCATACTTCTCTCAGGAACCTACATACCTTGCTCATGGAGGAGGCTGATGGTGGGTCTTCCAGCTGACCGGGAGTGAACATTCCTATTTAAAAACAAAAAAATTCCTTTTAGTATTATTTTTGTTCTATGAAAATAATTCAGAGATAAATGTAGAGGTCAATTTTAGGAAGATCTCTTCCAACATTATTTAATTTGTTCTATAGCTGTTAACATAGAAAGATGATTAATTAACCTACAAAGGCAAATTTAGTCTTTTGGCTAATTGGACCTGTCTGATTAGCACTTGTCTTTGCTCTTCCTTCTGTTCATCAGTGCTGGCAAATCTGGGGGAAAAATCTAGCCCAACCTAAAACAGAGAAATAAAATAAAATTACATGATATGGTATAATGAACCCCAAAAGAGATACTATACATTAGTGCCAACCAATAGAAATATAATGTGAGCCACAAATGCAACTTTACATTTTCTAATAGTCTTATTAAAAATATTAACAAGAAATAGGCAAAAATAATTTTAATGAAATATTTTAGTGGGGCGGGTGTAACTCAGTGGTTGAGCGTGTGCCTTGCATTATGAGGCCCTAGGTTCAATCCCTGGTACCTCCCTACATATACATATATTTATACACACATACACATATTCACAAATATATATTTAATCTACTACATTCAAAATATTATTTCAACACATAACCAATATATAATATACAAAATTATTGAGTTATTTTACATTCTTCTTTGTTACTAAGTCTTTGAAATTTGCTGTGTTTTATACACTTATGGCACATTTCAGTTTGGACCAGTCACATTTCAGGGGTTCAACAGCACTTTTGGGATACATTACCCTAATATATATTCTAAATTTATGTATTATTCTTTTATCTTTAATGAGAAATGGAATTTATTACAAAGTGATAAAAATATTTCACAATTGTAAATTATTTAAAGTATTCTTTAATTACTCTAGCCTACTTAAAGTTTGTTTCTAGATTATTTATGAAGAGTTGTATAGACTATTTTAATTAACCAGAATGATCCAGTTTTAAACAAATGGGGGGGGAAAGCATAGTATATAGTATTGCTATTAAAATTAATATACTCCCATTAAGGTAAGCCTATGGTGAGACTTTCTCTAGTTTTATCCCCAAGCTCTTCTGCTTATTGAGAAAGCACCAATAAATTATTATTAAGCCAAATGGGATAAACATAATTATCACCCAGTCAATTATAATCACCAATACTGAACTGAGGATTATTTCATATGTCATATAAAGATCAGGATTGGAAGTTATTTGATGAGCTAATTTACCTCTCCAATTGCCAACAAGTGATCCTTAAAATGCTCGATAATGGGCAAAGCTATATCCAAATCCTGGAAGATAAAAAAAACAGTAAATTTTTTAAATGGGAAGAGAAGGGAACTGATACTTCATGACTGCCTATTCTGTTCCAGGCCTAGGCTATGCCAGGTGCTTTACTTACATTTAATCCTGTTAATCATTTGAGGAACTAAGAATAGTAGTCCTTTTATAATGGGAGTATCACCATCTGGAAATCTGAGTAGAGACATATCCTAAGATATGCTATTCAGACTACAAACTTATATTTTAATGAAGATTTGCTTAACACCTCTGTCCTGAGTATAGAGTGGTGCTGTACAGAATGACACCTTCCCTCTGAACGGAGAGGGAACTAAGAGAAACAAAAGAACAAATTGGACAAATCCAGCTTGGCAAGTAAATGAGCAATTATGAGAGGGCTTACATGGGGTCCTCATCCTCAGTGATGGGAGAAGAGACGACAGTTCTGAGATGGTCTGTCCACACCTCCTGAGAAATTGTTGGATTTTTTATTGAGGTTGCTATGTGAGGAACTGGTGTCACTCTAAAAGAATGCAGCACTTTGCTCAAGATTAAAGGTTCATACCTTTAAAGATAATTATCAAAGCATGTGGGCGTGCGTGCACAGGACTTCTACAGAATGCTTCTTTGATTACAATCAAAGAAGCAGATGTTCTTATATCTCCTTACAAGGAGGGAAAGGTCAGATAGTTACAGTTTTACTAGCTTTAAGATCTACTTATTCTTGGGCAATGGCCTTCTGAGGCCTGTCTTATGACTAGCTGAATCTAGCTTACAGTGCAAGTTAAGGAAAGGGCAGTCAGTGTTCGGGATGTTGAGTTACTTATGCTACAACCACCTTCTGTTTAGGGGGCCTTTCCTGGCATTTAAGAAAATCAATGTGCATTTCCTAGAATAGCTGAGCAAGGAAGAAGAGAGCCACCAAGTGGTAACCTTTGCAGGTGAGTTTTTGGTAGTGCACTGTGTTACTTAGAGTGCTAAAGGTTTTGCAGGTTCACAACAGTGATAATATACTGTTTCATTGACTTCTTTTGTCTTTAAAGTCTGGCTTGTCCTAGTTTTGATGTAAAAGTTCAACAATATAAACAATGAATATCATATATATGCTTGTTTGTTAACTGTTGAAGTAATGTGTACCATTAATTTCAATATTACCATTTCTACTTAAGAGAATTCATCCTGGGAAGATTTCTCAGGAAGGCAGGAGAAAGACAAATTTATATAGAAAATTGCTTCTAGATACATTTATTTTTTATTCTCCCTCCACCCCCCACCCCCCATTATTTGCACTTGCTGTCTGCTCTCTGTGTCTGTTGTGTGCTCGTCTTCTTTTTAGGAGGCACCAGGAACCAAACCCAGGACCTCTCATGTGGGAGGGAGGTGCCTAATGACTTGAGCCATCTCCACTCCCATGATACTTGTCAACATGAGCAAAAAAAGAAAAAATAGATAAACTGGACTTTATCAAAATGAAAAACTTTTGTGCTTCAAAGGACATTATCAAGAAAGTGAACAGACTACCCACAGAATGGGAGAATATACCTGGAAACAATCTATCTGATAAGGGTTTAATATAAGGAATATATAAACAAAAAGACAAACAACCTAATTTCAAAATGGTCAAAGGATTTCAACAGGCATTTCTCCAAAGAAGAATATTATTTCATGGCCAATAAGCACATGAAAAGACACTCAACATCATTAGCTGTCAGGTAAATGCAAATCAAAACCACAGTAAGATACTACCTCACACCCAAAAGAATGGCTAGCATTCAAAAACAGAAGATAACAAACGCTGAGGAAGCAGAGAAATAGGAATACTTGTACACAGTTGGTGGGAATGTAAAATAGTAAAGCTGCTATGGAAAATGGTTTGGTGATTCTTCAAAAAGTTAAACTTAGAATTACCATGACCCAGCAATCCCACTTCTAGGTGCAGAGACTTGAACAGACATTTATACACCAATATTCATAGCAGCATTATTCACAATAGCCCAAAAGTGCAAGCAACCCAAGTGTCCATCAACAGATGAATGGATAAACAAAAAGTGTGGTAAATAAATACAATGGAATATTTGGCCATAGAAAGAATGAAGCTCTGATACATGTTAAAACATGGAAGAACCATACAGACATCATGTTGAATGAACTATGTCATATACAAAAGTTTATATTGTATGATCCCATGTACATGAAATAACCATAATATGCAAATTTATGAGACAGAAAGTGGATTTTAAGTTACCAGAGTTTGGGATGTATCTTAGTTGCCAAAAGGCTGCTGATGTAAAGTAGCAGAAATGGGTTGGCTTTTATAATGGGGATTTTATTTAAGGTAAAAGCTTATAGTTCTGAGTTCATGAAATGTCCAAATCAAGGCACCATCAGAGATGCTTTTTCACCAAGTCAGCTACTGGTATTTCTGGGGTCCTGCCATGTGGCAAAAATGGCTGTGGATCTCTGCTGAGGTTCCCGCCTTCCACTTCAGAATCTACCATATCCCATAGCTCAGCTGTGGGCAACCAGGCATAAGGCTTGTCTCTTACCAGGCCTCCTCTCTCAGGGCCCTCCTCTCTCAATCTCAGCTGCTCTGTTTTCTTCCTGAGTTTAGCTGTGATCTATCAGGCATATGGCAGGGCTCGTCTGCTCTTCATCTGCTTTGTGGGCCCAGCCTTTTAGAGGCTTCGCACTTAAGTCATCCTCTAGTACTCTCACTTGCAGGATCGGAAATGGTAGAGCTCCCTTTTTCCGTGTCTCTCTCTCTCTGTCTCCATTTATATCAGACCCAGCAAGAGGCTGGAGACTCAACCTGAGTCACACCATAGTCCAGTCAAAAGAATCTCACACCCACAAGAATGGATTATTTAAAAAACATTATCTTTCTCTTTTTGGGATTCATAAAGAAATTTAAACCTGTCATACTCCATCCTCTAAATCCCAAAAAGACATATTTCTTTCCATATGCAAAATACATTCATTATGTCACAATATTTCAAAAAGCCTTAAATCATTCCAGGAACAATGCTAAGTACAAAATATAGAAATCAGTTATAGGCAAGCAGTTTGTCTTGGGGCAAACTTCCCCTCTGGCTGTAAACCTGTGAAACTTAGAACACAAGTTATCTGTTTCCAATATACAAAGGAGGAGAGTCCCAGGATAAACATTTACATTACCATATGGAGAAATTGGGAGGGAAACAGGTAATTATGGGAGCCAAACAGTTCCAAAAACCTGCAGGGCATACTCCATTAGATTTCAAGGTCTGAACGTCATCCTTAGAACTATGGTTTCTTCTCCACAGGGCCTCATGGGACCTGTCCCTTCCACCAGCTTACCCAGTGGCCTTCTTCTCAGTTCCCTCCTCATCAAGCACCTGGGTGGTGGCCAAGCTCTAGACCTCGCCCTGCAACAACACTGGGGTGATGGCCACACTTTCCCCAATCTCTGGGTCACAGCCTCAACCTCACCAGTACAGTGGGGTGGCAGCAACATTCTCTCTTAATCTCTGGAATACAGGCCTATGGACATTTGAGATTATTTTATGAATCCCAAAAGAGAAAGATTATGTTTGTAAACTAATCTATTCCTCTAAGTGTGATATCCTTTGATTGCATTGAATTCAGCTGCAGAGCTTTTGATTAGATTATTTGGTAAGATTGCTTTGGATTTTGATTTGACTAGTCAGTGGGTGTGGCTCAGGTTGAGTCCCCACCCCCTTGCTGTGTCTGATATAAACAGACATTCAGACAGACAGACAGACACACAGGAAGAGAGAGCTCTGTCATTTTTTCTTCTGCCATATGACAGAAAGGAGAAGGCTCAACAGTGGAGGCCCCTCAGACAGACGAGCCATTTTGCCTGACAGCTTACAGCAGAAATTGGGAAGACAGTAAAATTGCAGAGACTGATGTAGAAGACCTGGAAAGAAACATGCCCTATGCCAGGAGAGAGAGAAAGCCCTAAGAGACAAGCCCTGTGCCAGTTTACAGCTGAAATCTGGAAGAAAGCAGGGCAGCTGAGCCTGAGAGAGGAAGCCCAGAGGGGAAGGCAGAAACCTCACAGAGACTGGCAGCTGTCTTGCTTCACCATGTGGCAGCACACTGGGATCAAAGGTAGCTGACTTTGGTGAGAAAGCATCTCTGCTGATGCCTTGATTTGGCCTTGGAACTATAAACCATTGGCCCCAACTAAATACCCATTATAAAAGCCAAAAGCTTTTTGGTACTTTGTATTGGCATCCCTTTGGCAGGCTAATACAAGGCTTGACCCCTTCAGAACAATAAATTGGTGACCTAACTCTCCCTAATCTATGGGAAATAAGCCAAATGCCTTCAAAGCTGTGGTGTAGTGACTTAATTCTCTCCAACCAGGGAATGTGTTCCACCCTCTCTGTAGCCTGGGGTAGCCAAACTCTCTCTGAGCAATGGGCTGGAAGATCCACCTTCTTCAAATGCCAAGACAAAATCACCCTCTATGCACACATGGGTGGGGTCCCTCTCCTGGTCCGAGAAGATGTCCTAAATCCAGAACTCAGCTTCCGTGATTTTCCTCTTGAAGCTGTTTGTCCTCTAATCTCTTGCCTCCCTGTTCCTTTTAGTCCAGGCTGACAGTGATTTCATTCATACAGATCTCACAAAAATCTTATTGGTTTTGCATGCAGGAAACAAGGGTCCCGGGTTTCGGCACCAAAAAAAAAAAAAAAAAAGAAAGACAAGGGTCCAAGCCTTCAGACAATGACTTTCCCCAAGTCCTGCCTGCATAACTGCATTTCCAATATTAAGTTATCGAGTTAGTTAAGTCCTCACCTGGGACACTATCCTCTGGGGGCTTTTTTCTGGAAGCTTGAAATTTCCCAAACCATCAATTTCTGGTTTCTTTGTGCCCAACAGTTTGTTTCTCAGCTTATCTCTTTCCTCTCATACTTTGCTATAAGTTGCAAGGAGAAGCCAGGCTGCATTTTCCACTTTTAATTTGGAAATCTCCTCAGTTAAATGTCCAAGCCTGTCATTTAAAAATTCTGTCTTCCGTCTAGCATAAGGAGTCAATTTTGACAAGTTCTCTGCCACTTTAAAACAAGGGTCACCTTTCCTCCAGTTTCCAATAATAGTTTCATCATTTCATTCTAAGGCCTCATCAGAAATAACTCTAGGGTCCATATTCCTACCAACAGTCTCTTCAAAGTAATCTTGGCCTTTTCTATCAAGCATCTCACAATTCCTCCAAAAAATACTCCTTACCCATTTATAAAGCTGTTCCAACATTTCTGGTAATTGCAAGCAGTGGGGTTGGGTGTAGGGTATGTAGTCTGAAATTCTTTTATGAATTACCAAAAGAGAAAGATTATGTTTTTGAATTAATCCATTCCTGTGGGTGTAAGACTCTTGATTGGATTACATCAGGATTGAGTACTCTAAGACAGTACTCAAGGACCAACAGCAGCCAAAATTTCAGCATAAGACTCCCAAGCAGCTGGGCCCACAGGGCAGCTCATGGCTGAAGAGACAAGCCCTGTGCCTGGCTGCCAGGAGATGGCATCCAGGAGATGGCAGATTCTGGAGGGGAAGGCAGAGACCTCAGCAGAGATTGGCGAACCATGTGGCAGGACCCAGAGAAAGCATCTCTGCTGATGCCTTGATTTGAACATTTCATGGCCTCAGAATTACAAGCTGTTACCCCAAATTCCAAATAAATCACCCTTATAAAGGCCAACCCATTTCTGGAACTTTGCATTGGCAGCCTTGTAGCAAATTAAGATAGGAATGTGCTAGTCAATGTTTAGTGGGTGCAGTTTCTGTTTGGAGTGATGGAAAAGTTTTGGTAACGGATGGTGCTGATGGTAGCACAACATTGTGAATGTAAGTAATGCAATGGAATTGTATGCCTAAAGGTGGTTAAATGGAAAATGCTATGTTGTATATACGTTACCACTATTTAAGAATAAATAGATGATCTCAAACTACTTTGAGGATTTTAGTTTCAGGATATGTAAGTTGCAAGGCACTTCTATTAGGGATAATCACAAGAGGGACTTAAGAAAAGGGAGGTACCTGAAAACCTCCTTGTTACTCAAACATATCCTCTCTCTAAGCCAAAATCAGCAAATAAACTCATTGCTACCTCCCCCACCCTCCGACATGGAACATGATTCCCAGGGATAAGCCTTCCTGCCAACAAGGGATTATTACCAAGCATTAATCAATGCTGCATCTGGAAAAAGACCTTGACCATAAGGGGGAAACATTAAATTAAAATAAGTTTTAATGGTTAAGAGATTTCAAAGTAAGTCAGGAGATCGTTCCAGAGGTTACATTTATGTATGTCTCAGACAGATTTCACTAACTGCCACAGTAAACAAATCCTTAAACAAGAATGCTCCTGATGGTTCTAGGGACATCTGGACATCAGAGGAAAGGCACACAGCACCATGAAATCAACACCCCTTTGGCAGACCCTATCTGGGAATGATACGATAATCTATTTCCCCAATATAACATAGTTATATCCATTTATAATTCCCCCAATCATGATTCTTCTTCTCCTTTTATTTGAAACTATAATTTTCATTCTACCTGTTAAGTTTATTTCACAGGTAAATCTTTGGACTGTTCAAATGCCAACTGAGCCCTGAATCCCAGCAAAGTAGCAGACAACTCCTACTATCCAGTTCTTCAGGGTTACCCTGGACAACCACCAAAATGATGATGATGGACAAGTCCCATCCTCCAAACTGGGGAGTGTTTGCAGCTGTGGACAAGGTAATTCCTTACATCTGCCCCGTGGTATCTGGCTCCCCTCTCAGCCTGGGGCTAAAGAAGAAGACATTGTCCTGGGTCCATAAGGATTGGGGAATTAATTATTTTAGGAGGGGTGTGTGTGGCTACGTGATCAAAGTAGATTAGTTGTTTTTGTGGATGTTATCTTGTGTTGGATGAAGAACCTGTAACATTGATATAAAGATAGTGGTTGCCAGAGTTTCTGAAGGGTGAGGGAAATGAATGGTTGGAACAGGGCATATGTGAGGAGGTGAGATTCTTCTGTATAATATCTCAATGATGGACACATGACGTTACACATTTCTCAAGGCCTATGGAACTGTACAATTTGTATGGTTTACAAATTGTAAACCATAATGTAAACTATAGACTTGGAATAGTAGCGATACTTCAGTATTGATTCATCAACTGTAACAAATGAACCACGCTAATCTACGAGGTCAATAAGAGGGGTAACTCTGTGTGCGTGGCGGGGGAGGGGGGGGTTATATGGGAATTCCCTACAATTTTGGTGTATTTTTTCTTTAAATGTAAAAAAACTTCTCTAAAAATTGTTTTAAAGAAAGCAAACCAAAAAAAAAAAAAAAAAAGGAAGAAAAAAACAGAGAAAGGTGAAAAATGGCAGAGGAAAAGGAAGAGATTTTGAAATTGTCTTAAGAGAGAAAAGATGATGAGGGGGAATAAAGGCCTTAGGACTACATTCTAGTGGACTTGGTTAAAAGGAATGAACATTGTCATAAGGAGTTAAGAGCATATGATCCTGGATATCAGAGAAGCTGAGTAGGTTAAATAGGGCCAGGTAAAGCTCTTTCCAGAAACATCCAAACTATTTTGGTACTCTGGGACCTCAGAAGGACTGGGGAGGTGGGGGCAGCACACAGATGTTTGGCATTTTGAAAGTCTTAGAAAGAAGTTGCACATTTGGGTGAAAATCAGACACAGGAAAAAACATGACTTTAAAAATATGTATTATCTATGAAAAAACAAATTCACAGACTGTTCAAACTACTGATGGAAAAGATTCAAAATTTCTAACAACTCAAGGATGGTAAATAGACCTTAGTGGCAGAATATAAATCATATCAATAATTTAAGATCTGTAAATATATTTTATTTGTGTGTGTGATCTTTATCATTTTATTTTAGAATATGTAAAAATATTTATAAGGACATTTATAGGTCTAGAATCTTAGGTATCCTATTCCTACTCCCCCTATATTCTTAACAGCTAATGTTCTTATTAGAGGGATTTTCAAGATTCTACATCCTATGATTGGAGGGAAGAATACTATATTATTACTGCTGATTGACAAATTAGTAAATTGAGATTTGGTAAATTAAGCAACTTGCCACAGATCACAGAAGCCAGTAGACCAGGTTTCTCTGATTTTAAAGCGCTGTTTTTACCATGCTACTGAAAATAGGACATAGGGACAAAAAAAGGGAGGAAGAGAGAAAGGAGAGACTTATTCTGAATTATTTTAAGTAATTACAATAGATGTTTAATTAAAGAAAATATTTAGTTTTCAGAAACTTAGAATAAGGGGCCAAGAAAGTAACAAAAATGAGTGAAGTGGGCTAAGTAGGGACAGTAGCAAACCGGAGAGCTCATGCCCCTGCCTGCAGGGGGCAGCAGACCATGTCTGGTAATAATATTTATTAAATGAATTAATTCAGGAATAGACTGAGAGATGTGAGTGATGCTAGGCAATTCTTCATTTTATAAACCAAGGCAATTTAATGAATGCTTACTACATACCCAGCTTTGTATCACATATTATGCAGGGTTCCAAAGGTGCATTAAGGTATATAATTCCTGCTTTAAAGGTATCTTTATTCTATTAAGTATGGAAAAAGTAAACTGTGATATGGACTGCAAGGACAAAAGAACAGAACAGAAATAACTCAGCTTATCACCAGTCTATTCCAGACGGCTATCCTGAGATCTGGCAAGTTCAATCTGCTTTGAGAATCTAGAATTACTATATATTACTGGTACTTTAATTACTTTTGTAACTTATACAGTCCTGTCAGTTCTACATTCAAAACAAATGCCACATATCCACCTACTTCTCTTCACCTCCACTGCGACTGTGGCCCAAGCCCACATCATTTCTCACATGGGCTATCACAATAGCCTACCTGTTATTCCTTCTTCCCACTTTCCCTCCTCAAAATTCATTCTTCACACTATAGCCAAGGGAATCTTTTTGAAACAAAAATTACATCTTGTCACTCACTACTTACTTTTTGGTTGTTTCTGTCACTCCCTACTTTAAATTCTCCATTGGATATAATGAAAATCCAGCAAGGCCCTGTTTGAGGTGATCCCTGCCCAGTTCCTCTGACCTCATCCTATCACTCCCCAGTCTCCTCTAGCCACACCAGCCTCTTTCTATGCCTTGACCACATCAAGCCTGTTCCTACCTTAGGAACTCTGTCGTTTGTTGGTTCCTTTGTCAACAACACTCTGACCCTTACCTGTGCAGGGCCCACTCCTTTGTTATCACTTAACTATAAAATCTAAAACCCAGCATCCACAACCCCTAGCACATATTCTTGCTTTATTGCCTTCAAAGCACCTAGTGCTATCTGAAGTTTTCCTGTTCATGTCTGTCTATCCCCACCTAGAATTTAGCTTCCATGAGAGAAATCTTACTCACTACAGGATCTGTCATGCTTAGAGCATGCAGTAGGCAGTCAGTAAACACGTGCTGACTGACTAAATGAATATTTATTAGTATATATCTCTACATACTTGAAAGAAGTGCTGTGTTGCTGTGATCCCCAACATTTTGAGAATTTTATGTCTCTGGCAATTTAGCTAATTTTACCATATGCAACAACTAAGGAGGGCAACAGGATAGGTGCTTAGATTTACCTGATGCAAATTAAAAGTACTTTTTTACTTAAAATAAGCATAGCAGCCTGGGGTTTGATAATGTAGGAACAGTGATTCATTATTATAAAAAAATGATAGACCCCATATCTTACTTTATTTATAGATAACAAAGAGCCAGCACGTCTTCCAAATGGCGTATCAACTTTTGAAAATGTAATAAAGCACTCAAGAAACTGTGCATCCTCCTAAGCTGAGTCAGGAGAAAAGTGTGAAATATAAGACATATTGACTACTGTGATTGGTGAAACCTTATGGCTAACTGTTATTTTTAAGGAAGGTATAAAGTCAGTGCAGGTTAACAGATCCAGAGTATAAATGTTGCAATAGTCCTATGTACAAAGATACTATTTACTTGAATCATCTATTCCCTTATGGTATTGTACCTAGGAATTTGACTGTATTTCTTTTTCTAGATATTCTATCACCTTTCTTTTTTTGCCAAAGCAATATGCAACATGCCAAAAAATGTGAAAATCATCCATAATTCCATCATATCCTCATAGTTACTATCATTTTTGTATTTTTCTTTTCAGTCTTTTCCTTATAGAACATAGTAAATAAACCACTTGGTATCCTCTTTTCTCCCTATTTTATACTGTAAACATTTTCCATGTTAATACACAAGCTTTATAATGCTCATTTCCAATAAATGCATTATATTTAACACCCACAAGTTAACTAATGATTATTTTTTCTTAAATTCTATTACAAATAATGTTGCAATAAACGTCTTTATGAAAGGTGTTTCTTTTAGATTATTTCCTTAGAAAATCCTAGAAAAAGGAGGATTACTGAGTCTGAAGGCATTAATATGTGACATGGTTCTTGTTACGCATGACTGCTACCTTTAATGTGACACTTCTTTGGCCTTCTGGTGGGAGTCCTTGAATGGGGTGAACCCCCAAGCACGGGAAGACAAACCCACTGTACCTATAAACGTGGAGCAAATGAAGAGAGCAGGAACAGCAAATTAGTAGGCTATTCATTCTGAAGAAGGAGTAGAAAACAATCTCTTTTTAGGGCTATGTTAATGTTCTTTATCCTCCCCTTTCTCTTTAAAAATGATCTTTAGGCCCTACCCTAATTAAGATGGCAGAGTGAGAAGCTTCAGGGCTCTGTCCCCACCAGAGAAGATTTGAACAACCAGCAAGAATTGGCAGAAACATCTTTCTCAAAGCTCCAGAAACAGTTAAACATTTGCGAAAACAGGGCACATGCTGAGTCAAGAAAAAGGCTGGGGAGCAAATGTGGCTCGTGGTTGAGTGCCTGCTTCTCACATGGGAAGCCCCGCATTCAGTCCCTAGTGCCTCCTAAAAAAAACAAACAAGCTAACAAACAAAAAACAAGCACACAAACAAACACTCTCAGGGGAGCACATGTGGCTCAGTGGTTGAGTGCTGGCTTCCCACACACCAGGGCCAGGGATCAATCTCTGGCCCCAGTACCTTAAAAAAAAAAAAAAAGGCTATGTGAAAGCAGGAGGGTTAATAATAAAATGCTCTAGAAACTTGCATATATTTTGGGCATACAAACTTAAAACAATGTAAGTACTGCATAATGTGACAATTATAAAGTTTATGTAATCAGATGCATGAATCAGAATTTTTATATAGTTTATGATGATTATTGATTTATTATAATGGATTAAAGCATGTAATTTGTTTTGTTTTGTTTTGTTTTTCTTAAAGCAGTAGATCATCTGGGGCCCTGGTGGGTGGCCCATCACTTATTCCCTCACCAGCTTGGCATGGAGCTGGCCTGTACTTGAGTCCCTGGTCCCAGTTCCAGAGGGAGCAAAGTAATCCTCATGCACATACTGGGAATATGTATCTCTAACACAGCCTGACTAGTAGCAGCCTGAAGGACTGAACCAGGATATTTGTTGCAGGCTTTGTATCCTAGAATTTGCCCTACATGTGGAAGCAGCTCAAAGAACTCTCCTACAGAATGCTATAGGAGAGCAGTCAAGTCATGACTGCCTACAGCAAGGGATTATTGGCTGTAGGACTCACAAGGAAGAGGGGACATTTATATCTATGTAAATTGGGAAACTCCTAGGCCCACAAGAGGATGTCTAAGACAACACACATGTGCAGAAAGGACCAAGGAGGGCCTATGTTTTGGCCTGGAGTAATTCTCTAAACTCAATTTATAAATAAGCCCTGAAGGAAAGGCCTCACAAAGGTCAATCTGTAAAGACTGGAAAAGATATTTTATTTTTCCTTTTTTTTTCTTGTTAGCTCCTGGCCTTCAAGACAGGTCAGTCATAACACTAGCTGGATATAAGCTTAAGGAACAGACACCTCAGAGTCTAAATTCCAAAGATAACACATTAAAATATCAAAATGGGGAAGCAGACTTGGCCCAGTGGATAGAGCATCTGCCTACTACATGGGAGGTCCACAGTTCAAACCCCGGGCCTCCTTGGCCCGTATGGAGCTGGCCCATGCGCAGTGCTGATGTGCTCAAGGAGTGCCATGCCATGCAGGGGTGTCCCCCGCATAGGGGAGCCCCACGCGCAAGGAGTGCGCCCCATAAGGAGAGTCGCCCAGTGCAAAAGAAGTGCAGCCTGCCCAAGAATGGTGCTGCACACACAGAGAGCTGACACAAGATGACGCAACAAAAACAAACACAGATTCCCGGTGCCACTGATAAGGATGAAAGCAGTCATAGAAGAACACAGAGAGCAGACAACTGGGGGGGTGGGGGGGGAGGGAGGAGAAGAAATAAATAAATCTTTTAAAAAATTAAAATAAATTAAATTAAATTAAATATCAAAATGTGTGAAGGCCCAGGCAAAGAAGACTAAAATATTAGAAATCATCAGTAATGAGAACCAGATCCTGGGACACTACAGACAAAGGCATTTAAAAAATGGTCCTAAATATGCTCAAAGAACTAAAGGAAAACATGGTCAGGCAAAGGAGAAGACTAAAATATTAGAAATCATCAATAATGAGAACCAGATCCTAGGGCATTACAGATGAAGACTTTTAAAAAATGGTCCAAAATATGCTCAAAGAACTAAAGGAAAACATGGATAAAGAATTAAAGGAAAGAAAAAAAAGTATTACAGGAAATCAGGAAAATGATATATTTTGTAGTTGACCACAAAGAGAATATCAATATAGAGATAAAAATTAAGAAAAGGAACCAAACAGAGCTAAAGACTACAGTAAAGGAAACTAAAAATCCCTAGAACGGTTCAAAAGCAGAGCAGAGCTGGCAGAAGAAAGAATCACTGAACTTGAAGATAAGACAACTGAAATCACCCAGTCTAAGGAGCAGAAAGAAGAAAGAAGGAAGAAAAAGGAACAGAGCCTGAGGAACCTGTGGAATACCATCAGGTGTACCATATATGCATAGAGGGACTCAGAAGGAGAAGAAAGAGAGAAAGGGGCAGAGAGAATATCCAAAGAATAATGGCTGCAACTCCGAAAAGTAACAAAAAAAAGGAATATACAGCCAAGATACTCAATGAACTTCAAATGGGACAACCCAAATAGATTCATGCTGTGACATATTTTAATCAAACAGTTGAATGACAAAGATGAAAAGAGAATTCTGAAAGCTTCAAGAGAGAAGGAACATGTTACATACAAGGAGCCTCAATATGATTAACAGTCCAATTTTCATTGGAAAATATGTTAGAAAGAAGGCAGTGGGATGACATATTTCCAGTGCTGAAAGAAAAAATTTCCACTCAAGAATTCTATATCTGGCAAGATTGTCTTTCAAAAATGAGGGAGAACAACCAGCAAGACGGCAGTGGAGTAAGGAGCTCCTAAAGTCAGCTTCTGCTACAGGGCAGTTAGTAAACACCCAGAGCTATCTGGAGCTAGCTGAAGGACCTGTTTGGGGGCATCAGGAGACCAGAAGAGCATCCTGCAACATCCCTGAAGGAATGGAAGGAGGAGACTGCCCATCTGCAGAGAAGATTCATAAGTAGAGTGCTTCATGTCCCAGAGGACAGTGCCCATCCTCTACTGGAGGCATAAGCCACGTCAGGAGCTATTCTGCAGCTGGAATTGAAAGCTCCAGTTCCCTAAAAGAGGGGAGAAAGAGAGAGTTGGGCACAACTTCAGCTACTGATGAGTAAATTCAGTGGGCTAAAGGATAATCCTAAGAACAGCTAAAGTTTGAGCCTGTCCATGTCAGAAAGAGGCCAGTAGCCACCATCTTAACTCTGCACCTCACACGAGGGGAAGTGGGGCAGACTGAAAATCACAGTGCTGGTAGGGGCTGGCTCCTTTCCACCCAGGCCAGATTGCAGCTCTAGCCTAAACCCCAGCCCCACCTCCAGCAGGGAGGAAGCAGGGGAACCTGCACCACCCTCCCCAGGAAATTACCAGCCAAGCCGCAGAGGCTGGTGATTATCCTACTTGGGCAGCGCAAACCGCCCCAGAAGCTATTCTGTGGCTGGAATTTGAAGCTCCATTTCCCAAAAACAGGGGAGGAAGAGACAGTTGGCTAGCAATTTCAGCTACTACTTTATGGATTCAGCTGGCTAGAGTATTACTCTAAGAAGAGTTAAAGTTTGAACCTGTCTGGTCAGAAAGAGGCTGGTGGCTGTCATTTTGACTCCGCCCCCAGCATAAGGGGAAACCCGGCTGACCAAAAATCAAAGAGACGGTAGGAACTGGTTCCTTTCACCAAGATCGGCCTGCAGCCCTAGCCTAGGCTTCAGCCCTGCCTCTGGCAGGGAGGAGGTCAGCTGGCCCTGCACCAGCCTATCCAGATAACTGCAGGTACATTTGGTTGGCAGAGACTGAATAATTGGAAGTCTATCGGGGCAACTGCAGTCATCTTGAACCTGCACTGCACAGATTGCTGCCCATACTTGCAGCTCCATCCCTGCCCCAGGCAGGGGAGAAAGGGGCATGAAGCTTCCTCAGTCTCTCTGGGCAATAAAGTCTAGGTCTGCACGACTTGGACTATTTCACACAGCTGTGACTCTGTCTGTACCCCAGCAAAGGAGAAAGGGAGACGCTTCATGGGTCCCTGGGGTAATGAGGGCAGCTTGAGCCTCCACAGCTTATAGTACCACCTACATCCTTGGTTCCTATTGCATAATCGGCAAGGGAAAAATGGCAGGAAGCCCTAAACTAAAGAGAAAAACTGCACCCAGAATAAATACCCTAATAAGCCAGATGCCAAGACACCAACAAAAAATTACAATCCACACCAAGGAACAGGAAGTTATAGGCCAGTTAAAGGAACAAGATAAGCCTCCAGATGACATGAAGGAGTTGAGACAACTAATCACAGATGTTCAAACAAATTTCCTGAATAAATTCAATAAGATGGCTAAAGAGATTAAGGATATTAAGAAGACACTGGGGAAGCGGATTTGGCCCAATGGATAGGGTATGTGCCTGCCATAGGGGAGGTCCAAGGTTCAAACCCCGGGCCTCTTGACCTGTGTGGTGAGCTGGCCCACGCACAGTGCTGATGCGTGCAAGGAGTGCCCTGCCATGCAGGGGTATCCCCTGTGTAGGGAAGCCCCATGTGTAAGGAGTGCGCCCCTTTACGAGAGCCACCCAGTGCGGTAAAAGTGCAGCCTGCCCAGGAATGGTGCCACACACACAGAGAGCTGATGCAGCAAGAAGATGCAACAAAAAGAGACAGAGATTCCGGGTGCCGCTGACAAGAATACAAGCAGACACACAGAAGAACACACAGCAAATGGACACAGAGAGCAGACAACTGGGGGGAGGGGTGGGAAAGGGGAGAGAAATTTAAAAATAAATAAAAATTAAAAAAAAAAAAGACACTGGATGAGTACAAAGAATTTGAAAGCATACATAGAAAAACAGCAGCTCTTATGGGAATGAAAGGTACAATAAATGAAATTTTAAAAAACATTGGAATCATATAATAGCAGATTTGAATCATATAATAGCAGATTTGAAGAGGTAGAAGAAAGGATTGGTGAGCTTGAAGAAATGGTCCCTTAAAATCAACATAAAAAAGAACAGATGAAGAAAAGAATGGAAAAAATTGAACAAGGTTTCAGGGAACTAAATGACAGCAAAAGACATGCAAACATATGTGTCATGGGTATCCCAGAAGGAGAAGAGAAGGGATAAGGGGCAGAAGGAATGTTTGAAGAAATCATGGCAGAAAATTTCTCAACCCTATAGAAGGACATAGATATCCATGTCCAAAAAGCACAACATACTCCCATCCAAAAAAATCTGGATAGACCAACTCTGAGACCCATACTAATCAGAATGTCAAATGCCAAAGACTAAGAGAGAATTCTGAGAACAGCAAAAGAAAAGCAATGCATAACATATAAGGGATATCCAATAAGATTAAGTGCTGATTTCTCACCAGAAACCATGGAGGCAAGAAGACAGTGGTGTGAAATATTTAAGATACTACAAGAGAAAAACTTCCAGCCAAGAATCTAATATTCAGCAAGACTGTCTTTCAAAAATGAGGGCAAGTTTAGAATATTCACAGATAAACAGAAACTCAGAAAATTTCTAAGCAAGAGACCAGGTTTTCAGGAAATACTTAAAGGGTGTGCTAGAGCCTGAAAAGAAAAGACAGGAAAGAGACTCTCTAGAAGAGAGTCTAGAAATGAAGAATATATCAATAAAAGTAACTAAAGGTGTGAAAAGAGTGATAAAAAGAAAATAAGACAGATAAAACTCAAATAGTCAGGAATAAACTTAACCAACGATGTACAGCACTTGTACTCAGAAAACTGTAATTCAATGTTAAAAGAAATTTAAAAAGACCTCAATACCTAGAGCTGCAGGGTGCCTAAGAGTTATCTCCTGAGAGCCTCCATGTTGCTCAAATGTGGCCATTCTCTAAGCTAAACACAGCATCTAAATGTATTACCTTCCTCCCAGCTTGGGACATGACTCCTGGGGATGAGCCTCCCTGGCACCGAGGGATTACTACCAATCACAAGCTGGTGATGCAACTAGAAAGAGACCTTGAATAAGAGGGGGGAATGATAAAAACAAATGAGTTTATATGGCTAAGAGACTTCAAAATGAGTCGGGAGGTCATCGGAGGGGTCATGCTTACACATGTCTCAGCAGGATCCCAGAGACAGCCAAAGCAGATACAACCCCAGGTGCTGGTGCTCTTGAGGGCTATGGAAACACACAGGTTCTGTGGTCATGGCAGATGGGTCTGGAGTTCAGTGCCTTGTCAGTGGGCCCTACTTTGGAATTTGTGCTCCTGAGTGTGACGGAGTTGGACTCAGATGTGACCTTTCTATACGTGCCTCTTCTGTCACTTTTACTGAACCTGTGGTTGGCGCTGGGGTTGGTGTATACTCAGGAGACTTGACTCTCTGGACTGTCCGTGTGCCAGCTGGGCCCTGAGCCTCAGCAGAATTGCAACTCCTACTCTCTTGTTCGTTGGACTTATCCAGGTCAGCTAACAGGGAGATGAAGATAGTCAAATACCACACCAGGAAACTGAGAGTGCCTACAACTGCAAGCAGGAGAATCACATCCATCAACTATGTGGGATCTAAGCCTCCTCTCGATTTAGAGGTGGAGTGGACATCACCATCCCAGGGTCCATAGGATGGAGGAATAAAATATGTATTAGAGTGGAGTTACAGGTATTCTACTATAGAACTGTTGTGACTCTAGCAATGGAAGAAATTGTATAATTGATATGGAGACAGTGGCTTCTGGAGTTGCTGAAGGCAGGGAGAGGGGAGAAGAGATGTGATGTGGGGGCATTTTGGGGACTTAGAGTTGTCCTAAATGATATTGCAGGGACAGATGCTGGACATTATATATCCTGCCATAACCCACTGAATGGACTTGGGGAGAGTGTAAACTACAATGTAAACTATAATCTATGTGGTACGGCAGTGCTCCAAAATGTATTCACTAAATGCAATGAATGTGCCACAGTGATAAAAGAGGTTGTTGATGTGGGAGGAGTGGTGGGGTGGGGTGTGGGGTATATGGGAACCTCTTATATTTTTTAATCGAACATTTTTTGTGATCTATGTGTCTTTAAAAAAAAGAATTAAAAAATAAGAAAATTTTTTGTAAAAAATTAATTTAAACTGGAAAAGAAAAAAAAAAGGCCTTAAATAACTGGAAGAACATTCCATGTTATGGATCGGAAGACTAAATATCATTAAGATGTCAGTTCTACTCAAATTCATATAGAGATTCAATGTAATCCCAATAAAAAGTCCACCAGCATTTTTTAAAATTGAAAACATGCTTATCAAATTTATTTGGAAGGGTAAGTGGTCCTGAAGAGCCAGAAACATCTTAAAAAGGAAAAGTGAACTCTCCCCTCTAGATTTTAAATTATATTACTTAGTTATAGTGGTATAAACAGCATGGTACTGGCTTAAAGACAGACCCATAGACCAATGGAACCAAACAGACCCTCATAGGTATGGTCAAGAGATTTTTTACTAGCCTGTCAAACCCACACAGCTTGGGCAGAACAGTCCATTCAATAAATGGTGCTAAAACAACTGGATATCTATAGCCAGAAGAAGGAAAGAGGACCCCTATCTCACACCTTATCCAAAAATTAATTCAAAATGGATGAAAAGCCTAAAAATGAAAGGAATAACCATAAAGCTTCTAGAAGAAATTGTAGGAAAATATCTTCAAGACCTGGTGGTATATACTGAGGTAGACTACTGATGTTTAATGTATGTAGCAGTCTTAATTAGCTTTACTGTAAAAGTGTGGAAATGTATAGAGTGGATGGTAATAAATAGTAACAGCTAGTTTATAAATGAGGATGTGGCTGAAAATGGTAGTCTAGGTATGTAAATGCCAATTGACAGAATGCTAGAGAATATTCTAGGAACAGAATAACACAGTAAACCAAGAGGTGGATGAGAATTGTGGTTGATGGTACAGATGCAAGTGTCCTTTGTGAGCTAGACAACAGAAAAAGAGTGTCCTTTGTGAGATAGTACACCACACCACTATTGCAGTGCGATGGGAATATGGAGAAGCATGGGAAAGATACAACTGGAGTGACCGATGGACTGTGATTAGCAGTAATAATATAATATTCTTGCATCTATGTGAAAGACGTACTGTGTTGATAATGGGGCAGTATGGAAAATCTGTGCCAAATGTACACTGTGGACGTGGTAACAATCAGATGATTTTATATTATTTGTAACAAATATTCCACCACAGTGTGGTGTGTTGATAGAGGGGTGTTGTTTGGGAATTCTGCACATGTACATGATTGTTTTATAAGTTTACAACTTCTGTCATAAAAACTATATTTAAAAAATAATAATAGGGTAGGTTGGGGGAAAATACACAAAATATAAGTTAAGGACTATAATTAATAGTAAGATTTTGACAATATTCTTTCATAATTTGTAACAAACATTTCATGACAATGCAAGGTGTTGGTGGAGGGTTGATGTATGGGACCCCTGTATGATGTTATGCATGTATGCTTTATAAGTTCACAACTTTTACTATACACTTATTGTTTATGTATGTTGAAATATAAATGATATAAAGATAATAATAATGGGGCGATGGGGAGAAAATACTTTGGTTAGTAGTAATATTTTGACAATGCTCTTTAATCATTAGTTAAAAAGGTTTAACAACAATGCAAGGTATTGGTGGTAGGGTGAGGTGCAAGAGTACTGTATGATGTTATATATGTTTGTTTTGTAAGTTCACATCTATTACTGTACACTTATTGTTTATGTATGTTTATGTATGAATGATATACTTTAATAAATTTTTAAGAAATGAGGGAGAGATTAAGACATTCACAGATAAAAGCTGAGGGCCACTGGTTGTACACTTTGGATAGATTATTTACAAGACATGGGACTGTATAACACAGTGAACCATGTGGTAGAAGTGGGTTATGGTTAACAGTATAAATATGAGAGGTGTTCTTTCATAAACTATAACAAATGTACGATACTAATACATGGTGCTAACAGGGATATACGGAAAAAGTATACCAAATGTAAGCTATGGACCACAGCTAGTGGTAATAGACTGATGATGTATTTTCATAATCTGTAACATGTTCCACAATAATTTAACGTGTTGATGAGGAATGGTGCATGGGAATTCTACACATTATGCATGATTATCTTGTAAGCTCACAACTTCTCTAATAAAAAATATTTATATTAAAAAATAAAAAGCTGAGAGAATTTGTCACCACTAGACTGGTCCTGTAAGAGATGCTAAAGAGCATTTGGCAGGTTGAAAGGAAAGGACAAGAGATAACAGACTGAAGCTGCATGAATAAATAACGCTCTCCAGTAAGGGTAAAGACGTGGGAAAATATATATGCCAATACTATTGTATTATCGTTTGTAGAGTGTAACTCCACTTTTTACTTCCTATGGGATCTAAAAGACAAATGCATACTATGTAATAAGAAATTAATGTAAACATGTAATTTGTGACAAGAACTACATAAAGGTGGGGTCAGAGGGGTATAGGAACCCAGTTTGTATATACTATTGAGTTAAGTTGGTATCAAAGCAAATGAAATTGTTATAGATTTAGGATGTTAAATTTAAGCCCCATGGTAACTACAAAGAAACTAGTAAAGAATGTGCAAGCTCGTAGAGACAGAAAGTCAAGTACATATTGCCAGGGGTGGGGGGGGAAAGGGAATAGGAGTTAATGCAAAATGGGTATAGGGTTTCTGTTTGGGGAGATGGGAAAGTTTTAGTAATGGAAGGTGGTGAAAGTACCACATTGTGAATGTGATTAATCCCACTGAATGATATGCTTGGGAGTGGTTCAGATGGGAAATATATGTTCAGATGTTGCATATATGTTCCCACAATAAAAAAAGAAAAAGAGCAATTAAAGAGACAATGAGAAATGCAATACATGGTCCTGGATGGGATCTAACAGGGAGGAGAGAGGCTCAAAAGGACATTATTGGGACATATGGAAAAACTGGAATATAGACTGTAAATATTACATCAATGTTAAATTCCTTGAACTGGATAACTGCACTTAAGGTGGCTCCATAAGTGAATATCCTTGTTCTCAAGAAACATACATGGCAGTACTAAAGGCGTTTAAGGAGCATGAGACAGACAGCCTAGCCAAGTGTTTAGAAAATGGGCTGATAAATATACAAGCTAGACAGACATATAGATAGACTGACAGATGGACAGAATGATAAGGAAAATGTTAAGATTGGTGGATCTGAGTATCTGGGGTGGGGAGGAGTGTTCGAGTTCTCTGAGTGGGGTTTGTGTTATTTTTATAACTATCCTGTAAGTTTGAAAGTATTTCCAAATAAAGAATAAAAAGAAAAAGAAAACCCAGATAATCTTTAATAATATAAATCTGAGCATTATAATCGTGTCCTTATTAGCAACCCTTTAAAAACCTTAATTAGATGTAGCACCTTTCTGAAAGCTTCATAATCTTTTCAAATTCTCCTGAATGTTCAGCAACTGCCACAAGGGCCATAACATTGGCCTAAAACAAAATAGAATAGTTATAACCCACGACAATATGCACATCTAATACAATGAACTGAAATTAAAAATTTTTCTCTGCATTTTAGTTTATCCTTGCTCACCCACACTCCTTCAATATAATAATAATAATGGCTACCACTGAGTACTTAGTATGTTTCAAGCAGTATGATGAGTGAATATAAATATTAAGTCATTTAATCTACACAACTCTATGAAGCAGGCATTGCTATAATCCACATTATAGATTAGGAGACAGAGTTTTGGATGAGATCAAATAACTTGCCCAAGGACCTTAGGCCTGTGTAAATCCAATGTCCTTGCTCCTATGTAAGATGTCACAATGAAAGCTGGCTGTATGTGAAAATGAACTGTCAACTACTTCTGGTTCTCTTGCTTTCTGGGAAGACCACAGAATGTAAGTTAAACAAACACTGCCAAAAATTAATAGTTTTTTTTCTTTAAACAAAACATTACAGAAAATTTATAATTTATCTAAGATCTCCAGCATAAAGTAACTTTAAACTGACAGATGGGTCTTCATTATTGCCGGGAAACACAGTGGTTAAGAGCACAGGTTTTATAATCAGACTGTTTTGTCTCTATTTCTTTAGTAGTGGTATGTCTTTGGTTTAGTGACTAATCTCAAGGCCTTGGCTTCCTCACCTATAATGGAGGATGGGTAGCTACAGAATAACTTCCTCAGAGAGCTGTTTTGAAACATTAAATGAGATGAAGTTCATTAATTACTGAAGAAACATCAACATAGTGTATCTACATTTCAAGCTGTTTTAATTTGAAATTAGTAAAAAACAAACAGATTACTGACATACCTTCTTGGCTTTCTGCAACACATCATCCAGATCCTAAAATAAGCATAAGTAATCACAATTATTGTGTGCTCTTTGGCTGTATTTATCAATGCAGTTGAGATACCATAAAGAATGATAATGATTGCAAGGAATAGTCATGGTCCCAACATGGAAAGCCTACACTGATCCATATCCAGTTTATTCTTTATCTCAGTAACATCAAGCTTATGGGGAGCAAATGTGGTTCAAGCAATTGTGTGCCTGTTTCCCACACGGTAGGTCCCAGGTTCAGTTCCTGGTGCTTCCTAAAAAAAAAAACGAAACAAAAAACCAACTCAGGGGAGCCCATGTGGCTCAGTGGTTGAACACTGGCCTCCCATAAAGGAGATCCCAGGTTCAAGCCCCAGCCCCAGTACCTAAAAAAAAAAAAAAAAAAAAAAAATCAGGCCTCTGTTCTCAATCCACTAAACTAGAACCTGTTAATTATAAAGGATACTTCTCTGTCCTCCTCTTACTCCACCTCTCAGTAGTGTTTGGAACCCTTTACTTGCCCAGGCCCCCTTTACTTGCCCAGGCCTTTCTTCCTGACGTATTTCCACTCTTGGCTTCTGCAACACCACTCTCCTCCAAACGCCACTCTCTCACTGGCAGCTCCTTTCTAGTCTCCTTGACTGGCTCTCCCACTTCCCTCTGACTTCAGGACCCTCTGGTCCTCTCTGTTCTCACCGTAATTTCATCCATTCCCATTAATATCATCATTATGCTTATAAGCCACCTTTTTAAAAATTTCCAGACTATAACTCTTTCCTGAACTCTGGATTCACATTTTTAAATGACTATATGTCTCCACTTGGATGTGTATCAGTAATTCCCTCAGTAATTAACAGCACCATCATCTTCCCCACAGCACAAGCAAAAAAAATCTGAGCCATTCTTGATACCTCCCTTTCCCAAGCAGAAACTTAGAATTCTATCTCTAAAATATATCTTGAATACCTCTACTTCTCTCAAATCCCCTAGTTATCATCATTGTACAAACCACCATCTGCCTGTACACTACAAATGCCTCCTAACTCGTCTTCTAGCTTCTGCAGTTGCTGTCCTCCATCCATTTGCCACTCAGCAGAGAAAATGGTCTTACACAGCAATTAGATCGTGTAACTCTCCTTTAAAACAAACCCAACCAAACCTTTTAGTGGATGCGCAGTTGGTTCTGATGAAATCCAAACTACCACCTGATCGATCACACCTATACCCTGCAAATCTCCCAGTCTTGTGTTATGCCTCTCTCTCTTTCTACTTCATCAGGCCCCAGGCTTTCGTAGTTCGAAACTGCCAAACTCCATCCTGTCTGGGATCCTGCAATCTGCCTGCTCTCCTCACCATCATACTACCAAACCCTTGCTTGGCTGGCTCCTCTCCTTCCAGCCTCAATTTAAGCCTCACCTCCTGAGAGAGTTCCCTCTAAAACAGACCCCGCCCTTCTTACTCTATTACCAGCCTCTGCTTTCCACCATAGCGGGTAACCAATTCTGATAATATGTGTGTTATGCTTTTTTTGTTTGTTCCCTTTCCCATGAGAACGGGCGCACCAGGCGGAGATACCGCAGTGCGCCCGGAGCGAGCCTGCGGCTTCCCAGAAAATGGTGTCTCAGCAAGGGGCTGAGAGGACGGTGGATAAATAGCCGGGCCACTGGGAGGTACGGGGAGGGAAGATTCCAGGAACTGGGAACGGCAATCAAAAGCCCTGTGAGATTGGAGAATTTACCGCTATCCAGGAACAGAAAGAAAAAATCGGTATGGCTAAGGTTAAATAGGGAATCAGGGGCAGTGCGCACCGGGCCTACGGAGGATTTGGGATCTTGTCCTGAAGAAGGAAAGCAAAGCCCCCTAGAGGCGAAAGGACAACGCCTTCCCGCTCCCGCGTGCCACGCCCTCACCTACGTGGTCAAAGTCTGGGTCGGACAGATGGCAGTGACAGTCCACCAGCCCCGCGCCCACCGCTCCCATAGCCGCCGCTGAAGCCCAAGGCTTGCTGGAGGAGCTGGAACGCAGGAGCTGCCCGCGCTGAGTTTCCGGCCGGACTTGTGCTTTGTACACCGTGGGAACTTGTTCTTCCGTTCCCGGACTCCCCGCCCACAGTTCAAATTGGGAAAATGGCGGGTCCTCCGGGGTTGCTGATTCTTGCTCCTCCGCCAAACGAGGAGCTAGTGGCGGGTGGAGACGACCGGGCGTCGGCCCCGGGTGTCTCCCGAGAGGACTTCAGAGTTCGCTGCACCTCGAAGCGGGCTGTGACGGAAATGCTAGAGCTGTGCGGCCGCTTCGTGCAAGGGCTCGGGGACGCGCTGCCAGAGGAGATTCGCGAGCTCGCGTTGCGAGATGCACAGTGGGTACGGGACCAGTTGCCACTTCTTTCCTTATCATCCCCTTCGCCCGCACCCAGGGTCTCAGGGCCCACAAACTACCCGCGCCGAGTCTCGGCCGACTTAACCATGCCTGAAGTTGCTGGAGAAGCAGCCCGAGAAACGCTAGGGGAGGCAGAAATGGGCTGTCAGCTGAGTATTATTTCGTGTATGTGCTGTCCAGTAGAAAAAACAAGACGAGCTACCTATGTGATTTTAAATTTGTGATGATAGAAAGAGGTGAAATTTTAACATTTTATTTAACCGAACATATTCAGGATATCATTTCAACATGTAATAATATAAAAATGGAGATATTTTACATTCTTCGACCTAGTTCTTAAAATCTGGTCTTATTACAGTTTATCTCAATTCTGACTAGCTCACTAGTCACATAATGGCTACCGGCTCCCTACTGGACAGCACACACACAGATTCTCTGATGAATTCTCCAGGAAAGGATAATCCTGGAAATCTGTCAGTCACCCGGTTGGTTAATTCTTGGTTTTCCCTTTTGCCTGTCCTAGAATATCTTGTAAAGAGAGCAGAAACATTTTCCCTATCAGACCAAAACAGATAAGGCTTGGTTATAAACATCAGTTTCACACCCTGGCCCTTATATCTATTTCTCCCTCATTTCTTAAATATTTTGCAAAACTGCAGAAGATAGATTTTTGGGAAAAGAACATATTGGCGGATTGGGGCCTACTATAAGGAAGCACACTATACGTAGAAAAAAAGTTTAAAAGCTTATAATGCAGCACACTTGTGAGTGTGAATGATCATACTGCGAACAGTGAAAATAAAGGTCAAATGGGAGAAGAATGGAGAAACTCGGGCTGTGATTCTGAATGCCCAGTTTTGTATACAATACTTATATTCATTCCCTTCTTGTAAACAGGCAAGAATAGAAACATACCTCAGGACGTTTTTTCCCTAGTATTTTAATAATAAGATTTTTGTTCTATAAGGATCTAGAAATCACCACTTCCAAGAGGCACTAATATACTTAATTGCTTACAGGAAAAGAGGAACTTGGTTTAACATTACGAATTCAAACTATTTAATGGGGTAATAAAGTAAATTAGAAAATAAAAGTTTGAAGACAGACGACCAAAGGAAAGCCACTGGTGTTTTAAGGAAGAGAGCTGTTAAAAAGCAGAGGCTTTAATTACGTTAATGTATTTTCTTATCTAAAAACTGCATAATAGTATATTTTCTTAAAAATAGTATTGTGCAATGAGCGTTACAATTTGTATTCTCGGATAATACTTGAAAGTCTGTATGTAAAGTAAGAATTTTACTTTATAAAATATTTAAAATGTTGAATATGTGCTTTAATTCATGATCAGTCTTTATTTGATTTATGTTTATTTTTATTTATATAAATTGTACAAAATACATCCTTATTGTAAAAACTTCAGACAGAAGCACAAAGCCATAGTCTCCTTTGAATTCTTCCTCCTCCCTCTTCCTGGAAATAAATTGTTATTTCGGGAGGTACTTGGGACAAAAATAATCCTTCTACACCCTTTTTAATACTTTCTTTTTTTTACTACCTGTCTTTTTTTTTTTTAAACATTAATGTTGTCATGCTGGTGTTTCACCAAATGTGTATTCTACTGTTTATTTGTCAGTGTTAGGGAGAGAGATCCTTCTTTTTAATACTTCATGGTATGGAAATATTGTAGTGTATTTAACCCTTCTCCTAATTTTGAGTTTAGATTTTTTCCCCTCAATTTTTCATTATTTCAAATAGTGCTGAAATGAGCATTCTTAGAACTTGCCTGTTTGTATTTTTATGAGAATATCCTTTAGGATATATTGCAGAAAATGAAATTAAGTAATATGGAACATGCACAGGAAATTTTAATGGTGCTGCCAAATTTCTTTTTAAAAACATCCTATGAACACTTTCAACTATACAAAAAAATACATTAGTACAAGAAAATACATATATCCATCACTAAATTCAACAGTTATCAAATCTTTGTTACACTTGCTTTACTTATCCCTGACTTTTAAAAAAAATTAATTTATTGAATATATCACTCATACATAAAACATAAACAAGTGTGTAATAATAGTTGCGAACTTAGAAAACAAACATGTAACATCATTCAGGACTCTCATAAATCAACCTACCATCAATAACTTGCATTTTGTTAAACCTTTTTAATTAATGATTAAAGTGCATTGTCAAAATATTACTACTATTTTTCCCCCAACCAAGCATATTATTATTATTTTTATACCACTTATATATGAACATACATAAACAATTAAGTGTGTAGTAAAAGTTGTGAAGTTACAAAGCAAACATGCGTAACATCATATAGGGGTCCCATACATCAACCCTCCACCAACACCTTGCATTGTCATGAGATGTTTGTTGCGAATTATGAAAGAATATTGTCAAAATCTTAACTACTAGTCATAATCCTTATCTTACATTTGGTGTGTTTTTCCCCCAAACCACCCTATTATTATTTTTAAACTATATTTCTTATGAAGGAAGGTGTAAACTTATAAAACAATCATGCGTGTGCAGAATTCCCAAACAACACCTCTTCATCAACAGGCCACACTGTGGTGGAACATTTGCTACAGATAAGTTAATAATTTGTCCACATTTTCCATACTGCCTCATTATCAACACAGTACATGTTTCACATAGAGTAATATGTTATTATTGCTAACCACATTCCCAGCACCCTGCAGTAGTGATGTATATTAGCTCTAGCTCACAAAGGACATCTTTGATCTGTTCCATCAACCACAATTCTCATCCACATCTTGGTTTACTATGTTATTCAGTTCCTAGAATATTCTCTAGCATTCTTTCAGTTGGCTTTTACATACCTAGACTACCATTTTCAGCCACATCCCTAATTATAAACTAGTTGTTACTATGTGTTGCCATCCACTGTATACATTTCCACACTTTTACAGTAAAACTAATTAAAATTTCTACGTACATTAAACATCAGTCCATCTCAGTCCTCCTCTTATCTCCTTTAAGAATCCACCACCTACCACCAGGTCTTGAAGATATTTTCCTACAATTTCTTCTAGAAGTTTTATGGCTCTTTTATTTTTAGGTTTTTGATCCATTTTGAGTTCATTTTTGGATAAGGTATGAGATAGGGGTCCTCTTTCCTTCTGTTGGCTATGGATGTCCAATTCTTTCAGCAGCATTTGTTGAATGGACTGTTCTGCCCAAGCTGGGTAGGTTTGACAGGCTAGTAAAAAATCAATTGACCATGCATGTGAGGGCCTGTTTTTGAGCCATCAATTTGGTTCCCTTGATCTTTGTGTCTGTCTTTATGCCAGTGCCTCCTGCTTTTACCACTATAGCTAGGTAATATGATTTAAAGTCTGGAGATGAGGATTCACTTTTCCTTTTTATGGTGTTTCTGGCTATGAGGACTCCTTACTCATCCAAATAAATTTAATGATCATGTTTTCAATTTTTTTTTTTAATATTGATGGACTTTTTATTGGGATTGCATAGAATCCGTATATCAATTTGAGTAGAATTAACATCTTAATGATATTTAGTCTTCTAATTCATGAGCATGGAATATTCTTACAGTTATTTAGGCCTTTTTTGATTTAACATTGAGTTGCAGTTTTCTGAATACAAGTCCTTTACATCATTGGTTAAGTTTATTCCTGACTATTTGAGTTTTATCTGCCATGTTTTATTTTCACTACTCTTTTGACACTTTTAATTACTTTTATTGATATAATCTTCATTTCTAGACTCTCTTCCAGGCTCCTCTCTCCTGTCTTGTCTTTTCAGGCTCTAGCACACCCTTTAGTATTTCCTGAAAGTCTGGTCTCTTGCTTAGAAATTCTCTCAGTTTTTGTTTATCCGTGAATATTCTAAACTTGCCCTCATTTTTGAAAGACAGTCTTGCTGGATATAAGATTCTTGGCTGGAAGTTTTTCTCTTGTATCTTAAGTATATCATACCACTGTCTTCTTGCCTCCATGGTTTCTAATGAGAAATCAGCACTTAATCTTATTGGATATCCCTTATATGTTATGCATTGCTTTTCTCTTGCTGTTCTTAGAATTCTTCTTAGTCTTTGGCATTTGACATTCTGATTAGTATGTGTCTTGGAGTTGGTCTATTCCAGTTTTTTTGGATGGGAGTACATTGTACTTCTTGGACATGAATTTCTGTCCTTCAATAGAGTGGGGAAATTTTCTACCATTATTTCTTTAGATATTCCTTCTGCCCCTTTTCCCTTCTCTTCTCCTTCTGGAACATCCATGACACATATATTTGCATGCCTTTTGCTATCATTTAGTTCCCTGAGACCTTGTTCAATTTTTTTCCTTTCTTTTCTTCATCTGTTCTTTTGTGTGCTCACTTTCAGAAGCCATTTCTTCAAGTTTTCTTCTGACTCTTCAAATCTGCTATTATATGGTTCCAATGTGTTTTTTAAAAATTTCATTCATTGCGCCTTTCATTCCCATAAGATCTGCTATTTTTCTTTTTTTTTTTTAAAGATTTATTTATTTATTTAAATCCCCCCCTCCCCTGGTTGTCTGTTCTTGGTGTCTATTTGCTGCGTCTTGTTTCTTTGTCCGCTTCTGTTGTTGTCAGCGGCATGGGAAGTGTGGGCGGCACCATTCCTGGGCAGGCTGCTCTTTCTTTTCACGCTGGGCGGCTTTCCTCACAGGCGCACTCCTTGCGCGTGGGGCTCCCCCACGCGGGGGACGCCCTTGCGTGGCACGGCACTCCTTGCGCGCATCAGCACTGCGCATGGGCCAGCTCCACACGGGTCAAGGAGGCCCGGGGTTTGAACCGCGGACCTCCCATGTGGTAGACGGACGCCCTAACCACTGGGCCAAAGTCTGTTTCCCTGCTATTTTTCAATGTATGCTTTCAAATTCTTCTTTGTGTTCATCCAGTGTCTTCTTAATATCCTTAATCTCTTTAGCCATCTCATTGAATTTATTAAGGAGATTTGTTTGAACATCTGTGATTAGTTGTGTCAACTCCTTTATGTCATCTGGAGGCTTATCTTGTTCCTTTAACTGGGCCAAAGCTTGCTGTTTCTTGGTGTGGATTGTAATATTTGGCTGGTGTCTTGGCATCTGGCTTACTAGAGTATTTATTATTCTGGGTGTATTTTTTCCTTTTAGTTTAGGGCTTCCTGCCCTTTCTCCCTTGTTGGTTGTGCAGTAGGAGCCAAGGTTGTAATTGGTGCTATAAGCTGTGGAGGCTCAAGCTGTCCTCATTGCACAAGGGACCAGTGAAGCTTCTCCCAACTTTCTCCTTTGCCAGGGGTAGGGAAAGAGTCACAGCTGTGTGGAATAATCCAAGTCGTGCAGGCCTAGACTGTAGTTGCCTAGAGAGACTGATGAAGCTTCATTCCCCTTTCTCCCCTGCCTGGGGTGGGGTTTGAGCTCCAGGTGTGGGCAGTAATCTCTGCAGTGAGGGTCCAGCATGACTGCAGTCGCCTGGGTAGACTTTCTGATTTTCAGTCTGTGCCAGCCAAAGGTACCTGCCGTTACCTAGATAGGCTGGAGCAGAACCCACCAGCCTCCTCCCTGCCAGAGGTGGGGCTGAAGCCTAGGCTAGGGCTGCAGGCCGATCTGGGTGAAAGAAACCTGAAACCAGTTCCTACTGTCACTGTGATTTTTAGTCAGCCCTGCTTCCCCTCAGGCTGGGGGTGGAGTCAAATTGGAGGCTTCCAGCCTCTTTCAGACTTGGACAGATTTATACCCCAGGTATTACCAGGGTTATATCTCAGCCATCCAATCAGTAGCTGAAATTGGCAGCCAACCGTCCCCTCCTCCCCTGTTTTTGGGAAATGGAGCTTCCAATTCCAGCCACAGAATAGCTCCTGGGGCGGTTCATGCCTCCAGTGTAGGATAATCACCAGCCTCTGCAGCTCGGCTGGTAATTTCCCAGAGAGGCTGACACAGGTCCCTGCAGCTTCCTTTCTGCTGGAGATGGCACTAGGGCCTAGGCTAGAGTTGCAGTCTGACCTGGATGGAAAAAAGCCAGTCACCACCAGCACTGGGATTTTCAGTCTGCCCTGCTTCCCCTTGTGTCAGGTATGGAGTTAAGATGGCAGCTACCAGCCTCTTTCTGACGTAGACAGGCTCAAACTTTAGCTGTTTTCAGGATTATACTTTAGCCTGCTGAATTTACTCCTTAGTAGCTGAAGTTGGTGCCCAAGTGTCTCTTCCTCCCCCATTTTTGGGAAGTGGAGCTTTCAATTTCAGCTGCAGAATAGCTCCTGAGGCAACTTGTGCCTCTAGTGAGGGATGGGCACCAGCCTCCATGGCATGGAGCGCTCTAGTTATAATTCTCTGCAGATGGGCAGTCTCCTCGTTCCATTCCTTCAGGATGTGCAGGATGCTCTTCTGGCCTCCTGGAGTCCCCAAACAGGTGCTTCAGCTAGCTCCAGAGAGCTCTGGGTGTTTGCTAACTGCCATGTAGCAGGAGCTGACTCTAGGAGCTCCTTACTGCGTCACCATCTTGCTGATTGTCTCATCATACCTGACTTTTTTTGTTGTTACTGAAGTATTTTAAAGGAAATCCCAAATAGCTTGCCATTTTATGTCTATGTACTCCAGTGTATATCTTCAAAAAATATAGTCCTTTATAAAGTGGAAATTAATTTCACTTAACTTTAAACATGCATATTTTCCTTCTAGTTAACATGACATTGACTCAGCCATATAGGCTCAACTAAGTCCAAATTTGTTAGCTTTTTCTTCTGTTCTCTGAGCAGTACATTTTTTGTTATTGTTTACAAGAAAATTCTAAAATTTTGCATGAAATTGTCTCATGGGTAGGATAATTCCTACCAGAGCTAGAATGCAGGTAGAAGTAATTACTGAAGCAGAGTCTTACTTCACTGAAAATATTAAATACATTAATAGGCTGGTCTGCTACTTTCCTTTATAGTTTCTATCACAAATCTGAAGTATTATTTTGCCAAATGGTTGAATTCAGTGTTTAAAGTTATTTTAAGTGATTTGACTGTTCTTTATTGCAGACTTTTGAATCAGCTGTGTACGAGAATGTCAGCATTAATGGGCAAGCATGGCAGGAAGCTTCAGATAATGCTCTTATGGGTATGTGATTTAATTTTTTCCTTCTATCATTAATTTTTGAGTTTTAAAATTTTATTTACTTTATTTAAAGAAAATGTTCATTGTGGTAAAATAGGTAACAGAATTTGTATTTTAACCATTCGAGGTTTTTTTGTAGCTAATTTCATTTTGAATGCTGTTTTTTTAACCCCCATTTTCATTATCATTTCTTTTTAAAAATCCTTTACTGGGATTAAAAAAAGAGTGACCTAATTAAGGAAACAGTTAAAGTTATAATCTGAGGCAGACAACATTGTAGCCCCTTCGATCTCCCATATATGCAATATAATATTCTCAGCTATTTGTCATTAATCTTCAAAAATATTGTCCTCAGTAGTTTATTGTAAATTACTTTAGAAATATCCCTACATAAGAAACAGGCCCAGAGAATTCCTATGATTAATACCTTATAAATTAAGTTGTATTTAACCCTCAGAGTAGTGGAGTACACTTAGAAGAGTGAAGTTAAGCTATAAAAGTACCATGTAAAGAATGAGGCCAACTATTTGTAGAAGCCTCCTTAAAAAGACAGAGTATTTTCCTAGTCCAAAGTACCCTAACTAGTGTTGTTGACATATGTAAGAAATCATAGTTTTATTAGGAAATGATCTGTGTAGAAGGAAAAAAATTAAGTAAGAAGGGGATGGGCAGAATGGATAGAGGAAGATATCCCATTATCTATCCAGTAATGTCCAGGAAAAGGGCTGTCTCAACATGAGGACCAGAATGTCTTGTCTGTCCCCATGGTGATGTTAAATGGATCTGACCAGCATAGCTTGATGTCACTGCCCTGTTATCCTTGAGCTGATGCCAAGCCCATCAATCAACTCTTTTTGGTTAGAATTTGTCTTTTTAGCATTGAGATAGTATTTTACCCAGAAGACTGTTCACTCCTTGCAATTATTGTAGTTATCTTTTAAATTCACCAACCTTTCCAGTTTACATATTTAAACAGTAAAAACAATTACACTCTTTGCTAATTATTATAAATGATTGCCAATTAATAGGGGAGAGGAATTATGTCAGAATCAGTGAGGAGTATTTTTCTTTATTTTTTTAATGTTATATTAAAAAAATATGAGGTCTTCATATACCCCCCACCCCCTCAAGGAGTATTTTCAAACTACACAGCCGTTCATTCTCTTTGTCTTGTTCTATGCAATCACTTTGGAATTGCTTTATTTGATTCCAGGTTACCTTTTGTAATATGGTTCATCAATTCATAGATTAAGAAATACATTTTCCAACAGGTTGGCAACCTGGGGGAAGCGTAGCTATTCTTTGTCTACCACCTCCCTCCCCGCCCACCCGAGTGACTGTAAGGGGAGATTGTTGAAAGTACTGCGCTTTCACCTTTTATTATGGGTACCTGCTAAATGCCAGGTACTATGCCAAATGCTGGGAAATGGATGAAAGGACATGGTCCATTTTTTAGGAGCTTGTCATTCATGGAAAGAAATGCACAATGAATTATTAATACTCTTTTGGACATAGGAAAAGACCAACAGCATATGTTATTGTTAGAGCCAATGCATTTGATAAATGAAAGTCTGCTAGACAGAAAGGAGGTAGGAAGGACATTTGAAGCAAAGAAAACAGGATGTGCAGAGATACAAAGGAGTGATATGTTTGGGAAATGTCAGAAGTGTTCTGTGAAAATTAATGGCAGATGTCACCAGGAAGTTAAGTTGAGACCAGATTGTAAAGAGCCTTGTAGGATATACTGACAAATTTGCATTTGATCGTATGGGCAGTGGGCATCAGTGAAGGTTTTTTAAAGTAGAATTACATGGAAAAGTTTGCGTTTTAAAAAGCTAACTGCTGGCTGTGGGAGGGTTAGATTGGAAAAAGGAGAAATTTAAGGTAGGCAGACCTTAAGGAGATTATACAGTAGTCCAGAAAGACTGGTTAAAGAGATATTGAGAAGATAGGATTACTAGAACTTGGCATCTTATCTAATATATAAAAGCAGTAAGTTAGCATTACAAGGACAGACATTTTTGTCTGTTTTCTTCACTGAGATTTCCAAGTCTCTGGCACATAATGTCAGTATATAAATGAATGAACAAATTAGTGAATGTGTATACAAGTCAAAACAACCTGTTTCTCTCTGCCCCTGTAACTTGACTGCAGGAGGCTTGACCAGGCACATTTAAGATTTAAAATGTAAGTCCCTCAAGAGCAGGACTATATCTGTTTTTCTCATCGTGATATTCTCAGCACTTAGTTTGGCACATAGTGGTCACTCATTAAATATCTGTTAAGTGGAAAATTGTTTTCCTCAAATTTACTTATAAATTTCAGTTTTGTAGATTTATCAATAGGTGGCGCTTAGAAACCATTTTCTTTTCCATACAGAAGCTTTAACTTGTAGACTTTTTTGAAACTCATTATAATGTAGTACATTGTTTCTTTTAGGCTATTGATTGTTGTGCACGTTAACTTTTTAAATGGGTAAATTAAAATTTAGGATTTCTTATTTAAAGAGTAGCCAAACTAAGAAATGACTGTGCTTCTCATAATACCCTAAAAAAAGTAATATAGTTAGATTCAGTAAATATTTGTTACACGAATGAAAAACCAGACTTGGCATACCTCATTAATCTCTACCTGATATAGGCATGTTTTCTAATATAGATTACCAATGTCTCAAAATGTTTCAAATATACATATGACAGATGATTCTGACTTCTCCCTAATAAAGTTGCTACTCAGTGAAATAAATAGATCCATTTCTTGCATAGACTTTAATAGCAGAACAGATATTATGTTTCATGTGGGGTGCTTGATTTCCGGGCCCCATCCCAAAACTGCCAAATCAAAATTTCTGTACTTCTCTAATAAGCTCCCTAGGAAGAAAACATAGGCAACCATCTGATAAATAGTTTTAGCTAAATCAAAGAATTGAAGTATTTTTCAGTTTTGTTTCTTAAAAATTTTCAGTGACTTTCATTGTCTACATAATAAAGTCAAAACTTTTTAGCATCTCTGGCATTAACTGTCCTTTACAGTGTAGTTCTCATACATTTTATCATCTTTATTTCCTTATACTTTATCCTGCAGCCATTTAGACCTTTTCTATGTCCCCAAAGAGTCTATGGTCTTGCAAATGCTGCTTCCTTTGCCTAAACTGCTTCTCCCTGCCATTTTTTTCCTGCTATTTTTTATCCAGTGAATATACACTTATATTTCAAGTTTCAACTCAAATGTTACTTCCTCTGTATGATCCTGAATTCCCCAGGCAGGTAATGTTCCATGTTTCTGTGTCCTGATACATTTTGTTCACATCTCTATTGCATTTATCCAGGTGCTTTGTGATTATTTGTCTATTTCTTTTAGTAGACTGTAAGCTCTTAGAGAGCAGGTATCATGTTATATTCATTTTTTCATTTCTCTGGTTTTGGCCTGGCTTGCCATAGGTGTTCAATAATTAGATTGTTTGATGGGTAACTTAATCACTAAACAAAGTGTGAACATCTATTAACTTGCAATATTTGCTTTCCTTAATTATTGTGTGTTTTCTAAATTTCATTTATTTATATCACATTTCTATATAGAATATAAACAATGCATTTTAAAGAATTATTTAGACTATTTTTTTTTAAAATAGACTCTGACATCAAAGTACTTGAAGATCAGTTTGATGAAATCATCGTAGATATAGCCATGAAACGTAAGCAGTATCCTAGAAAGATCCTTGAATGTGTAATCAAAACCATAAAAGCAAAACAAGAAATTCTGGTAAGATAATTTACCTTTAAAATTAAAGTATAAAGTCCATGTACAGATAATTGATATTTTTTGTTTTTATCTTTCTTGCCTCAATTACTACTGGTTTCCTCTTGTAAGAATTTTTTTCTTGTTCTAAGTCACACTAGGTTTTGAACAGCTGTTATTAAAAAGAAATTGAAGATGGAAGACTGACAAGGCAATTCTGAGATCAGGAAAGGGAAAGAAAATCATCTTTTAACCCTTTTCTTTCTATTTGTTATATGTGTTTGGTATGTTATTTATATATGTTTGTATATTTTAGAGGCTCCTTTATTTAATTTGATGGTGAAGATTATTTAGAGTACCTGTTTATAAGACTGAAATTTGCTTTATAAATTCTGTGTAATTTGTTTTGCTCCAAAAATCATGGCCATTGGGGGCTTAAGTCCAGGAAGAACCAGTCAGCTCCTTCAGCTTGAGCTTTTCAGACAAGTGAGGAACAGGTTTGCATCTTATTTTCAATTACAATAGATATCAGTGATCATCCATATTATGCCCCCCTCTTTTCAGATTCACTAAGATTAGAATCAAAATAAAAAATTAGCAAGAAGCCTACCAGCAAATAAAGTAAGAAATACTTGCACTTTAAATCTTCTAGTTGCCTTCCTTTCAGGAATTGTTTTACAGCATAAAGACCAGACTTAACACTTTAAAATGTTTTAGTCATTCTATGAGAAAAAAACATTCATAATCAGAATTTTCATTTTTTATCCTCCATGGCACTTATTCCTCAGAGAGATACCCTACTTTATCCCCATCCATTTTTAAAAATTTATTCAGGAGAGACACTTAAGATATTTATTTTCTAGTGTCTCCCTCCCCATTCCCTACCTAGCCCCCAATCTCACCAAAAATCTGGTAATCAGTATTGCATAAAAGAGTGAAAATTGCCAAGACATAGGTGAGGTGTTATTGTGGAAGTTTAAAAAGTTATGCAAAATAGATGGAGTGGGTGAGGATACTGAAGACAACTTTTACCTTTTTTTTTTCTTTTAACCCTTCTTTTGGCTTCTGGTTTTGGGGAAGAGTTAGGAGGAATGGTTTCCTCATTTCTTTTTGCCCAAATGTGGATCCCATTTCTGTTTTACAATTCTGTTACAATTATTTTGGTGTATCACCAGATATATAGTCTTTATTTGTGCTGACGTGGTAGCCTAACCACTTTTAAAAACTGAATTTCTTTGGGAGTATGTGTTCTGAATTCAAAACATATGTCCTAAAATGAACTTTTTAAATACTCTGTACTTTAAACACAAAATTCAGCCTCTGTGCCTTTTGATTGTTTTTATGGGTTGTAGTTTTTTTCTTATGGTGCTATTTCTTATTGTATACAGTAGGAGGCAGTACTATAAAAGGTATAATTCAGACTTCATTTAACTTTTCCACCTCTCTTCTCTACACATTTCAGGATCTAATATTTTTTTCCCCAAAAGAATGATACTACTGGCTATATGGTATATTTGCTTACATTGGCTGAAGGAAATATTTACATGAGATGTTAAGTAATTAAGTTTTAATCTGTTTTAATTTATATTAGAAGCAGTATCAACCTGTTGTGCATCCAGTGGACTTAAAATATGACCCTGATCCAGGTGAGTCAATGTTCAGTTTTGGTAAGCATGAAGCATCAGGTTGTCATTTTTATTAGTTCCTGATAATAATGGTGTCCGCATCGGAGGTACCTTCCCTTTGAAGCTCTAATCCACTACCAGTCAGTCATGTTTAGCTCTACGCTTAGGATTAAGAGGATTTACTCTAAACCTACTGAATCAGAATCCTCCGGGTTAGGAGCCAGGAATCTGGACTCTTACAAAGCTCTGTCCTGACTTAGATTATTACAGCACCTTCCCATCTCTAACTTTTATTCTACTATTCATTTTTTGTGGTAGAGCCAAAGTTATATACTACTAAAGTACTCTCTTGTGGTGTCACTTCCCCATGCAGTAACCTTCAATGGTCTCTCATTTGCTTACAAATAAAATCCAGTTAAAAAATATAATGTTGAATTTAAGAAGAGATAAGCATACTTGTTAAAACTTTGAATTCATTTCTGTTTCTACTGTATCTTCTGAAATAGAGAAATAAAATTGATACAAACTTATGGAAATACGGTATCAGAGCTGACGTTGGTAAAAATGCGGGTCATATATATATTTAATTGGTTCCATTCTCACATTTTAAAATTTGTAACAGTCTTCCTAAGAGACCTTTTGAAATTTGTTTTGGCACTCAAAAATGCCATTTCTGAACACTTAGGGGAAAAAAGCAATTAAATTGGTTTATTTGGATTGGATATTGATGTTTATGACTTGTAGTACCTTACCTTTGTTGAATTCTAAATTACTTTTCAAGCCCTCCTGTCCTATAGGTCTCCCAAGCAAATGGGATAAACTAAGAGGGGAAAGAAAGCATAAAACTGCTCTAAAATTGGTTAAAATCTCTGATATGTTTGACAGTAGAAATTGACCTAGGACCTAAAACTTAGTCAGGTGTCATGGTTCAATTTAGCAAATATATATAGTTACCTAAATGCAATGTTTGACATACACTTGTTCTAGTTTTGAACAAAATAAAAATAATTGAATGTCTTGTGTTATCATAATATGCTTAAGCATTACTTTTTAAATGTAGTCGGTTCCCCTGTAAAGAAACTGGTAACTTTTTTATCTTAGGAAGGAAAAAAATCTACTTAAATGACCCTTCCAAGCTCTAGATGATTTTACTTCCACCGTTCTACTTATGCAATGCTAGAGGCAAAACGATCTTTACCACAGGATTCTAACACCAAAAGTCAAGGGATAATCAAACATACTTGCACACAAGTATTCATAGTGGCATTATGCACAATTATCAAAAGATGGAAGCAACTCAAATGTCCATTAACCAATGAATGGATCAACAAAATGTGGTATATATACATACAATGGAATATTATTCAGCCATTAAAAGGAATGAAGTTCTGATACATATGACATAGGGATGAACCTTGAACATGGAAATGGTAAAATCATATGAAACTAATTATGGCTTAAGGGAAAATTAAAAGCATATATTTTTGTATAGGACCTAAAAATCTGAATAAGTTGCATGGAAAAACTTGCGAAAACTTCTTGAAAGTTTTTTTCTTTCTGCTATTGTAACAGTAAGTGGTATCAAATTTCCTTGAGAGCTGCCACTTTTAAAGAGGGTGGTCTGGTTTCCAAAATGCAATCTTCAGGCAATATATATGATCAATAGTATTGATTCAGCCTAGCTATGTTGGGGGGAATATAAAGATAAAGCAGACTGATCTTACCCTTATAGAACTTATGTTTGAGTAGAAGAAATAAGAGATAAACATTAAAATAGGATTATTTTATGCCCTCTATCTGGTTCCTTCCTTAGTTTTCCCCAACTCAGTAAGTGGTAACTGAACCTACATATTCTCTGGTCAGAAGTCAACCTTGATTCCTTCATCTGCCTAGCCCTTCATATTTACCCCATCAACAAGTCCTATAAATTATGCCTTCAAAATATAATCGTATATCCATCCCCTTCTCTCCATCACTATTACCACCTGAATTCTAAGTCACCATCCTTCTAGCCAGGATTTCTACAAATGTTCTTTGGAGAGCTTCCTGTTTTCTCTCTTCCATTTCATTCTGCAAACATTATGCATAGAGATCTTTTATTTTTTCCTATTCTTTGAAATATTTGAAATACTTTAAGGGCTTTTCACCTTTTGTCATATTTGCCTCAGACAATTTTAAGAAACAAAATGTATGGATACAGTTGAAACTCTTTTTACCCCACCACCATCCAATTCCACTCCTTCTCAACTTGCAAGTAACCACTGTCCTCAAAATGTGTGTATCTTTCCTACCCATGCTTTTATGCTTTTTCTTTTCTTTTTCTTAAAGATTTATTTATTTATTTCCCTCCCTCAGCCCCCTCCCCCCCCCCCTGCCCCGGTTGTCTGTTCTCTGTGTCTATTTTTTTTTAAAGATTTATTTATTTATTTCTCTCCCCTCCCCCCCCACCTCGGTTGTCTGTTCTCTGTTTGCTGCATCTTCTTTGTCCGCTTCTGTTGTCAGCAGCATGGGAATCTGTGTTTCTTTTTGTTGAATCATCTTGTTGCATCAGCTCTCCGTGTATTCAGTGCCATTCCTGGGCAGGCTGCACTTTCTTTCGCGCTGGGCAGCTCTCCTTGCGGGGCGCACTCCTTGCCTGTGGGACTCCCCTACACTGGAGACACCCCTGCGTGGCACGGCACTCCTTATGCGCATCAGCACTGTGCATGGGCCAGCTCCACATGGGTCAAAGAGGTCCAGGGTTTGAACCGCGGACCTCCCATGTGGTAGATGGACGCCCTAACCACAGGGCCAAGTCCACCACCCTCAGTATCTCTTAGCTGCGTGTTCCTCTTTGTCCACTTCTGTTGTTGTCAGTGGCATGGGAATCTGTGTTTCTTTCTGTTGCGTCATCTTATTGTGTCAGCTCTCTGTGTGTGCAGCGCCATTCCTGGGCAGGCTGAACTTTCTTTCGTGCTGAGCAGCTCTCTTTACGGGGTGCACTCCTTGCATGCGGAGCTCCCCTAGGTGGGTACACCCCCGCGTGGCAGGGCACTCCTTGCACACATCAGCACTGCGCATGGGCTAGCTCTACACGGGTCAAGGAGTCCTGGGTTTTGAACCGCGGACCTCCCATGTGGTAGGTGGATGCCCTAACCACTGGGCCAAGTTCGCTTCCCTACGCTTTTTCTTTATAGGTATGTATACACAATCATTATATAACATTTGTTTTTAAAAAACCTTTTTTATTAGAGAAGTTATAGGTTTACAGAAAAATCATGCATAAAATACAAATTCCCGTATACCACCCTATTATTAATACCTTGCATGATATGGTACATTTGTTAGAATTGATGAAAGCACATTTTAATAATTGTACTGTTAAATACAGTCCATAATTTAACTTAGGGTTCACTCTTTGTGTCATGCAATTCCATGGATTCTTAAAAAAATGTTTATTCTAGTTTCAGATATATAACCTAATATTTCTTCTTTCACCCACATTCAGATATATAATTCAGTGCTGTTAATTACATTCACAGCATTGTGCTACCACCACCATTCACAGCATTGTGCTACCATCACCACCATTCACTACCAAAACATCTCCACCATCCCAAATGGAAACTATATTTTAAGCCTTAATGCCCTATTCCCTACCCTCACCTCATCCCATGGTAAATTATAGTCTAGATTCTGACTGTATGGGCTTACTTATTCTAATAATTTCATATCTGTTAGATCATACAATAATTGTCTTTTTCTGTCTAGTTTATTTCACTCAACATGATAGCTTCTAGGTTCATCCATGTCATATGTATCAGAACTTCCTTTTTCTGGCTAAATATTTCATTGTTTGTATATACTACATTTTGTTGATCCATTCATTGGCTGATGGACACTTGAATTGCTTCCATCTTTTGGCATTTGCAAATAATGCCACTCTTAACATTAGTGTGCAAATATCTGTTTGAATCCCTGCTTTCAGTTCTTTTGAGTATGTAAGTGGGATTGCAGGGTCTTATGGTAATTCTATATACTTTCTGAGAAACTGCCAGACTGTCTTCCACAGTGGCTGCACTATTTCACATTTTAATCAGCAGTTAGTGAGTATTCCCCATTTGTCCACATCCTCTCTAACACTTGTAATTTTCCTTTTAATGGTAGTGTTCTAGTGGGTGTGAAATAGTATCTAATCATGGTTGTGATTTTCATTTACTTAATGACTAAAGATGTTGAACATCTTTTCATTTGCCTTTTGGACATTTGTATATCTTCTTTGGAAAAATGTCTTTTCAAATCTTTTGCTTGTTTTTGAATTGGATTGTCTTTTTGTTGTTGTGTTGGAGGATTTCTTTTTATATTCTGCATAGTAACCCTTATCAGATAGGTGATTTCCAAATATTTTCTCCCATATGATAAAGTCCTTTGATATGCAAAAGCTTTTCATTTTGAAGAGGTCGCATTTATCTCTTTTTGTCTTTTGTTGCTTGTGCTTTGGATGTAAAGTCTAAAACCATTGCCTAACATAAGGTCCTGAAGTTGCTTCCCTATGTTTTCTTCTAGGAGTCTTATAGTTGTGGCTCTTATATTTAGATATTTGATTTATTTTGAGTTAATTTGTTTCTATGATGTGAGATGGGGGTCCACCTTCATTGTTTTGCAAATGGAGATCCATTTTTTCCAGCACCATTTGTAGAAGAAACTTCTTTCCCAATTGAGTGGTCTTTCCTCACTTGTCAAAAGTCAGTTGGTCATAAATGTGAGGGTTATTTCTAAACTCTTAATTAAATTCCTTTGGTCTATATGTCTGTCCTTGTGCCAGTGCCATCTGTATTGATTACTGTGAATTTGTAGTAAGTTTTATGATTGGGAAGTGTGCGTCCTCCAATGTCATTCTTCTTTTTCCATACAAATTTCATGATTGGCTTTTCCATTTCTGCAAAGAGAACTTTTGGAATTTTTATTGGGGTTGCATTGAATCTTTATCTCATATAGTAAATATTCAGTAAATATTTATTAAATGATTATATTTTATATAAATCAGATCATATTATGCATGCTTTTAAAAAACAAGGATAGTGTTCTGTTTTTTACTTTTTGTTTTTTGCTTCCTTTCTCTTCTCCCATCTTCCACCTCATCAGCTCTCCAGTGTTAACCTAGTATGAATCCATTTATCCATTTTTCTCTTTTCATATAATCATTTAGGAATACGTATAACCTGTATGTTTTGGAGGCATAATTTATTTTACAGAAAACTGATTCATGTATTTAAATTCTCTGCAATGTAAGTATATGGAATTTATACATTTTCTAACCTTTTTAAAATTGTGGTTGTATTTTAAATTGTATTATATTTTTATAAGTAATTAATTTTGTGTTCTAAATGAATGCAAACAGTGTAAAATTTTAAATAATCATTGGTGTAAATATAGTAGAAAATGCAAATCTACCAAAACTCCCAAGCCAACCGAATCCCATACCCCTTCAAATAGACAACTACTAATGTTAGTTTGATATGTATAATTTCAAATCTTTATCAGTGCATTTGTATACAGGCAGACAGACTGAACAGGGCCGTTGGTTTATTTTTTTATATAACTATTCCACAGTATTTTGTAACTTTGTTTTTTACTCAGTGATATAAAATTAAGCTCCATGCTTCTATTTTTTTTTTTTTTAATGAGGTACCGGGTATAGAACCCAGGACCTTGTACATGGGAAGCATGTGCTTAACCCCTGAGCTACATCGCTCCCCATCTCCATGCCTTTTGTGATTTCTTCATGCTTATATATACATGCACAATTTTATTTAAATGGGATTATATACATACTGTTTTTGTTTTGTTTTGTTTTACTTACCTTCTCTATCTTCCACGCACATCTCCATGTATGCTTTCAGTCTGAGGATTCCCATGTTCTAGAAAATCTTTAATTCTTCAGCTATTGCTTCTTTACTATTTTTTTATATTTTGCATTATTTTTGTTTTAACTTAGTTTTTTTCTTTTATATAATATATTCTTTTCCTTTACCTATTGGAGGATCATAAACATTTTTAAGCCAGTTCAGATTGCTGTCTTTTAATTTCATCCATTGTAAATTCTTCTCTGTGTCATTGATTATATTGGCTGTCTTTCATAATTTTAATTTCTTCCTGTGTTTTGGAATTTCGATTTGCATGCACATTTTGATTAGTAGTTTTCCTCACTTGTTACCTTATGTTTGCTTTCATCCCTACCTATCTAGTGGTTCTGTGTTTGCTTACCATCTGTCCCCTGAATAATCCCAGGTAAAGAACCATATCTTAAATTGGCAGTACGGGGAAGCGGATTTGGCTAAACTGATAGAGCATCCGCCTACCATATAGGAGGTCCAGGGTTCAAACCCAGGACCTTCTGACCCATGTGGTGTGCTGGCCCATGCCCAGTGCTCTTGTGCACAAGGAATGCCATGCCACGCAGGGGTGTCCCCCACAAAGGGGAGCCCCATGCGAAAGAAGTGTGCCCCACAAGGAGAGCTGCCCCACACGATAAAAAAAAGCACAACCTGCCCGAGAGTGGCGCTGCACACACTGAGAGATGATGCAGCAAGATGATGCAACAAAAAGAGACAGATTCCCAGTGCCGCTGACAAGAATGCAAGCGGGCACAGAAGAACACAGAGCAAATGGACACAGAGAGAAGATAAGGGGGGGGAGGGGGTAAAAATAAATGAAAAATAAGTCTTTAAAAAAAAAGGGGGGGGGGAGCGGATTTGGCCCAATGGATAGGGCATCCACCTACCACATGGGAGGCCCAAGGTTCAAACCCAGGGCCTCCTGACCCATGTGATGAGCTGGTCCATGCTCAGTACTGATGCATGCAAGGAGTGTGGTGCCATGCAAGGGTGCCCCTGTGTAGGGGAGCCCCACGTGCGAGGAATACGCCCCGTAAAGAGAGCCACCCTGTGAGAAAAAAGTGCAACCTGTACAGGAATGGCGCCACACACATGGAGAGCTGACGCAGCAAGATGATGCAACAGAAGGATACACAGTTTCTGGGTGCTGCTGACCCAAGTGGACACAAAAGAACACACAGCGAATGGACACAGAGAGCAGACAACTGGGGGGGGGGGGGAAGGCAAGGAAGGGGAGAGAGAAATAAAAAATTAATCTTAAAAAAAAAGAAAAGAAATTGGCAGTACGATTTATTGTCCCATTATTTTATTGGAGACCTAGTGGATTTAATCACTCAACAGATAGCTGGGTCCAAGCCAGGCATCGAGATACTACCTGCTTCCTGTCCCTTCTAAGGCAGCTTTAAGTAAGCATCAGCAGTGGTTAATGGCAGTTTTTTTTCATCTTCTTCAGAGTTAGAGTAGGGAAACTTCATTTCAGTTCTTTGGTTTCAAACAGTGAAGCTGACTCTTCCCTGCTCCTCTGGAGTACTTAGAGCTCCTTTATCTTGTGGGAGGCAAATTCCTGGCTACTTCTACTACACAGTATAATTGTTAATGTTAGCCTGACTTTCTGCTTTTAGTTTTCTGCTTTGTTTCTAGTTCAATGAAATGTTTTGTTTGCTTATGCTTTGGATATGTCTTTTAAAAATTATTAATAGACTTTATTTTTTAGAGCAGTTTTAGATTTATAGAACATTTAGCGGACAGTACAGAGAATTCCCATATACTTCCTCTCTCCTCTGTTACAGTTTTCCCTATTATTAACATCCTTCATTAATTAGCATGCTATATTTGTTATAATTTATCAATACAATATTGTTATTAAAGTCAGTAGTTTAAATTAGGATTCACTGTTCATTTTGTACCATTCTTTGGGTTCTGACAAATGTACAGTGTCATGTTTCTAACCATTACAGTATCATACCAGTTTCATTGTCCTAAAAGTCCCGTGCTCTACCTATTCATTCTTACCCCCACCCCCACCCAGCAATCACGCTTTTATTATAGTTTTGCCTTCTCCAGGATGTGATGTAGTTAGAATCATATAGTATTTAGCTTTTTCAGACATGCTTCTTTTACTAAGCAATGTGCATTTAAGGTTCCTTCATGTCTTTTCATAGCTTGATAACTCATTTCCTTTTATTGCTGCATAGTATTCGGGTGTATGGCTGTTCACAGTTTGTTTATCCATTCACTTATTGAAGGACATCTTCTGAGAACTATGATTGAAGCTGCTACAATCATTCCTTTTTTTTTAAGATTTATTTATTTATTTATTTCTCTCCCCTTCCTCCATTGTCTGCTCTCTGTGTCCATTTGCTGTGTGTTCTTCTGTGTCTGCTTGTATTCTCATTAGGCAGCTCTAGGAACCAATCCTAAGACCTTCTGGAGTGGGAGAGAGGCAGTCATTCTCTTGCACCACCTCAGCTCCCTGGTCTGTTACGTCTTTTATTGTCTCTCCTCTGTGTCCCTTTTTTGTTGAGTCATCTTGCTGTGCCAGCTCTCCACGTGGGCCATCACTCCTGCACGGGGCAGCACTCCCACATAGGGCAGCACTCCGTGTGGACCAGCTTACCACATGGAGCAGCTTGCCTTTACCAGGAGGCCCTGAGTATCAAACCCTGGACCTCCTATATGGTAGATGGGAGCCCAATTGCTTGAGTCTCATCTGTTTCCCCCTATGCCTAGAAGTATGATTGCTGAATCATATGGTAAGACTTTGTTTAGCTTTGTATAAAACTGCCAAACTGTTTTCTAAAGTAGCTGTACAATTTTGCATTCCCACCAACCATGATTTAGCATTTCTGTTGCTCCACATCCTTGTTAGAATTTGGTATTGTCATTTTTTGGATTTTAGCCACTCTAATAGGTATGCAGTAATATATTGGTTTTTTTTTTTTCTGTTTTATTAGAGAAGTGGGTTTACAGAACAATCATGCATAAAATACAGGATTCCTATATACTGCCCTGTTATCAACACCTTGCATTTATGTGGTACATTGGTTAAAATTGATGAAAGCACATTTTTATAATTGTACTATTAACTATAGTCCATGGTTTAACATAGGGTTCACTGTGTTGTGCAGTTCTTTGGATTGTTAAAAATAAAATTTTATTCTAGTATCATATATACAACCTAACATTCCCCCTTTAAATCACATTGAAATATATATGACATAATATCTTATTTTAATTTGCAATCTCCTAATGATTTATGATGTTGAACATCTTTTTATCTGCTTATTTGCCATTTTTATATCTTCTCTGGTGAGTGGCTATGTCTTTAACTTCCTTTATTTATCTAATTATGTTTTTGAAGAAGGGTGGGGAATTTTGTGATCTTCTAAGACCAACTTGACCAGAAGTATATGATGTTCTTCTGAAAACACAAATCAGATCAGTCATTCCTCTTCTTAAAACACTAAAATCTTCAGTGGCTTAGGGGAAAAAAAAAAAAAAAATATATATATATATATATATATATACACACACACACACACACACACACACAAAATAAACTTCAAACTTTTGAACATTCCCTTATATAAGCTGGACTGTATCAACCTCTTCAAATTCATTTCATGTTCTTTCCTTCTTGCTTAACCCCATTACTCACCTTTCAGTTATTTGACAGAGCTTTACTTTCTTTCAGGCCTTTTTCCAGTGCTGCTAAGATTGGCTGCTTCTCAGATTTTCTTTCTCACTTAAATGCTACATCCTCAGAGAGATCTTCCCTGTTGTTTATCATAACACCTGTTGATTCCTTTAATTGTACTTATTACAAGTATTTGCATTTGTGTTTATTTTCCTAAGTAAGATGAGTTCTAGGGTAATGCATTACAGGATGGGAAACACTTTTCTGAGAAAGTGACATTTAAGCTGAGATCCAAATGACAAAAAAGTAATTTACCTTGTGACTATTGAGAGAGTGGGCTTTCCAAGCAGTGGGAACAGCTAGAACAAAGTTCCTACATCAAGAATGAGCTTGAGTATTCATAGAACAGACCACTGAGGCTGTAGTAAACTGGAATAGAAGGAAACAGCAATATTACAAAACAGTTTCAGAGACTTGGCTGAGGCCAGGTGACACAAGCTAGGATAAGGAATTTCAAAGTGTTTGGTGCTGTCAGAGAGATACAATACAGTACTAAAGAAGGTGGCAAGGTATAAGAGAATGGGAAGGCTCAGGAGTGGTACACAGGATTATATCTACCACTCAGGTAGGTTCAGGAGATCTTACATTGTAGCAAAGAATTATCTTCTAGAAAGTCATAAATCATTATTTAGCTTTTGGTTTCATTTTCACAATGGATTTTAATTTTCAATTCATGGTTCTAATTCTTGGCTTTAGTTACTGCTTTAGACACTAGTACAAGCATCTTATGCTGTACCTGCTTCCTCGTTTATACTCATAAAATACATTGGAAATAGAAAGGAAGCACTCAGTTAATGCATTTATGCTGAATTTGTGCAGGCTTTTGGAAGTTCATGTTTCCTACTTTAGTCAGTGACCCGAAAGCAAAACTAGGTTGATTACTCAATCTTTCGTTTCCACTTTTTCATTTCCCTATGTTTTAGAAAGCAAGTGACTACGGAAGGCCGTGTTCTCAAGGGTGCCTAACTTCCACATTTTTAAGAGCAAACTTTTTTTTTTAAGTATCCTTGCAGCAATCTGCTGATTAGCTGTCTGCCAATAAGATGTGATTCTCATCTGTCTGTTACAACCTTTTGTAATCCTCTTGGTAAAACTAATAATTGCTTCCATATTGTCATCTTTAAAATGTCCTTTGAAGTTAATTGAAGAGACTCCCTTTCCTTCCTGTCTTTCCCTATAACATATAGTGTGGCAAGGAGCTATTTTTAGTTTCTCTACAGTAGAACTTAATGATGCTTCTAGTTCTTTTGCTGACCCTGCAGAGGACTTAGATACAGTTCCTCTTCTTTTCTAATGATGCATTTTCTCTTCAGTCACTGTGAAAATATTTATAGGTAGCCACCCATTATAAATGGTTATGTTTCCAAAATTCATATATAAACCTGGGCTTTGGGATTGGAAATGCATTTTTACCCTGAAAGGCTAACCTTTGAAGACCTGTTTAACCATAGTATAGCTGAAATACTATATTTTTATGTTGGAAAATATTAGGAAAAAAATAGTGTTTCAGGTGTACATTCATTCTACTACAAAGCATTTAAATAGGATTTTATGAAGAATTGTCTGGATTCCTAACCATCATGATTTGTGATGAGAAGGATGGAAAATGGTGCCATTAGGGTATTCCTTTAAACCCTATATAGAGAAAGAAAGCCTTGGCATTGGAAATCCTTAAGGCTAGAGCAAGTCCATTCCCATCTCCTGCATGGCATGGACCAGCCATTTGCATGTGAGACATTCAAGATGTCTGTATATCAGGAGGACCTATATCTTATTAGTTAAAAAATGTGAAAAGGTCGTTTAGAATAATCTTGAATAAGGGAGTAAAATGGTTAAATACTTTGAAATTTCCACTTTCAACTAGTGTTGGAAAATGCTTTTTTGGTGCATATACAAACAACATATTTATGAATTTATTGATCATTTTTTAACTGCTTTTTCCCCCTTTGTCTTTTTTTTTTTAAGGTTATGTTCAGTTTTATTCCTAAAATTATTGATGCTACTAAGTTTTAAATGAAAGAAATTTGATTTACTTAGCTATGAAAGAAAAATAAAAGGTACTGTAATATTAATTGTTAAAACATACTAAAACAGATTTAACTCCCGAATTTCGCTATTTTTTATTCTTTACTAGACATTATTTTGATTTCTGTAGCTTTCGTTACCTTGGAGTTAAGCCGATTTTTGACCGTTTGTTAATATACATTCTTATGAGGATAGTATAATTCCTAGGAAAGTGATATTGGCAAGTTACATTTACATTGTACAACAACATATACTTTGGATTCAAAGAGATATGAGTTCTAATTCCAGCTCCAACTCTAGATATATTTCTTAGTTTTCTCAGCCTTTTTCCTTGTCCATCCAAGGAGGCTGGTGAAACATGCCTGCCTCATAGGAAAGCTAAAGGTATTAGATAAAATTAATTGGGAATATATTAGGTCAGGCCGTATAACTGTAGGAATTAACTATCAGAAAACATGTAGGGAAAATTTGCATGCCATTGTATTATTGTATTTCTCCTTTCCTGACCTTTCTCTTTCCCTTCATAGCCAACTTTCTCAGTTCCCCAGCTCTACTTTTTTTTTTCTTTTTTTTTGAAGTACTAGGGCCAGGAATTGAACCCTGGACCTCATATGTGGGAAGCTGACAGTTAACCAGTGAGCCACATCAGCTCCCCTGAGTTGGGGTTGTTGTTGTTGTTTGTTTGCTTGTTGCTTGTTGCTTGTTTTTGTTTTTTTCAGGAGGCACCAGGAACTAAAGCCAGGACCTCCCATATGAGAAGTAGGTGCTCAACTTCTTGAGCCACATCTGCTCCCTAAACTTTCAGTCTTGCTAAAAATCAGTAGTAGTTAGTATTTTTATTGTTACAACTATATAAATGTTCTTCAGTCTGAATAAGGTATTGACAGTGTTACTTAAAATTTTTTGAGAAATATGAAAAGTATAGAAAAACCAAAATATTTCCAATATTATACTTTTCTATATTTCCTCCTGGTCTTTTATTGATGTTACATGACTTCTTTCTTAAACATCTCCCCACCCCTTTCAGAAGATAATTGCTTTATTTTTGTTTGCTTTGTTTTCTGTGTATCGGTTACTAATTCCCAAACACTTCAACAGAACTGTAAAAATCCTCTTAGTATGGTAAATAGTTCAGGTTATTAATCACATTTCTTGGCTCCTAGTTTTCCTCTATCTTCCTTTATTCCCTTACTTTGGAACAATACGTCCTCTACTATCCACCTCCTACTCCTACTCACCTCTACACCAATCTTCTTTTAAGGCAACTCTTTTATAACATCTGTGAAGCTTCTCTTCTCCCTGCAGCCCCCCAGTTGTAGTGATATCAACCTCCCGAGTGCCTCCACTGCACCCTCTGTTATAGCCTTGGTCCATCATAACCATTGCACACCCACAGTACCTGTCAGGCACTGTATTTAACACTAGAGAGAACACAAGTTAACATAAGTTAAGAGAACTTAACTTGAAGGAAGTTCAGGAAGATAAGGACACCATGGTTCCCCCTGGGGGCAGTACTGCCCCCTAGCAGCCCTTTTAGTAAAGTTGGGGCATGCGCACACCCACCCACACACACAATTACTTATTACAATTATTTGAGCCTTAGCCCTCTAACTATTTTACACACGAGCTCAAGTATTTTGGGCACTTTCACGTTTATCAGTGCTTGTGCAACTGATGAAGAATAGCTAATGTTGATCAATTATGTAGGTTTATAGATTTTTATTTTTTAGGTAGCACAGGGTATTTTAGAAATTCTTTGCATTAGTCATTGACAGCATTAGTTTCTAAGAATCCTAATGAAATGTTCCACAAATCAGTGAAAATTATTAGTGCTATTAATATAAAATCCATTGGGTGATAGAAATTTTGTGATCTGTGCAATAACAATAAAGAATAATAGTATTGTCTTACCCTATACATAAAAGTAAGATAATTTTCTAAGATAAATCTTAAAAAAATTGTTGCTGTGTATGTATGTGTATGCATTGAGATATAACATATAATGAACAGCACAGTGAATTTATAGAAACTCACATACACATACACATACACATCCATGTAATTGCCACCGTTATCCACAAGCTGATCACCTTTATCCACTGCAAAGTTGGGAAACACAGGCTCATTTTTAAACAGTATGTTAGTTTCATTTTAACATAATTTACCTAATGTGTTTTCTATATATCAATCAGTATAATCCAGCATGTCCAAAAGAAATCTGGAAACACAGGGAAAATTGTATATTCATTGTATTTTTTTTTCCAGATTAACCATTGGACCCATTGCTTTAAGCTTAGAAGTATTTTACCTGGAAAGGTATATTGAGTCTGAGTTAAAATATAGTGAGCATAGTGTTTGAAAATGTAACTACACAAGGCTATCTTGTTTCCCAACTATCTAGATCCTGTATAACATTTCAAGTACCCAAAAAAAGTTTCCTTGCACCTCTTTATGCTCAGTGTTCTTTCCACCAAAGGTAACCACTGTTCTGACCTATATCAACATGATTTGTTTCGTGTCTTCTTGAACTTCATATAAAAGGAATCATGCAGTATGTATATATGCATCTATCCTTTTTAACTCAATGTTATTTCTGTGAGATATCCATCTTTTGAAAGTATCAGTTCTTAGTATTTCGTCATGTCTATAGACAATTTGTCCTATTCTTCTGTTAATTGTCATTTGGATTGTTTCCAGGTTTTGAATATTATGAATAAAGCTACTATGAACATTCTTATACCTCTTTTTCACACTCATTTCTTAAGGAACTATATCTAGAAATAGAATTGTTGGGTCATATGCTAGGCATATGTTTAGCTTTCATATAGATATTACTAAAAAATTTTCCAAAGTGATTATACCAGTATACACTTCCATCAGAAGGTGTTAAAGTCCCGGTTGATTTACATTCTTATCAACATTTGATACTGTTAATGTATTGTATAGTATTCAGGCAATGAAAACCAAAAATTTAATAAATGATACCTCATCTTTAGATAGCTTTGAAATTTTAAATGAGGATTTTCTTAACAAAAATTATATAAATCATGTTAGAATAAAAGGGAATTATAGTATTTATAAGAAAATATACATATTTTAAAATGAACTCTCACTAAGAATTTGTTTCGGGAAGCGGACTTGGCCCAGTGGTTAGGGTGTCCATCTACCACATGGGAGGTCTACGGTTCAAATCCCGGGCCTCCTTGACCCATGTGGAGCTGGCCTATGCGCTGTGCTGATGTGCGCAAGGATGCCGTGCCATGCGGGGGTGTCCCTGCGCAGGGGGTCCCACGCACAAGGAGTGCACCCCATAAGGAGAGCCGTCCAGCGCGAAAGAAAGTGCAGCCTGCCCAGGAATGGCGCCACACACACGGAGAGCTGACACAAGATGACACAATATAAAGAAACACAGATTCCCATGCCGCTGACAACAGAAGCGGACAAAAACAAGAACACACAGCAAATGGACACAGAGAACAGACAACTGGGGTGAGGGGAGAAGGGGAGAGAAATAAATAAATAAATCTTTTAAAAAAAAAGGAATTTGTTTCCACCTAGGATAGGTCTAAATATATATTTTTTTGTTTTGCTTTTTCTAAATATATTGATTTGAAAATATATTGCTTTCATAATTGTATTATTTATTGCTGTGTAATAACTTTTCTGAAACTTAGCAGCTTAAAATAATAAATCTCTTACTGTTTCTGAGGGTTGGGACTATGGGAGCAGCTTTGCTGGTAGTTCTTGCTAAGGCTATCTCGTGAGGTTGCAGCCAAGCAAGCCATCAGCTGGGGCTGCAGTTATCTCAAGGCCCAATTGGAACTAGGAAATCTGCTTACCAGCTCATTCACATGGTTGTTGGCAGCCCTCAGTTTCTTATTGGCTGTTAGACAAAGACTTTTTGTTTTTCACAATGCGAACCTCTCCATAGGATAGCTCACAGTATGTCAGTTTACTTCTCCCAGATTGAGTGATCAGAGAGAGAGAGAGCAAAAGAGAGAATGTGAGAGTACCCAAGACAGAAGCCTCAATCTTTTGAAAAAACCTAATCTTGGAACTGTATGCTGTTTTTTGTTGTAAATAATGGTCACACAGACTAACCATGGTACAATAAGGGAGGGGACTGCAAAGGTGTGAACACCAGGAGGCAGGGACCTTTGGGGGCCATCTTTGAAGCTGGCTTCCACACATAGGGATTTTTTTATTGTAGTAAAATATACATAACATAAAATTTATAATTTTAACCATTTTAAAATATACAATTCACTGGCCCTTAACACATTTCTTTGTTCTGAACTCTATAGCCACTATCTAGTTCCAGGACATTTTCATCAGCCCGGAAAGAAATCCTGTACCCATTAAATAATCACTCCCCTTTCTTGCCTTACCCTAGCCCTTGGCAACTGCTAATCTGTTTTCTCTCTAGATTCGCCTATTCTGGATAGTCCATGTAAATGCCATCATGCATGTGTGGCCTTTAGTGTTTGGCTTCCTTCATTTAGCATAGTTATTTCAAGGTTCATCTGTGTTATAGCATTTATCAGTACTTTACTCCTTTTAATGGCTGAGTAATATTTGTGTTCTGCTCATGTTGGGTGGAATATTCTGGATATGTCTGGGTCTACTTGATTTGTTCAAGTCTTCTATTTCCTTATTGATATTCTGTCTAGTTCTATTCATTATTGAAAATGGTCTTTTGAAGTCTTTCTTCTTCAGTTCTGCTGGTTTTTACTTCATGTATTTTGGTGCTCTGACTTTTTGTTGATTGACCCCATTAGCAGTTTATAGTGACTATCATTGTCCCTCATAATAGTTTTTGAATTAAAGTCTGTTTTATCTGATATTAGTGTAGCTATCCCAGCTCTCTTTGGTTTCTGTTTGCATAGTATTTTTTCCATCCTTTCACTGTCAACTTATTGTGTCACTGAATTTAAGGCAATCTCTTGAAAACAGCATATAGTTGTGGCATGCTATTTTTTAATCAATTCTGCCATTGTCTGCCTATTGACTGCAGAATTTAATCCATTTACACTTTAAGTCACTACTGTAATACAGGGCTTTCTTCTGCCATTTTGCTATTTTTTCTTTGTGAATATTATGCCTTTCTTTGTCCCTGAATTCTGTTAATGCCTACTTTCATATCAGTTTGATTTTTCTGTGCTTTCTCATTTCTTTCTGTGCATGTTTTTCATAAATTTACTTTGACATTACCATAGGGCTTAAATTTAACATCCTAAATTTATAACAATTACATGTGTTTCGACAACTTAAGTTTAATAGCTTACATATACACTTTTCCTATACCCCTGTTTTCCCACCTTTTTGTGGTACATGTTACAGATTATATCTTTATACATTATATGTCCAAAACCACAGATTTATAATTACTTTTTATGCATTTGTATTTTAGAATGTTAAGTAAAAAGTAAAGTAACATATCAAAATATACAATGTTATAACACTGGCATTTATATTACCTACATGGTTGCCTTTACCAGAGGTCTTTATTTCTTTATGCCACTTTTTTAAATTTAAATTTTATTTTTTATATCAATGTTACAAGTTACTCCATTAAACAAGATAATAACTACAGTAACAATAAATCTCCTTTGGTCCATGGTTACACTCTCTTATTAATATTTTTTGTTCATTCCTCAGTCTTGAGGGATTTGGGACAATAGCCACTTTGACTACTTCTTTTTTTTTTTTTTTTTTTAAAGATTTATTTTTATTTATTTAATTCCCCTCCCCTCCCCCGGTTGTCTGTTGTCTGTGTCTTTTTTTTTTTTTTTTTAAAGATTTATTTATTTATTTAATTTCCCCCCTCCCCTGGTTGTCTGTTCTTGGTGTCTATTCGCTGCGTCTTGTTTCTTTGTCCGCTTCTGTTGTCGTCAGCGGCACGGGAAGTGTGGGCGGCGCCATTCCTGGGCAGGCTGCTCTTTCTTTTCACGCTGGGCGGCTTTCCTCACGGGCGCACTCCTTGCACGTGGGGCTCCCCCATGCGGGGACACCCTTGCGTGGCACGGCACTCCTTGCGCGCATCAGCACTGCGCATGGCCAGCTCCACACGGGTCAAGGAGGCCCGGGGTTTGAACCGCGGACCTCCCATATGGTAGACGGACGCCCTAACCACTGGGCCAAAGTCCGTTTTCCCTGTCTGTGTCTTTTTGCTGCGTCTTGTTTCTTTGTCCGCTCCTGTTGTCGTCAGCGGCACGGGAAGTGTGGGCGGCGCCATTCCTCGGCAGGCTGTTCTCCCTCCTTGGCGCTGGGCGGCTCTCCTTATGGGCGCACTCCTTGCGCGTGGGGCTCCCCTACGCGGGGGACACCCCTGTGTAGCAGGGCACTCCTTGCGCGCATCAGCACTGCTCATGGGCCAGCTCCACACGGGTCAAGGAGGCCCGGGGCTTGAACCGCGGACCTCCCATGTGGTAGACGGCGCCCTAACCACTGGGCCAAAGTCCGTTTCCCCACTTTGACTACTTCAGGCTGAGAAAGGACTTACATACCATGGGGCAGAGGAAAGGAACTGTTTTGCTTTCAGTTGAAGACACTCATTTTGGGGATGGGACTGGTCCATCATCATCATTTTGTTAGTTGTCCAGGGCAAGCCCGAAGAACATAAGAGTGAGAGTTGGCTGCAATTCTTATAGCTTTCAGGGCTCAACTGGCATATGACCAGTCTGAAGATTTAAGTGTCTGAGAAATATTCTTCAAGGTATACTGAAAATTATAGGTTCACATAAAAGGAATCAAAGAATCATGATTAGAAGAATTAATGAGTATAACTATCTTATATTGGGAAATAGATTTTCATGTATTTCCAGATAGGGCCCTCTGAGGGCATGTTGATTTCATGAGGCTATGTGGCTTCCTGTGGTATTCAGACATCCCTTGAGCCATCAGGAGCACTGTTTGTTTATTTTAAACTTTATTTCAACTTCAAAAAATAAAATAACAGACAAAAGACAGCTTAACAAATTATGGAAACATTACTTTGAAAAACCCTGTCCAGGCATTATTTATCTTATTTAATCCTAAAAAAGCTCAATTGCTTCTCCATTCTTCCAAAAGATGAATAAATTAGTACAGATTAGTTAAATGATATGACCAAGGTCTTCTTGTTAATGAAGAAAATGAAAAAAAAAAAAGCTTGATCATATTCACATCTCATAAAACTAAACTCCATATTCTTTTTTTTTTTTGACCTTTAGTATTGATATAGTACCTTTTTTGCCTTTGCTACAAAAATATTGCAATAGTATTACTAACTATAGTCTGTTAAATTAATTGTATTTTTCTCATGTATCACCATATTATTAATACCTTGTAATAGAGGAACATTCTTGTATTTGTATTATTAGCCATAGTCTTTATCTACCACTGAAATCAATATATTATGCTGTCCCTAGATTATCCTTTAGCTGTATTTCAGTTAACATTATTAATCTCCCTAGTCTACCCCTTTTCAGCCAAACTGAGTACTATCGTTTGAGGCTTTGTTTACTGTAGCAGTTTTTTAAGTCTCGTTGAGACCTGCGTAGTTATAACCTCCAGAATGACCTCTTGACTCACTTTGAAATCTCATAAAAACTCTATTTTATTTACTATTTTCCCCATTTGATCAAGGTCTTTCTCCAAATGCATCACTGGTTAGCACTTGTTAATAATCCCTTGGTGGCAGGGAGGCTTATCCCCAGGAGTCATGTCCTATGTCGGGGGAAGGTAGTGAGTTTATTTGTAGTTTGGCTTTAAAGAAAGTCCACATTTGAGTAACAAAGAGGTTTTCAGGAGGTAACTCTTAAACATTAATTATAATTTTACTTAGTTTCATTATTATAGGAATAAGGTTTATAAGTACAGGCATTAAGATCAAGGGATTGGCTTATTAGCCTGTTTTATTAGGAAAGGCTTATATATTCCAGAGATTTTTGCCATCTTAATTGAGATAGTAGCAGGACTTCTCCAAGAGGGAAGTTTAATATTTTGTTAACTACTATTTGTCTACCCAGAAAACATACCTATACCAACAAGGATACACATTTATATCCCATAGGTGTATGCTTTAGGTACATTTTTCCCCATATACCACTCCACTGTCAACACCCCGTGTTGATATACCTTTGTTATAGATCCTGAAAAAACATTCTTATATTTGTATTATTAAGTACCATCCTCAGCCACCACAGAGTTCACTATGTTATACATCCCCCATTTTATCCTCTAGCTTTCCTTCTAGCAACATATATAACCCAAAACTTCCCCTTTCAACTGCAATCACACACACTCTTCAGTGTTGTTATTATATCACTGTGCCACCATCACCAGTATACATTTCTAAACCATTACAATCAACCTAATTATAAATTCTGTGCAAATTAAGCATCAACTCACTGTTCTCTACTCCTATTCTGTGTTCTGGTAACCTATTTTCTAGACTCTGACACCATGTGTCTGCTCACTATACTTTGTTCATATAAGTGAGATCATGCAGTAGTTGTCCTTTTGTGTCTGGCTTATTTCCCTCAACATAAAGTTCTCCAGGTTCATGCATGTTGTCATATGTGTCGGTACTTCGATTCTTCTGTGGGCTTATTTCTAAACTCTCAGTTTGGTTCCATTGGTCAATATGTCTACTCTTCTGCCAGGAGCATGCAGTTTTGACCACTCTAGTTTGTAGTGTGCTTTAAAGTCAGGTAGTATGAGTCCTCCAACTTTGTTCTTTTCAAGATGTTTTTGGCTAAAATTTGGGGTCCCTTACCCTTCCAAATAAATTTGGTAATTGGCTTTTCCATTTCTGAACAAAAAAAAAAAGGCTGTTGGAATTTTTATTGGGATTGTGTTGAATCTGTAAAACCAATTTGGGTAGAATTGATATCCTAATGATATTTAGTCTTCCAATCCATAAACATGGAATGTCCTTCTATTTGTTTAGGTTTTATTTGATTTCTTTTAGCAATGTTGTATAGTTTTCTATGTATAAGCCTTTTATATCCTTAGTTAACTTTATTCCTGGGTATTTGATTCTCTTAGTTGTTACTTGTAAATGGAACTTCTTCTTGATTTCTTCCTCAGATTTCTCATTCCTGATATATAGAAACACAACTGATTTTTGTGTGTTGATCTTATGTCCTGCCACTTTGCTGAACTAATCTATTAACTCAGGTAGCTTTGCTGTAGATTTTTCAGGACTTTCTATATATAGGATCATGTCATCTGCAAATAGGGTATGTTTTACTTCTTCCTTTCTGATTTTGATACCTTTTATTTCTTTTTCTTGCCTGTTTTGGGTAGAACTCCCAGTACAATGTTGAATAACAGTGGTGACAGTGGGTATCCTTGTCTTGTTCTGGATCTTAGAGGAAAAGCTTTTCAGTCTTTGACCACTGAGCTATGGGTTTTTCATATATGCCTTCTATCATGTTGAGAAAGTTTCCTTCTATTCTTATTTTTCTAAGTGTTTTTATCAAGAAAGGATGCTGAATTTTGTTGAATGCCTTTTCTGCATTGATAGAGATGCTCATGTGATTTTTCTCCTTCAATTTGTTAATGTGGTATATTACATTAATTGATTTTCTGGTGTTGAATCACCCTTGCATTTCTAGGATAAAATCCACTTGATCATGGTGTATAATTCACTCAGTGTATTGTTGAATTTGATTTACAAGTTTTTTGTTGAAGATTTTTGTATCCGTGTTCATTAGAGAGGTCTGTAATTTTCTCTTATTGTAGCATCTTTATCTGGCTTTGGTATTAGGGCGATATTGGTGTCAGAATGAGTTAGGTAATGTTCCCTCCTCTTCCATTTTTTGAAAGAGTTTGAGTAGGATTGGTCTTATTAGTTCTTTTTGAAATGATTGGTAGAATTCACCTGTGAAGCCATCTGGTCCTGGTGTTTTCTTTGTTGAGAGGCTTTAATGACTGTCATTACTTGTGATTGGTCTGTTGAGGTCTTCTATTTTTCCATTGCCAGTGTAGGTTGCGTGTTTCTAGAAATTGTCCATTTCATCTAAGTTGTCCAATTTGCTGGCATACAGTTTTTCATAGTATTCTCTTAGGATCCTCTTTATTTTTATGGGAGTCAGTGATGATGTCACCTCTTTCATTTCACCTTTCTCATTTATTTGCATTTTTTTTTCCTTTGTTAGTCTAGCTAAGGGTCTGTCCATTTTATTAACCTTCTCAAAAAAAAAAAAAAAAAACAACCCAGCTTTTGGTTTTGTTAATTTTCTCTATTTTTTTAAAATTCTCAATTTCATTTATTTCTGTCCTAATATTTGTTATTTCTTTCTTTCTGCTTGTGTTGGGATTACTTTGCCATTCTTTTTCTAGTTCCTCCAGATGTGCAGTTGGGTCTTTGATTTTAGCTTTCTTCTTTTTTAATGTAGGCATTTAGGGCTTTAAATTTCCCTCTCAGCACTGCCTTCGCTGCATCCCATAAGTTTTGGTATGTTGTATTCTCATTTTCATTTGCCTCGAGGTATTTACTGATTTCTCTGGCAGTTTCCTCCTAGACCCACTGATTGTTTACAAGTATGTTGCTTAACTTCCATGTATTTGTGAATTTTCCAATTCTCTGTCCATTACTGATTTCCAGGTTCATTCTGTTGTGGTCAGTGAAAGTGCTTTATATCTTTTCAGTCTTTCTAAATTCATTGAGATTTGTTCTGTGAGCTAACGTGGTCTACCTGGAGAATGATCCATACGCACTCAAGAAGAATGTATATCCTCCTATTTTGGAGTGCAGTATTCTGTATATGTCCGTTAGGTCTAATTCCTTTGTATTATTAAATATCTCTTTCTTTATTGATCCTTTGTCTATATATTCTGTCTTTATGCCACTTTGATCCACTATCTAGTGTCATTTTTCTTCAGTCTGAAGAATTCCCTATAGCATTGCTTTGTAGGGTGGCCCTAGTGGTGATGTGCCCCCTCAGCTTTTGTTTATCTGGTAATGTCTTAATCCCCTCCCACCCCCCCTTTTTTTTTGTACAGTATCAGGGCCAGGGATTGAACCTGGGGCCTCATATGTGGAAGCCAGTGCTCAACCACTGAGCCACATCAGCTCCCCCAAGTTGGTTCCTTTGTTTGTTTGCTGTTTGTTTATTTTTTGTTGTTGTTTTAGGAGGCACTGGGAACCAAATCCAGGACCTCTTATGTGGGAGGCAGGCACTCAACAGCTTGAGCCACCCCCCTCCCTCTCCCTTATTTTTGAAAGAAAATCTCATTGAACATAAAATTCTTTGTTGGTAGTTGTTTTCTTTGACCATTTAAAATACTTTGTCCCACTCGCTTATGGCCTCCATGGTTTCTGATGAGATAAAGACACTTATTTTTATTGGGATTCTCTTAAACATAACTTCTTTTCTTTTACAGCTTTCAGGACTCTCTCCTTGTCCTTGGCATTGGATAGTTTGATTACTATGTGGTTTTCTTTGAGTTTATACAGTTAGGAGTTCATTTGGCTTCTTGAATGTGCATGTTCATGTCTTTCGTTAAATTTGGGTTTTCTGCCATTATTTCTTTGAATATTCCTTCTGCTTCTTTATCTCTTTTTCCTTCTGGGGCTCCCATAATGCCTATATTGGTACACTTGGTAGTGTCCCACAAGCCTCTCAGGCTTTGTTCACTTTTTTTTTCCTCTCTGCTCCTCAGCCTGAATCATTGCAATTGCCTTGTCCTTAAGCTCATTGAGTCTTTATTCTGCCAGCTCCAATCTGCTGTTAAAACTCTCTAGGGAATTTTTCGTTTGTTATTGTGCGCTTCCATATTCGTTTGGTTCCCTTTTAAAATATGTCTCTTTATTGAGAGTCTCATATTTTGTTCATTCATTGTTTTCCTGATATCCTTTACTTATCTTTGTGTTTTCCTTCATTTCCTTGAGTATATTGAGGATTTTTTTTATTTTTTTATTTTTGTCTTTGTATATCCAAAGTCTGGTCTTGTTCATTGATAGTTTCTGGTTTTTTATCTCATTCTTTTGGATGAGCCATCTTTTTCTCTTCCTTTGTCTTACAGTCATTTGTTGCACACTGTACCTTTTTTTGTTGTTGTTGGAAGTGGAACCAAAGATTGAACCTGGCACGTCATACGTGCAAAGCAGGTCCACGACCACTGGGCTACACCCACTCTGCTATGTACATTTTAATATTTTCATGTGTTAAGTCAGGGATTTCATCCCTGAGCTGTCTGTTCCTTAAGTTTATATACAGCTAGTCATATGACAGAGATGTCCTTGAGTGCTAGGACTAATAAAAACAATCAAACCAAAGCAGAAAGCACCTTTCATAGTCTTTACCAGTTGGCTCTGCTTTGGCTGGTGGTCTTCAGAGCTTAGCTCCCCTATCAGGAAGATCTGTCCAAGCTTCTCCTGTAGTCTTAGCCCCACTCGTGAAGGGACTTTTGTTTTATACCACCTTATGCTTATAACTTTTAGTTTTACTCTAGTGTTTTAATTTTTCAATGTCTTTTCATTTACCTAGATAAATTTAATAGGACACTTATTAAAATGAATTATAAAGCATTCTAAGGAAGATTAAGCTAAAGTGAATAATCCTAACACATTTTTTGTTTAGATCAAGGGTTCTTAACAAGGGGTCCATGAGCTTGAATTGAAATTCAAAAAAACATTTTTCTTGTGGGGATGTGTTGATGCGGGTGTGATCTATTTATTAAATAATAGAGTATAGTGTGGACTTAGTAAGGGGTCCATGGTTTTCACCTGACTGGCAAAGGGGCCGTGTGACAACAAAGGTTAAGAACCCTTGGTCTAGATAGTGTCTGCCTGACTGTTATGATTTTGTTTAGGGGAAAAAATCTAAAATGCTGTATGGTGGTTTCTTTGTAGCTTCTCGTATGGAAAATTTGAAACACAGAGGGGAAAAAGTAGCAAAGGAGATCAGTGAAGCCATGAAGGTAAAAGTTACATGCTAAAAATTATAAAATGAACAAAATGTATGACTAGGTATTTGCTTTCAACAATCATGTGTTTTAGACTACTCTAACCTGAATTTTCAGTAGTCTTTAAATAGATCTTTAGTCAATCTACTAAATGACAGTAACATTCAGATAACCACCATTTATCAGGTACTTACTATATGCCAGGCTTCATGCTTGGTTTCTTTAAAGGTTGGCTATATTTTTGGGTTCTGAGTGTTAGCAATCCATCAGACAACTTCATGTAATATACCTGCTAACATTTATTGAGCAGTTAGTTTGGGTAATATATTACATCATTTAATTCTCACAATAGCCCTGTGAGATAGGTACTTCTATTTTACAGATGAGGAAACTGAGGCAAAGAGAGGCTAAATGTGAGTGCACGTGTGGTGAGCCAGTGTCTGCATGGTGAGCCAGTGCCCCGCGCAAGTGAGTCATGCAGGAAGATGAAGATGCATCAAAGAAAGACAAGGGGAGAGAGTCAAGGTGAAGCACAGCAGAAACCAGGAACTGAGGCAGTACAATTGACAGGGAACCTCTCTCCCCATGAGATGTCTCCAGGATCGAATCCCAGTGAATCCTAGAGGAGAGAAAATGAGAAGAGAAGACAACACAGACAGCAAAAACAGCAGGGCGGGAGGAGGGGAAGGGGGGGAAAATAAATCTTAAAAAAAAAAGGCTAAATATAAGTGGTTTACCCAGTTAAACAGCTGAGCCTGGAAGTCTGGCTCCAGAACCTGTACTCTTAACAATTATACCATATATATATACTACGTACCCAATTTTGGTGTCTTTCAATTACTATAATAAAATAGTTTATATTCTTGAAATTTATTTTACCCCAAACAAGAAAACATTTAATTTCTAGTATATGAAAGACATTTTTAAACTCCTTCAGAATCTCCTCTGTTCTGATGTTAATTCTCTGTAACGTTCTTTTGTGGTTTGTATTAGTTCTCTGATTTTCTGATGGTCATGCTTCTCTCATAGCATGTTCTTGATCATGGCTTGGCTAAGTGTGGTGGGCCAGACCACATCTAGCTCACTACCCATTTTTGTAAATAAAGCTGTATTGAAACACAGTCACATCTATTCATTTACTGTGTCTGTGGCTGCTCGCACTACAATGGCAGAGTTGAGCAGTTGTGACAGGTGTAAGATCCCCAATGCCTAAAATATTTACTATTTGGCCCTTTTCAGGAAGAAATTGCTGATCACTGCTCCCAATAGTAAGATTTCTAAAGTATTCATATCAAAAAATTGGTATGTAAAAGATCTTTCAGACAATTAACTCTTAGCTCTGAATTTCCATTACCTTCTACTTTGCCAAAGTTTTATTTTAATACCAGGCATTGAAGGAACAGAAAATATATCTCTTTAGTCTTAGCATTCAGTTAAAGTTCCTCGTCCAAAACTAGTATTTTGAAGGTAAAGTTGAATATCCATGTCCCCAAAACATTAGGTCTTAGAAAAGGCCTAGACATGAGAATGAAAATTCTAGAGTGTTGTGTCTATTTCTGTTTGTTAACCTGAGATTAACTTTGAGTATTACTTTTTTTTTTAAGGCCTTGCCTGTGTTAATTGAACAAGCAGATGGATTTTCCCAAGTTTTAAAGATGCAGCCTATTATTCAGCTCCAGAGGATCCACCAAGAAGTCTTTTCCAGTTGCGATAGGAAACCAGATATTAAACCTGAGAACTTTATAACAAAAATAGAAACCACACCAACAGAGACTGCTGCCAGGAAAACCACTGACATAGTATTGAAAAGAAAGAGAACTAAAGATTGCCCCCAGAGAAAATGGTATCCATTACGGCCAAAGAGAATTAATCTTGATATATAAGCTCCTTTTGTTTAACTTTGAGTTGTAAATCATTGCGATCAATATTTAGGTTACAGTCTAATGCCTAGAAAAGACTTCATTTAAAACAGCAAATAATTCTTTAGTGGTTCATTTGCACATATAGTAGCTCTGTCCTAGGATATGATGTAATATTTTTTTTCCTCATCCATTCATCTATAGTAGATAAAAAACATACTACTGGCACAAAGCCCGTCCGTGGGCATTAGAGTGCAAACGTTTAGTGTCAACTCTTGGCTGCCTTGCAGCTTTTATGGAATTTCAGAAATGGTGTATTCTATAAAGTTTCCCTGATATACGCCTTTCTATTGAAAAAAAAAAGCTGTTTACCAGTTGTTTTTATTTAATTGCTGCAAAATAATCAGGTCTGCATAGCTGCAGATGCCATTTTTTGTTTGTTTGTTTCATTCTTTTTTTTGTCTTTTGGGGTTCAGTTTGATTTATCAAATTAATGTGCAGATTACAAGACTGGCCTTGACTTTGTTACTCTTTAAGTTCAGCAAATTTGGATTTGTAGGTTAATTTTAGGATTTTTTGCTTTTACTTTTGTCCTGTTTTGTAAGACTTAAAAGAAGAATGCTATTGTTTGTGTAAGAATTACTTTTGCAAATAACTGACATGTAGCCAATATTTCCTGCCCATACATTTTATTCCCTGCCCGTACTTTTGTTTCCCATAGACCTTTTAGCTTTTAAACGTAATTTGACTTGGGACTTGTAGTTTCTTTTCTGTATTTATCATTTTTTAAAATATTATGTCAGTTAAAAAATATATATATATTAGATTAAGACATGGGCAAAATGTAGAATAAATATACACAATCATACTGAACTATTTTCTATTTAAGGATGCTTATGTGTCAAGTATATGATCATGGTAGAAGTGTGAGAAAGCGAATAACTACAGTTTCTTAATAGCTCTTCTTGGGTCTCTTAGTCATGCCACATAGGCAGGACCGTCTAACTTGCCAATTGTTTTTCCTCTTGATGACTGTAATCCCTTCATTTTCAAGGAATTTACTGGTTGGAAAATCTGTACTTCCGCTCATTATATCTTACTAATCATAAATGTCTAAATTTGGTCTGTCTCAGTGAAGAAAGCATGTAAATCTACTACATTCTGTTTCTGTTACATTTAAGATCTGTATATTTGTACACAGCAAAGTGTTTTTATTAAAATAATGTATAAAGACTGAAATCTTGATACTGTGTGTTTTTAAGAGTCGTCTTTAGGCATTCTTGAGCTTAGCCTTAGTTAGATGGTAGGTCAGCACCCTGCATTTCAGAACATACTAAAATTTCACTTCAAAACTGTTTTGAAACTACAGAATATTGCTATTCTAATGCAATACTAAGTTTTTAATAGTATTAAATTTCTATATTTATTTCACCTCAAAAGTCCCAAACAAAAGGACCATGGTTAATTTTAATAGATTAGATAAGATAATGATATTGTGATTATATGAGAAAATGACCCTTTTAAAAGAGAGAAATGCATTCATAGATACATTGAGTTTAATGACATCATGTCTAGGATTTGCTCTGATATTTCAAAGGAAAAAAAGGGAAAAGGAGTGCTTAAGCTAATGTGGCAAGCATTTTGATAATGTTGAATCTGGGTGATGGATCTATTCTTTCTATTTTTTATCTGTTTGGAAATTTTATAATAAAGTTTTTAAAAAGGTTTGTTGTTTTATTTTAAAGTTCCCAGAGGCTGAGGCTTAAAATCGCTGAGAGTCCAAAGTTCCACTCCACAGTTTTAACAGAGTTTAAAACAGAATTACCATTGGGAAAGACAGTTTATTAACATTATTAACTAAGATACACATGACTGATAGTGATAAAATTGGACAGGTACACACTTTAAGAGGAGAAATTGTATTTCTGCATAAGCCAAGACCTACCTAGGTAAGAGAATAAAAAGTAAAGTCTATAATTGTAAGGAATGTCAGAAAGGTTGAAGGAAAAAATTGTAAATCCTTGCAACACTTTTTTTTTCACAGCTTTTTAATTACAGCCATGCTAGTGGGTGATAAGTGTCGTGGTTTCGATTTGCTTTTCCCTGATGGCAAATAATGTTGAGCATCTTTTTTTTTAAGGATTTATTTATTTTGTATTTATTTCTCTCCCCTCCCCACCTCCCAGTTGTCCACTCTCTGTGTCGACTTGCTATGTGTTCTTTTGTGTCAGCCTCTATTCCTGCCAGCGGCACAGGAATCTGTGTCTCTTTTTGTTGCATCATCTTGCTGCAACAGCTCTCCATGTGTGCAGCACCACTCCTGGGCAAGCTGTACTTTCTTTCGCGCTGGGTGGCTCTCCTTACGGGGCACATTCCTTGCGTGTGGGGCTCCCCTACGCGGGGGACACCCCTGCGTGGCACGGCACTCCTTGCGAGTGTCAGCACCACACGTGGGCCAGCTCCACACAGGTCAAGGAGGCCCGGGGTTTGAACTGAGGAGGACCTTCCATGTGGTAGGCGGATGCCCCATCCATTGAACCAAGTCCACCCCCGAGCACCTTTTCATATGCTTATTGGCCATTTGTCTATCTTATCTGGAGTTATGTCTGTTCCACTCCTTTGCCCAATTTTAAAATGAGCTGTCTTTTTATTGTTGAGTTGTAAGAGTTGTGTATATATTCTGCATACTAGACCCCTTTCATATACATATGATTTGCAAATATTTTCTCCCATTCTGTGGATTGTCTTTTTACTTTCTTGATAGTGTCCTTTAAAGTACAAAGGGTTTTAGTTTTGATGAAGTCCAATTTAATTTATCTTTTGTTGCTTATGCTTAAGGTGTCATTTCTAAAAAATAATTGCCTAACCCAAGGTTCTGAAAATTTATACCTGTTTTCTTCTAAGAGTTTTATAGTTTGGGTACTTAACATTTATGTCTTTGATCTACTTTGAGTTAATTTTTTTAAATGAGGTAAAGAACCAACTTCATTCTTTTGCATGTGGGTGTCCAGTTGTCTCAGTACTCTTTTGAGACTATAGTATATTGCTATTTTAATGCAGTGCTAGCTTTTTCATAGTACTAAAATTATATAATATTTGTTTCACCTCAAAAGCCCCCAAACAAAAGAATTATTGTTAATTAGGTTAGATAAGATGATGGCATTGTGAATTGTGTAAGAAAATGACATTTTTCAGCCATTTGTTGAAAAGACTGTTCTTCCCCATTGAATTGTCCTGGCACCCTTGTCAAAAATCAATTGACTATAAATGTATAGAATTAGTTCTAGACTGTCAGTTCTATTCCATTGATCTTTATCTCAGTCCTTATGCAGTACCAACCACACTATCTTTGTAGTAAGTTTTGAAATCAGGAAGTGAGTCCATTAGCTTCTCAATTTTAAAACCAAGTTGTTTACTGAGTTTATTCTAAGAGAAAATTGTATATTGCTACCACAAATGGAATTAGTATCACTTGCCACAAATAAATGGTAATCATAAAATTCAATGAGAACAAATGTTATTGAACTTTAGGTAGATAACTTTGCCTCCAAAGGCTCTTGAATTTGGGATCTGCTCTCTGCTAAACAGTTGAGCAGTGTTAAAGAGGTGTGAAAGATTAGTACCAAAGACTTTTTCTCACATGTAATCAGATTAAAAGAAAATAGAAAGAATACCTTTCTTATGAGAGTTAGTATGATTTGATCCCATGCCTTGCATCGTCTAAAATCATCTCCTATATCACCATTGCTACACAATCCTACACCTTGGGAAACAATGGACTAAACTTCGTAAATGCTGTTTGAACCTATGGAGAGTTTTGAATCCAAATATAAATAGAATTGCTTATCATCCGTTTAGTATTTATTTATTTATTTAATTTTTTTTTTGAGTAACTGGGGTTGGCCTGGATTTTGTATGTGGGAAGCTGGTGCTCAAACACTTAGACACATGGGTTCTCCTGAGTTAGCTTTTTCATTTGTTTGCTTTTATGTTTTTAGAAGACACAGGAAACTGAACCTGGGACCTCCTGTGTGGGAAGCAGGTGCTCAACCGCTTGAGCCACATTGTCTCCCATCATTTTTTTTAAGGAGGTACTGGGGATTGAACCCAGAACCTCATACATAGGAAGCAGGCACTCAACCACTGAGCTTTATCTATTCCTCAATAAGAGCTGGATTTTTCATTTGTTTTTAGGAAGTATCAGGGATTGAACCTAGCCTCTCATACATGGGAAGCAGGTGCTTAACTACTTGAGCTACATCTGCTCCCTGCTATATCATTTTAACTGAAGAGCAGTTTTCATTCTATCAGAGCGAACAAAAGTTTGCTTTGATAGAGTATAAAACAAGTATTTTAAAATTGGTTGGACTTTGCAGAAATTGGGTGTAGTGAATGAAAACATAACAAGAACCTCCATTAATAGGGAAGATCTGTTATAATTAACCTTCAGGTCTTGTCTGAATGATACATCTTGTAACCACATCATGATTTTTTAAATGTACAAATTAAATAGAAGCCAACAATGTTTCAAAGGCAACTAATCACTTGTCAAATGTCCTTTATCATCTCTTTTTACTAATAAATGAAGTTTGATCTGATAATACAACTATTTTTATCTACAGGTTTTTTTTTTAAACTAGTGATTCTTTTCATTTGGACATGGAAAGCGATTTATAGCTCCTGAAGTGAACAGTGGCTTAAACAATGGCGATGTGTTGATCATGGTTTTGGGGCTAGGAGAAGCCCAAATGAAGGCGTCATCAAGGCAATGCTTTCTCTGGGAAGAATGGTATTCTGGGCTGGCTACCAGAGCTTCTTGACCCTTGGCTCCTTTATCACATAAGAATGCACATGGTGGCCTCTTCTGGCCTCTCCCTACTCTTCTAGGTTGTAGTGATTTCAGTCTCTGGCTGCCCCCCTCTGTGACTTTCCCTCTGTCTGAATTTCATTCTGCTTTTAAAAAAGACTCCAGTAATAGGATTAAGAGACATCCTGATTGAATTGGGCAGCACCTTAACTAAAGTAACTTCATCAAAAGGTCTTACTTACAATGGGTTCACATGCACAAGAATGGATTAAGAAAAAAATTAAGTGGTGTTTTAGACTGAAAAAAAAACAACCAAAAGCTAAAGGAAGAACAGGTAAACAACTGAGTCTTGATCAGCATGTTTTCATTTCCCTAAAAACAGCACACATGAACAAGAGGAACTCGGAATTGACATCTAAAAGAGTATAAAACATTAAGCATATAGAAACACAGTAGTGGGGTCTTAAACCTAGAATTAGCATTTCTAGAATGTGGTTGAGTGCAAAATTTCTAACCTGAAGGAAAGGGGTTGAACCTAGTGACATTTAATTGTGTGATTTGATATATGTCTGGATGCTAAGACACAATCGTTGCTCAATAAATATTTACTGATTTAGTGGGGTTTTTACAAAATTTTTATTTATTTATTTCTCTCCCCTCCCTCCCCCCACCTCAGTTGTCTGTTCTCTGTGTCTATTTGCTGCATTTTCTTTGTCCGCTTCTGTTGTCAGTGGCACAGAAATCTGTGTCTCTTTCTGTTGCGTCATCTTGTGTCATCTCTCCGTGTGTGCGGCGCCATTCCTGGGCAGGCTGAACTTTGTTTTGCGCTGGGCGGCTCTCCTTACGGGGCGCACTCCTTGCGCGTGGGGCTCCCCTACACGGGGACACCCTGGCATGGCACTGGCACTCCTTGCGCGCATCAGTACTGCGCATGGGCCAGCTCCACACGGGTCAAGGAAGCCCTGGGTTTGAACCGTGGACCTCCCATGTGGTAGACGGACGCCCTAACCACTGGGCCAAGTCCGCCGCCCTGATTTAGTGTTATTAGACCTCATAAGAAGCCTCCTAGCATTATAAAAGTCCCTTGTGCACTACAACATTCTACCCTGTTATTTATGTTTTAGTTTTTATCTACCCTATTAAGATACAAGTGACTTGAGGGGAGCAAATGTAGCGCTAGTGGTTGGGCGCCTGCTTTCCACATATGAGGTCCCAGGTTCAATCCCTGGTATCTCCTTAAAAACAAAACAAATGGAAAAACCAACTCGGGGGAGCTGATGTAGCTCAGGAGTTGAGTGCTGACTTTCCACATACAATATCCTGGGTTCAATCCCTGTTCCCCATAGCTAAAAAAAAAAATACATATATATATATATATATATAAGTGACAACTTCAGAGATCACTTCTTACCCCACTTTTGTATTCCTCTCATTGAGCACAGTGCCTGATACTTGAATAGACAATGATTAATCGTTTCTTGGGATGAATTAATGTTGACTAACAGAAGTGTTCTCTCTCAAGCCCAGAACATTCTGTAGACATTCTGAATTGAGATATTAGTTTTGCTGCAGGAATGAGAAGCCAAATAAATTGTGTAGCAACAGTAAATTAGTCTTTGGAAACTTAAAACTAGAGTTTAATCCGCAGACGAGGAGCATCAGTATCTTTTGGGGCAACATGTTAAAAATGCTAATTCTTGGATCCCACCCTAGACCTACTGAATCAGAAATTCTGTGAGTAGGGCCAGTAATCTGTTTCAACAAACCCTGCAGGTGATTCTGATATACACTGAAGTTTTAGAGCCACACTTAAGAGTCCAGGGGTTCTTAACCTTTCTTTCCCACAGACCCCTCTGCCAATCATGTAAAATGAATACTACTGTAATTTATCTCATAGATTCTTAAATGAAGGAAATGCTAGATTTCAGTTAGAGGTCAGAGAAAATAAAGATAATAAGTTGATTATTTTTTCACTTCAAGCTCATGGACCCCCTGAAATCTCTCCACGGACCCCTGATTAAGAACCCTTGGCTTAGATCATAGCCCCTGTAGCAGTTTGATATGGTTATGAATTCCAAAAATAGATATTGGATTATGTTTGTAATCTGGTCTGTACCTGGGCATGATTTTATGATTAGGGCTTTGTGTCATTAGGGCGTTGAGTCCCCACCCACCAGGGGTCTTTTATCACAGATAAAAGACATGGTAAAGGACAGAGTTGGGGGGTTTTGATATTGGAGTTTTGATGTTAGAGTTTGATGCTGAAGTCTTAAGCTGGAGCTCTGGAAAGTAAACTCACAGAGGAAAGAAAAGCAAGCCCTGGGAACAGAGGAACCCTGAGCCCAGAGAGAAGCCTGAGGAAGGGAGGAACCCAGGAAGCCTGAACCCTTGCAGACATTGGCAGCCATCTTGCTCCAACATGTGAAAATTGACTTTGGTGAGGGAAGTAACTTATGCTTTATGGCCTGGTATCTGTAATCTCCTACTCCAAATACATACCCTTTATAAAAACCACCCAGTTTCTGGTGTTTCGCATCAGCGCCCTTTGGCTGACCGACATAGCGCTCCTGTAAGGTACAGTGCTTACTGCTTCTTTCGTGCTCACTCCTTGGAGCGGGCTTGAATAGCTTTGAACGACATCAGAGAACCACAGCGGGGCCCTGACGACTCCCTGGGGTTTATTTTGTTTGGCATGCCTCACTGGAGCCCACAAATGATAGAAAATAATTTATATTTTCTATGGTTTTCATAAGCACATCAGCATTAAAGTGAATCGAGACAAATCTTATACTGTGTGCTATCAAGAAGACACTGGCAGGAAGTGGATTTGGCCTAACAGATAGGGCATCCATCTACCACATGGGAGGTCCAAGGTTCAAACACTGGGCCTCCTTGACCAACGTGATGAGCTGACCCATGTGCAGTGCTGATGCGCACAAGGAGTGCCATGCCATGCAGGGATGTCCCCCACATAGGGGAGCCCCACCTGCAAGGAGTGCACCCCGTAAGGAGAGCCGCCCAGTGTGAAAAAAGTGCAGGCTGCCCAGGAATGGCGCCACACACACAGAGAGCTGACGCAACAAAAAGAGACACAGATTCCGGGTGCCGCTGACAAAAGCGAACACAGAAGAATGCACAGCAAGTGGACACAGAGAGCAGAAAACTGTAGGGGTGGGGAGTGGGGAAGGGGAAAGAAATAAAAAATCTTTAAAAAAGAAAAAAAAATTAAAAAAAGAAGGCACTGGCATCGATGTGGAGGCAGTGGCCACCGAAGTTTCTGAGGGGAGGGAGAGGGAAAAATAGGTGTAATAGGGGGGCATTTTTGGGATCTTGGCATTATCCTACAGGACGTTGCAATGACGGATACTGACCATTATATAATTTGTCATAATGTACAAAATTGTGTGGACAGATTGTAAACTATAATGTAAACTATAATCCGTTGTTAGTGGCAATGCTTAAATATGAGTTCATATTTGTCACAAAGGTACCACAGTAATGAAGGATGTTGTTAATGTGGGAAACTGTGGGAGGGGGAAGGAGTGGGCATATGGGAATCCCCTATATTTTTTATGTAACATTCTGTAATCTAAAGATCTCAAAAAAAAAAAAAAAAAGAAGGCACTGGCAGGAGACTAATCTCTTTATACCATTTGCAACTACCAAAGAACTCTGGAGATGGTCACCCAAGCCCAATATTGAAACCACAAACACATGTTTTGACCTTTGTGGTACCAGTGAGTGGTGATGCAGCTGCTGTCTGGTTTGTGTTGGAGAGAGAAACTGCAAGAACATTTGGCTCTTCAAGAACGACTCTGGGGAAGCGGACTTGGTCCAGTGGTTAGGGCGTCCATCTACCACATGGGAGGTCCATGGTTCACACCCCGGGCCTCCTTGACCCGTGTGGAGCTGGCCATGCGCAGTGCTGATGCGCGTAAGGAGTGCCCTGCCACGCAGGGGTGTCCCCCGCGTAGGGGAGCCCCACGCGCAAGGAGTGCGCCCCATAAGGAGAGCCACCCAGCGCGAAAGAAAGTGCAGCCTGCCCAGGAATGGCGCCACGCACACACGGAGAGCTGACACAGCAAAATGATGCAACAACAACAAAAAAAGAAACACAGATTCCTGTGCCGCTGACAAAAACAGAAGTGGACAAAGATGAGGACGCAACAAATAGACACAGAAAACAGACTACCGGGGTTGGGGGGGGAGGGAGATAAATAAATAAATAAATCTTTAAAAAAAAAAAGAACGACTCTGCTGAAGCAACTTTGCCAACTGTGTTGAAGACCATCTCCAAAACATTACTCCACAGTTTCCTCTTTGGAAACTTGGAGTATTTTATCTCCAGGTAAAATGGTTCTGATGTCATTCTTTCTTTCTTTCTTTCTTTTTTTTAAGATTTATTTTATTTATTTCTCTCCCCTTTCCCCCATTGTCTGTTCTCTGTGTCCATTCACTCTGTGTTCTTCTGCGTCTGCTTGCATTATCTGGCAGCCCTGGGAAACTGCATCTCTTTTTTTGTTGCGTCATCTTGCTGCGTCAGTTCTCCGTGTGTGCGACACCACTCCTGGGCGGGCAGCGCTTTTTTCACACGGGGTGGCTCTCCTTGCGGGGTGCACTCCTTGCGTGTGGGACACCCCTACACAGGAGACACCCCAGTGTGGCACAGCACTACTTTCGTGCAGCAGCACTGCACGTGGGCCAGCTCACCACACAGGTCAGGAGGCCCTGGGGATTGAGCCCCGGACCCTCCATATGGTAGGCAGATGCTCTATCAGTTGAGCCACATCTGTTTCTCCTATTATTTCTTGATTAAGATACAATAACTTCTCTCTTTTCAATATCCAAAATTATAAATTTCTTTTTTGATTGCAAGTTCTTATCACAGAGACTGTGTCCCGATCAACTTAAGATGGAACCCAATTCCTGGTTTAAAAGAAAACATGTATACCCAGTCTCATATTCCTGCTAGAACATATGTGTAAGCATGGGCAGTGTATAATTCGGTTCTATAGGTAAGTATAAGATGATATGTAATACTAGTTCTGTAGCTAAGTATAAGAAATCTTATCCTGGACCTCTTTCCCTGTGTCTTTTTGGCTTGGGCTGCATAGAAAACAAAGTCAATAACATCAAACATTTTATTTGCTTCAAAAAAGTATGATTTCATCTTGTAAAATGTAGCTATCTCTAAGACTGAGTTTGTATGACTGTCTATTAAAGGTCTAAGTTTTTTTCCGCCCACCTTCATTCATTCATTCAATAAATGCATATTGGATACCTACTCAGTTCAATGGTAGGGAACTTAGAAGCGTGGTCTCTGAGTCAAATCATCTAAGTTTAGATTACTGTCCTACCATTATTAAAGTGACCTTGAGCAAGTTACTTAACCTCTCTGTGCTGCAGTGTTTGCATATGTAAAAACAAGGGTGATGATTATATCTCATAGGGCCATTTGATAATTAAATGAGTTCATATATTTAAAGTGTTTAGACTAGACCTTGACACAGTGAACACTCTATTATATTATTATTTGATAAAGGAAATGAAAAAAAACGAATACAACTGATACTGCCTTCATGAAGCTCATATTGTCACGAGGAAGATGAGAATGCGAAGAGTGATAATGCAATGCAACAAATGCCATAATAGATATATGTATGGAGCACTTCGGGGAAAAATTCATGGAAGTCTATGTAGAGTAGGGGACAGTTGAGTTGTCTTGAATGTTGTGGGCAAACAATCAGGAAAGAGAATTCCCAACATTGAAGAGAATTTATCAAGGCAGGTAGTGGTGAGAGAGCAGGTGTTCTGGGGGAATATTAGGTAGGTTTATATGGGTCTTTAAAGGTGAACTTCGAGAAGTCAACCTGAAGAGATATGCAGGGTCAGCTCTTAAGAACTTTGTCCTTAGAGATGGTGATTAGGTTCCATTGACTTCAACAAAGGAGGGGAAGGGAGGTAAAACTCCAGTTGAGCCATTTTCCTCTTTGTGTAACATTTATCCAAAAATAGGAAAAACAGGAAGGAGAAGAACACACTCCTCTTCTGATGAAACCAGGAGGTATATTTCTCCAAACCATAACCTAGAAGAAGAAAAGTGATGGAAGAATGCCTAATGAGTTAGCAGATCAGAGAACGATCTAAGTGCCTGCAGAGAGATAAACGAATAAGAGAAATTCATTGTGCCTCCAGAAGCTCTGGACAACTGAAGAGTGGCCAAAAAGACCAAGATGAGTTGGAGGAGCCTGAAAATGAGGGATTGTGTCCTTATTCCCCTACATCCACTGTCAGTGATTGCCTCCCCCAAAGGAGTTTATTTTCTGAAGAAACTGAAATAAAATGGTCCTGGAGAGTAAGAATGAAACTCAGAACTAAGAACAGAAGGGCAAAAAGTGAAATTCTTTGTTGCACATGATGAGACTCCCAGTTCCAGAATTCTGGCAGCTCGGCTCACATGCTTTGGAGGCTCTTTATTGGAGGAACTGAACAATACCAGAGAAAAGACAGAGAATATAGTAATATATGGGGTCTTTAACCATGTCTCCAACTTCCCAATCCAATCACCCTATTGTGAAGCCCCTTACTTTCTAAGCCCCACTAACAATAGAGCTTCCAGAAGTTTTTTTATATTTCACTCTTCAAAATTAATGGACGTAAAAAAGAAAAGAAGTGGAAGGAATCCAAAGTCCCATCAATGGTAAAATGGAAAAAAGTGTTGCATATGCATATAATGAAATACTACACAGGAATAAAAAAGAAACTACTAAGACACACAACAGCGTGGATGAAATGCAAGGACCTTATATGGAAATGTAAGAAGCCAGACACAAAAGAATACATACTGTATGAGTCCCTGTCTATCTTAGAGTAGTAAAAACTAATCTATGATAGTTACCTGTGGGGAGAGGGGAGAGATTAATTGGAAATGGACACAAAGGAAAACTTTGGGGGGAAAGAAATGTATATTTTACATATGTAAAATTTTGCCATTATACACCTAAGATGTATATGCACTTTACTGTTTAGGTTTACATGAGCACTTTAGTTTATATAAGTTTTACAAAAAAACCAAACCAAACCCACAAACCAAGTTTGGTGGTTTGAAGTTACGTACTCCAGGAAACATGTTCTTAAACGTAACTCATTCCTGAGGGTGTGAACCCGTTATTAATAGGACCTTTTTGATGAGGTTATTTCAATTAAGGTGTAGCCCAGCTGAGTCAGGATGGCTCTTAATCCTATTATGAAAGCCTTATACGGAAGGCCACGCAGAGAGAGAAAGACACTGGGGGAGCAGCCAGAAATGGAAGTGAGTGGAACCTGGAAGCCAAAAAGCTGCAGCCGTGTGCACTGCCACTTGACAGAGAAGCCAGGGACCGAGGATCCCCTGCAGCCGGCCCCAGAGTGCCCGTCTTCTGGGAGAAAGCATCGCCTTGAGGATGCCTCGATTTTGGACTTCTCCTAGTCTCAAAACCATAAGCCAATAAATTCCCGTTGTTAAGCCAACCCATTGGATAATATTTGCTTTAGCAGCCAGGACACTAAAACAACAGGCTTCACCAGACTTTTGAGGGAAGCTTACAGCATCAAAGACAGAAACCAAAAGAACGTGATTCCCATAAGGACAAGAAGGAAACTTTTTTCTATTCTCTGATTATCTCAAGCAAGTAGGATAGTGCCCCGGCATATGATGGGCCCTTAAGGCATATTGGTTAAATGAATGAGTGAAAACAAAAGCAAACAAAAAACAAACAAACAAAAAACAGAAAGAAAATAAGAAGTCAAAGGACACAGATAAAAACAAAGCAAAACAAAACCCCCAGAATAATTACTGTCTTTGAAGAGATGAGAGAAGATACTGCATCATTAAAAGGAGAGAGAACACAATGCTATTTTAAAAGAATGTTTAGCAAATAAGTAAAGATTCTTTTTTTTCAAAGATTTATTTTTATTTCTCTCCCCTTACTCCCCTTACCTCCCCCCCAGTTGTCTGCTCTCTGTATCCATTCGCTGTGTGCTCTTCTTTGACTGCTTCTATCCTTATCAGTGGTATCCAGAATCTGTGTTTCTTTTTCTTGCATTATCTTGCTGGATCAGCTCTCTGTGTGTGCGGCACCATTCCTGAGCAGGCTGAACTTTCTTTTGTGCTGGGCGGCTCTCCTTATGGGGCACACCCCTTGCATGTGGGGCTCCCCTACACGGGGGACTCCCCTGCATGGCACGGCACTCCTTGTGCGCATCAGCACTGCACATGGGCCAGCTCCACATGGGTCAAGGAGGCCCAGGGTTTGAACCGTGGACCTCCCATGTGGTAGGTGGACCCCTATCCATTGGGCCAAGTCTGCTTCCCATAAAGATTCTTGATAATTAAAAACATAAGAATTGAAATAAAAAATTTAGGAGGCTGGCAACTTTCCCCAAACATGAGACAAAAAGATTAAGAGGTTGTAAATTGAAGAGAAAAGGTAAGAAATAAAGAGAAAAAAATCCAGAAGATTCAATGATTCTAGAATGAAGATTCTAGAATGAAGATTCATTCTAGAAATGATAACCATTCTAGAAAGAGAGAGCAGAAAAAAAAGAGGAGTCAAAATTATCAAAGAAATAATACAGTTACCACATGACCTGGCTATTCCACTCTTAGATATAACCAAGAGAATTGAAAATGAACATTCACACAATAACTTGTAGAAAAATGTTCAGAGCAGCATTATTTAAAATAGACAAAAAGTGGACACAACACAAATGTCTGTCAGCTGATAAATGGATAAATGAAATGTGGTATATTCCTACAATGGAATACTGCTCGGTGAAAAAAAGGAATGAAGTACTGATAGATGCCAAAACATGGGTGAACCATGTCTTTGAAAACATTGTGCTAAATGAAAGAAGACAGTCACAAAAGACTGTGGCCTTTTGAATTTTTCTGTTTACATGAAATGTCCAGAGACAGAAAATAGATTAGTGTTGCCTGGGCCTGGGGATGGTGGTGGAGGAAATGGGGGTGACTGCTAATGGGTAGAGTTTCTCTGTGGGGTGATGAAATGCTCTAAAGATGATAATGGGATTATTGCACAATTCTATGAATATAGTAAAAACCATTAAATTATGTGTTTTTAATGGGTGAATTGTACAGTAAAGGAATTATATCTCAATCATAAAATAGAGCAAAAAGAAAGAAATAAAAAAGGGAGAAAGAAATGTAAAAAAAAAAATCCTCAGAACTGGAGGATACTGAATCTTCAGATGGAAAAGGTCCACTGAGTATCTAGTACAAGAAATAAAAGACAAAACCCCCCAAACCCAAAACATTTAGACCAAGGCACATAATCGAGAAAGTTAGAACCAGTAATAAAGAGAAGTTTTAAAAGCGTCCTGAGGGAGAAAAAGATCATAAAGGGAGGAGAACTGGAATGGTATCAGACTACTAAACCACAATCCTAGAATCCAGAAATCTTTGGAGCAATTCTTTTTAACTTCTCAGCAAAACTGATATGCAACCTGGAATTACATACCTAGCCAAGCTATCGTTCAAGTGTAAGGGGAGCCCAAAGCTGTCCTCACACAGGCCAAGTCTCCACAATTTAATTCCAAAGTGCCCTGTTTGGGGACACTATTAGAGGATGTGCTCCACTACCTTTGCCTCAAAGGGTAAACCAAGAAAGAAAGATGCCATAGGATCTAGGAAACAGGGGCTCCAAGACAGAGAGCAGCAGACTTAGGTCCACAGGACACCAACTAGGCAGCAGATCTGGAGAACAGTCCAGTCGGACCAGGCTGGAATAGGATGTAGGACTCCAAATAAAATATTTGACAGTACTAGCAGTAGTTTTGACTATCTGGAAAATGGTATAGAGGAGATATTGTTTCAGAGGTCCAAAGAAACAAATCAAGGTAACTATTGAAAAAATCAGGTAATTATTCACTACAGTCAAAGTAGACCAATGTACAAGAAAGGAAGTGTAAACATGGTTACAACATGTTATAACAATAGTTACATAAACATAATAATGAAAACCTGACTATCAAGTCAGTAAAGAATTTGGATAGTTACACTGGGAGGCTGAGGGGAGTGGGGATGAACAGTCAGTGTACCATGCGGGCACTGACCAGTCAGAACAAGCAGTGACCTCCGCCCTGGAGCAGGGGCCTGGAGGCCCCTGGAGCTGTTTGATGTGGGGAAATAGAGGGCATCCCAGGGACCCGCGCAGCCAGAGTGGTGGGGTGGGGGCATGGGAGAGGCTGTACAGACATGGTTGTTTACCAATCAGTTTAGAAGTTTGTGTTTCAATATTTAACCAACTGGTATGGTTTTAACAGTGTGACCATGTAAAGATCAGCCTTGAACTGGGGACATCAGAGAGAAGTCTTCATCTACCATAATTGAAAATCAATGGATAATGTCTAAAATAGCTAAATCAAGAGATATCACACTGTGGTTATTATTCAAATACTAGAAAAAGACAGCTAAGAGTTGAAAAAGGTTAACTCTAGGGATGAGCCTAAGTGGAAGAAGTGGGCCAAGGAACTGCTATATTTTGTTATAAACATATAGATTCGATTTTTAAAATTATGCACATATAATATTTGGGTAAAAATTAATTTGATCTTAAAATGGTTTAAAAACTAACACAAATGTAAGTGAATATGAGTTTTCTTCTAAGAATTAAGACACAAGTTATACCCCAGAGACTTTTGCATGGTTTCAATTGCACTATCTCAATATATATCAGATAAGACTTTTACTTTCTACCTTTGGCTGAGAGTTTTAGTTTTGGTTACTTTGGGATTTCTTTTTCCCCCTTGACTATTTGTTTTGCAAATAGAATGGATTATCAAGCCTCTGTGTTTGAAAATGAAGCAAAGCCTCTTTCTAGAGAACCAAGGAAGTCTTCTGGAGGACTTTCTGTGAAGGGATTTGGGGAAACTAATATATATATTTATATTATCTTACATGAATTTATCATTGTATATATTTATATTATACAATATTAATTTTATATTTAATATACAATATTAATTGTATATTATATTATACAATTATACATTTGAAGCTTCAGGTGTGAAGAGTCCTCCTGTAATTCATCATTGTATCTCAACATTGATTACACCTTGTGGGCTTCCACTAATATTAGTTGAATGAATGAAAGATTTCATATTACCGATTTCCAACTTGTTAGTTCCACTAATTTCAATCATTAGGGACCCTCTACAGCGTGTGGCATTCATATTCATTATTTGAATGTAAGCAACTGTGATTAGAGGATGGGCTTACTATTGCCAAAAAATAATAATAATAATTGAAGGACTAAGGCAAATCACAGGGGGACTGCCTGAACTGGGAGTCAGAGTCTTCCCACTACTAGTGATGAAGTCTAGCCCTCATATCCCTGCAGGACATCAGAGCAGAGAACGGCACTCATTCCTCTCAGCCTGGCCCTACAGTGCTGCCAGCTACATTTGCTCTGCCGCCCTCTTTTCTTGGGCAATGTTCCCTTGTTTCCTGGGTGGCCAGAAGCAGCCAGATAAGAACACCTCACCCCTCAGGGCCACATGCCCAGCTGAGTCCTGCTTCTGTGGAGGACCAGGCGTTTGTATCATCACCGTAACTGGTCTCATTCAGAGAATAGCAACCCAACCGTGCCTCTGGGCTCATTCCTAGTCACAGATTTGTTTAAAGACCTCCCTTGGGGCTCACCCTGGGCCTCTGGGGCCACATCTTCTTCCATGGTGGCCTTAGAGTTCCCTGCCCATCTCTGCCCCGGCGGTGCTGATTTGATGGGAATCCCCGCCACGCACAGCCTCGCCAGTCCCTGTGTGCCTGAAACTTGACCATTTCATTCTTGCTGCTCCCTTGAAACTCTTCTGGAGGATTAGCTCCTCCGTGAAGCAGCCTATGGTTTACCCTCCCCCGGCCTTGCTGCCTGCATCTCCCCAACTTCCAAGCCCCAGAACCCCGTGATCTTTCTCAACCACCCTCATATTTTAAGTCAATATTCATCATCACTCATCTTCCTTCACAAGTATTGAATGAATCCAGATAGTGTGTTAAGGGGTGCTGTGGAAACATAAATCAAGGCACAGGCACTGCCCACAAGCAAACTGCCTTTGGTCTCAGGAGGGAGATGTCAGTGGCAGCCAGGAACCCATCAGGGTGACACCGAGGGAGCTGAGGGACAGGTCCAGAAGCAGGAGGGAGTCTGGCTTCTGCCAGGGTTCTGAGGCTCCCTGAGGGAAGACGAGAGCAAAATTCAGGGGTTTTGAGACTTCTGTGGAATTAGCTGCTTGCGAGAAATGGTGTTGTCTTGTTTCAGAAACTGTGGTGGAGCAAAAGAAATTCCTGTAATTTCCTGGCAGGTCTTAATAAGTAATTACTACAATTTTTCTACATTATAAGCCAAAACCAACCATTTTTATTTTAAATATTAACTGTAGATTTGACATATGGTTGCTTCTCTTGAAATACTCATTACTAAATTTAACCCTCATTTCTTTTTCCTTTCATACTCCAAGGGGACAAAAGTTCAAAAACATAAATAAATACAGTTCCCTGTGTTAGGGGCTCTTGGCTTGCCACCCCGGAACACTGGACTTACTCTACTGGGCTGTCTGTCCTGATGGCTGAGCCCTTGGCCGAGTCAGAGTGAGAGGAAGCAAGCTGAGGTGGGGCCACAGAGAGGAACAAGATCAGGTTTTACCCCTGACGTTGACTGTGAAAGTAATCCGCTTTCCCAAGATCTCATCAGATGGTATCTGTGATGTACAGATAAGCCTGCAGGTCCCTTCACCGGGCAATACATCAGATCCAAGCCTCCAAATTCTCAGAAACTACTTTTTTCTAACAAAACTCAATTTCTTTTTCCTACCTCATTATACATCTAATTTAAAAAAAAAATGTTTAGGCAAAACCACAATGTCAGATTTGATCTAGCTACATGAGGTCACAATTTATTCTTCTCTTGGTAGTTCAAGATAAAAAATAACCCAAAGAAAAGGAAGAGATTAAGTAAATCCCCAACTGAAAGAGCACAGCAAAACCAGGTGAAAGGCCTCTAACAACCAGTGTAAGTTATAGAATCTCTTAGAGCAGATTTTTAAAACAAGCATAGAGTCTACTAGATGCCCAGAATTGTACAGAATACTTCCCTGTAATTAATCTTATCAACTTACTTGTCCAAGGTAATAGTAATAAAATACTAGCAGTTCCCATGTTTCAAGGGCTTACTACGCACCAAGAACATGCGAAGAGTTTCATATGCCTCATCTCATTCAATTGTCTGACCAAGCCATGAGGTAGGGGCTTTCATCGTCTCCACTCTAATGACGAGAAGGAGGCTGGGGTAAGCCCCCTTGCCTCCTTCCCAACATCCATTGAGGTCTGCGGACTAGACGCAGAGCCAGCTCTGCTGACTCCAAACCCCACCTCCAGCCTCTCCCCTTACCCAAGGTCCCAGATGCCCTCGCCATTATGCCACAGCCACCTCACGCTTTCATTTTTTTCAGAGACATGTGGTAACAATAAGCATTTCTAAATTTCCCAGGAATTAATAAGTAGCTAGGATCCCTAGCTTAATTGTAGCATCTGAGAAATCACCCAGTCATTTAAAACAACTGATTATCTTTAAAGAGGTCAAATATGCCCTTTTGCTGTTAATTGCTAGGGAAATATAAATCATCATAGCAAATCATTTCTTCATCACAGGAAGCAAACAGTTCTGCCTATTCAAGTTTACGGTTACAAGAAATTCTGAATTGGTAAAATATGAACGAATAAGGTTTCCAGGCAACTTGCAGGCAATTGTGTGATGAAGTTTTTAGGGAAAAATAGAATTGTGTGTCACACATTTAATCCACCATTCTTTTTCTTCAGTGGTATATTTATAATATTAACCTAAATTATAAATTAATTTTAGTTGACAACTGCTTGAAATTATATCCGTTGTCCAAATGTATGTATTGTCTGTTACAAAGATGTTTTGAAGTCATTAAACTGGTTTCGATGAGGCAGGTTAGTATGGGGAAAGGGGAGACTTGGGTCACAGCTGAAGGCCTGGTGGACAACATGGCCGACAGACAACATGGCCGACAGACAACATGGCCATGAGACCCCTCCCAGAACTTCCTGAGGGCTCCCAGGAGACCCTGGAATGAGAATCTCACTTGGGGTGAGAATCTCATTTGGGGAGAGAATCTCATTCGGGGTCAAGGGAAAGCCTCGGATATCCTCAAAAGGCCTCACCGTTGGCCCTTTGAGAAATGAGAGAAATCAGAACAGTGGACAGATTTTAAAAAGCCCTGAGCTGGCGTCCCACATGTGCAACTCACCCTGCAGTACGCCCATGGTCCATGCCTCCGACCATGTACTTTGCTTGTTTTCTCATTTCTTAATAAACTCTTCACTCCCTTGCCTGCCCTAGGACATATCCTTAAATGCTTACATGCCATATAAGACGAGAGCCTAGAAGCCTAGAATCCGGAGACATTCAGTAACTTTATTTGGCGAGCAGAGCCAGGAGACAGAGGCAAGTGGCACTCCCTCAACCCCGCTGAGGACTAGTGAGTTTTAATTAAAGCACCCTGGGCTGTGCCAGGAGGTTTGTTCCTTACTCAGCCCCAAGAAGTCTTTTAATCCATTACCTCTGGGGCCCCTGAGACTATTTGCCTGTAAGCAGCACATCAGTCTCTGCTTCTTAATTGCTTTTTTTTGAGTTACTGGGATCTGGGAATCTCATATGTGGGAAACTGGCATCAGCCACTGAGGAACATTGGTTTCCCTGAGTTGGTTTTTCCATTTGTTTTGCTTGTTGTTTGTTGTTTTTGTTTTTTCAGGAAGCACTGGGAACCAAACCCAGGACATCCCATGTGGGAAGCAAGCGCTCAACAGCTTGAGCCACATTGACTCCCCTTAATTGCCTTCTAATGTCAGGTTTAACTTCGGAACTTGGACCCTGGGAGTGGCCAAGAGATGAGCTCACTCATGGCTATCTCCTAAGACCTCTGCAAACTAGGCCAAAGAAAAGCCCCTAGCCGGTCCCTTTCCTAATGGGAAAGCCTGGTTTGGGAGCTGAGTTCTGGGAACCACACCCAGAAGTCTCCCAAGACCTCTCAGGCTCTGGGGACGCCCAGAGACATAGGGCTCCTGATCCCGGAATGTGGGGACAACCAGCAGAGCTCCCGACCGTCAGGACAGTGGCTCGGCAAGCAAGCTGTTCAGCCAGTCCGGGAGGGACACCACCCAGACAGCCAGACGCGTTTATCCTCCCCTAGGATACTGGACACCTTCTAACTGGGACAGCCTGCCTACTGACAGTCTAAAAAGAAAGAGGCTCATCTTTTCCTGCCACACCCATGGTGTGACTGAGAGTGGGCTCTGCATGGGACCCTGAATTCCAGTTAAAGCTGTGCAAGAGGAAAGGAGAAGACAGACAGATCCAAGGGCCAGAGACCACGTGGTCATGTCTTCTTAAAGGGATGAGAAAATGCACTACCAAACTGGTCAATTTTAAGTAAGTTCAGGGCAATTACTCAGAGACAGAGCCTAGACCCCAGCCACGCCACATCAAATATCCGTAGAAACCTGCAGAAACTTTCTGTGGGTGCCCAAACTTCCATTAACTCCCTTTTAGAAACGGCCTTCTCAGTTTTCAACCATCGAGACCCCGCCACCAAGATGGAAGAGGTAAGGAGGACGGGCGCAGGGTCCGGGACAGGCTCACCTTTCAATCACTGCCACTAAAGGCACAGTCACCCCAGGTACCCAAATCCAGGCTGGACGTCAGCAGGAACCTGGCCCCAAGCTGCCTCACCTTGTGGACCGCTGGGGCCTGGGCCCAGGAGAGGACGGAAGGGGCCTGAAGCCACGTGTGGACCATCAACCAGGAGGCCTCGGGTGACCCATGACGTGGCAGGTAAGATTATTAATTTCTTAATTAGCATGGGAGCCAATTCCTCAGCCCTGGCCTGCACGCGGGTCCTCTCTAACCTTGGTTATGCCTCATGAGGGGAATGAGGGGTGATCGAGATCTAGGCTGTTTACTACACCTCCCCCCTGTAGAATAAGGAACCTCCTCGTATACTATCAAGGAAGATTTAAAAAGATTCCTGGCTATTCCTAGCTCCCTGCCTATTCCCTTGTAACATTCCAATCCTTCCAGCAAAAGAAAAGCCTAGCAGGATGTTACCACTAGTGAGAGGTAACTAATGGGATGCAGTCCCCAAAGCAGCCCCCATCAGTGTCGCCTCAGGGCCAGGGCTTCTCTGTTCCCCTTAGCTCCACACTTAGCAGCTGCCCAGGGATTTTTCTGGAGAGTCCTGCACAAGGTTCCTGCCATAGACAGACACTGGGAGCTTTGCATCTAGGTGATTCTAAAGTCAAGTCTTTCCCTAAACTGAGGAGGTATAAAATTATCTCTTCTGTTCTAATCCATGCTTAACTTTCTGTTTAACTTTTAAAATCTGTGTTTAACTTTGTCACTCTGCTTGGGCCTAGGAACTGGTAAATCAGATTTGGGGCTCACCTGTTATAAACTGGATAGGATGTACAAAGAAATCACAAGTGGAATTATTTCAACTGCTGGAAAAGTAGAATAAGTGTTAAGATCATTATATAGATGCCTTTTATTATAAAACAGCAAAAGTTAAAATTGCCGTAACTGGGTGGGTTTAGCTTAGACCTACTCCTGGGATGGTCATCTTAGATGAGGAGCCACCCGCCAAGGGGGTGGGGACGCAATACCCTATTGATGTGGGTGAATCCAAGCCCTACTTTTCATTTAATCAAGTAAATGTAAACTTTGAATTTAATACAATCCAAGGGTATCACAGCCAGAGGAAGTGGCCAGTTTACAAACATAATCTCTCTTTTTGGAATTCATAATCTCAAACTGCCACAAAACCAATAATTACAAGGAATGAAATTCTTGTGCAAAACTGCATGGTCACAGTGCAAATTAGAATAATTAAAATAGTCTTTAAAGAGATATCTTAAATGTTATTTTACAATTAGACTTATTTAATGAGAGAATGAAAATTACGAATAACATTATTGAGTCATGTATTCGTGTCTAACGCTATTTGTGTCTGCCTATTTGTTCAGTGTATATCTTCATACATCAGGATGGTAATATCAAGTTAACTAATGAAAATTCCTTAAAAGCTTTATTCAAATTGTTAAATATTAAAACTCTATCTTCTAGTCTGGGAATTAAGAACCATAGTTTGTCCTGTAACAGCCTTAAAATAAGGATGGTTAATAATCCTATTACCAAATTTCAGTAAGTAAAGAAAAAGTCCTTGAAAGCTATGGAAAGATCATTTCTAAATCATAATTTAAAAGTTGAACAATTATACTATATTCCAGAACCTAGCACTCAGTATGCTTTTATTTTAGAATTTTATTAAAGAAAAGAGGTTTTAGACTCCTGTAAAAGAAGGAAAAAGAGCATTCCTTGAATAAACTATTATTTTTTCAATTTTATTTAGCTTGGATATAATCTCCCTAGGTTTATAAGATACCAATTAAATAAATTAACATTACCTGTATTAAATCTTTACTGTGATAAAAGTTGTAAGTTTATGTCTAATGAAATTAAATTAAAGAAGGAAATGTAGATTGGTCCTCTCTTAAATTGATAAAGTAAATTTCATTAGTTGCTAATTGTAATTTAATAAGCTTAGTTAAAGGTAAAGTAACCAGTCTATATGGTTACGGTTAATTATAAGGAGTCTATAAAAGCATCTTCTAAAATGAAGCATTTAAATGGCTTTCTAGGAAGCCATCATTAATTAGAAACCTAAACTGATATATATTTTTTTAAAGATTTATTTATTTATTTAATTCCCCCCCCCCTCCCCTGGTTGTCTGTTCTTGGTGTCTATTTGCTGCTTCTTGTTTCTTTGTCCGCTTCTGTTGTCGTCAGCGGCACGGGAAGTGTGGGCGGCGCCATTCCTGGGCAGGCTGCTCTTTCTTTTCACGCTGGGCGGCTTTCCTCAGGGGCGCACTCCTTGCGCGTGGGGCTCCCCCACGCGGGGGACACCCCTGCGTGGCACGGCACTCCTTGCGCGCATCAGCGCTGCGCATGGGCCAGCTCCACACGGGTCAAGGAGGCCCGGGTTTGAACCGCGGACCTCCCATGTGGTAGACGGATGCCCTAACCACTGGGCCAAAGTCCGTTTCCCCTAAACTGATATTAATAACAAAAAGTAACTTCATAACAGGGAAACCTGTCAGAGGCCACCTCAGTCTGCATATTAAAGTGGTGATAAGGAAGATAATCTTGATTCCATTGGGAATCTTAGGTTTTCATGGAATAATTGAGAAAGTAGTTTTTCCTGTACTGCTAAAGTAAAATACCTGCTAATTAAAATAATTGTGGTAAAAAGTAAAGTACTAAAATAAAGTTCATTTGATATGTTATAAACTACATTGAAAGTGTATAAAAATTAAGAGGTTGGGAAGCAGATGTGGCTCAACTGGTAGACTATCCGTCTATCATATGGAGGGGCCAGGGTTCGACCCCCAGGGCCTCCTGACCCGTGTGGAGCTGGCCCACGAGCAGTGCTGCCACGTGCAAGTAGTGCTGTGCCACGCAGGGGCGCCCCTGCATAGGGGTGTCCCACACTCAAGGAGTGCGCCCCACAAGGAGAGCCGCCCTGCATGAAAAAAAGCACAGCCCTCCCAGGAGTGGCACTGCGCACATGGAGAGCCGACGCAGCAAGATGATGCAACAAAAAAGAAATGCAGTTTCCCAGTGCTGCCAGATAATGCAGGTGGACGCAGAAGGACACACCGCGAATGGACACAGAGAGCGGACCGGGGTGGGGGGGGGGCGGTAAATAAAATAAATCCTTCAAAAAAAAATTAAGAGATAGATTTCAATATTGTCAAACTCTCTTGTGTATTCAAACCAGGTCTTCAGTATATTGCATAGTGCCTCTCCATTTGAGTTTTTGGCTCAGTTGGTCACTGTGACCCCTAAAGCAATAAAAGTATCTGCCACATCTCTGAACATGCTCCTGAAGTGGATGAAGAATGCATTGCAGTTTCAGACTCCTGCAGCAGCCAGTATGGGTCAGTATGGCCAGATGTGCAATGGACATTGCCTCCAGAGTGGCTCTGTTTCATAGTGCCAAAGGGTGCTTTGCACAGGCCAGTGAAACTTGAGCCTATCTTCCCAGCTCCTCTCTAGGTGCAACTGTGCTGGAGCATGCTGGCTGCATGAAGGGCACACCACGTGGAGCAATGATTACCAGAGTGTTATAAGTAGAACTTACCCTAAACACAATTGGCATTATGGCCCACTCCCTTGGAGAGATAAAACGTATGGTTATGCAAACCTGGAGCATAGATCTATTAACTACAGCTCAAAGAGGAACTTGTAAATTGATCGGTATTAAGTACTTTGTGCTTTATGACCTGGTATCTGTAAGCTCCTACCCCAAATAAATACCCTTTATAAAAACCAAAAAAAAAAAAAAAAGTGTTAAGTACTGTACCTATATGCCTGATGATTATGATATCTTTTCTATTCTAGATCATATGCAGAGGGGTATTGAACATGTTAAAAGTCCTGGTAAATTTAAATCATTTTCTGAGTAGTTAATGAATGTTCCTATAAGATAAAGGAATGGCTCTCTTCAGTACTGTCTTTATTTTGCTTGCCATATGTTTGTCCTGCTGTTGCCTAGACTGTCTGTGAGTTTATGTCTAGGGCAGTGCCGCTCCTCATACCTCTCCTAGCTGTCCTAAGCATAGCCACTGCTGTGGGAACTGAGATTGGCAGTTTAACCCAGCAGGTCAGCCACAATCTCTCCCTACAGTTAACCAACAGTTAACCAACAGTTAACTCAAGGAAGAATGCTGTTTCCCATCAACTTTGGGAGGATGTAGCCTCTGAAGGCACCTGACCTCTTTCACTCTCGTGGTCCAGTATGTCATGACTGGCCCCCTTTTTTGGGCCTGTCCACCACCATCTTTTTTATCCTTTTAGAGGGACCTTGCATCCTTCAAATTCTAATTAAGTTTATTTTCTTACAAAATCAACTCCTTATTAGTTAAGTGAGGATTTTGTCCAATTCCAACTAGGGTGCCAGACCTGTCTTCCTCCAGCACAATAGAAAGGTTAGAGGGTTTTACACCTTGCCAGGCAGCCCCTACTCCCTCTAACCAGCAGGAAGTAGCTACAGAAGAATGGCAATCCCCCTTGAGCGTCTCCCTAAGAATAAGGGTGTAAACCCGTTGATGGGGGAGTTGATATAAGTTGCTTTGAGGAAAGGGAAGACTTGGGTCATAGGCAGACAGCATGCCGACAGACAACACAGCCATGAACCCCTGTCTGGATCTCATTGAGGGATCCTGTGAAACCCTGGAATGAGAATCTCACTTGGAACGAGTATCTCATTTGGAACGAGAATCTCATTTAGAATGAGAATCCCATTCAGGGACAAGGGAAAGCCCCGGATATCCTCAAAAGACCTCACCATTGGCCCCTTGAGAAATGACAGGTGCGGCAACCTATCAGAACAGCAAACAGACTTTAAAAAGCCCTGACCTGGGGTCCCACGCACACAACTCATCCTGCCATACACCTGTGGTCCGTGCCTTGGGCCGTGTACTTTTCTCGTTTTCTTGTTTCTTAAAAAACTCCTTACTCCCTTGTCTACCCTATGGCATGTCCTTAAATTCTTTGAAGCCAAGTATCCAGAGCCATCCAGTTAGTTTGTTTCCCCAGTTAAAACTGGTTCCTGACCTTTCTTTCCCCGACTAAGGCTGAATCCTGATACTTGCTGCCCCAGGGAAGGGAGGGATGGCCCCCACATCCCACCCCCCTCACCCCCCGCTGGAACAAAAAACAGGGTATGGAACTGCTGTGAGTCTCAGGGAAGTCTTGAAAGCCATATTTGGTTTATAGAAAACTCTAAGTTCCGTTAGCCCCCTACTTAACACAGCCAGAGTCAGGCCTGGTGGAGGGCAGTCAGGAAAGTTTAGGAGAGAAGGGAGAAGTGGACCCCTGTGCCTTCTGCCCCCCCAGATGAAGAGGATGAGGCTGGTTGGCCCAGAGCATGACCTCCTAGTCTCTGGGCAGTAGTGTCAGAGACTTCTGTTTGGAGCGCCAAGAAGACACAACCTGGAAGCATGCTCCCCCTGTGCCCCTCACCCTCCACATTAAGACCGGAGGTGAAATCAATGGTGTGGTGGGGTTCAGCTGAGGGAGGGCTAGTATGACCTCTCACCTCTCCCTTAGCTCTGTCATCTCACAGCAGGCATTTGAAGGTCTCCACACGCCATGTGGAGGGTTGTGGGAGGAGCTGACCGAGGGGGACACCAGGACAAGTGCAGAATTCAAACATTCAAGGGGAGTCTCAGCCATCCCTGGGGGTGAAGCAGTGCCCTCTGAGAGCTGAGGTGACTCAAGTCATGGGGCAGAGCCACGGACTGCATCATCATATTTGCCCAGAGACCAGGTAGACTAGGGCGTTGCCATGGGAACCACCTGTCTTGACACCATTTACTTAATCATTCTTTTCCCACCACTGATTTGAGATGCTGCATTTTTCATCTGATGAAATCTAGTATTTGTTTGGGTCTGTTTCTATTCTGTTCTATTCATGTGTTCATACCATACTGCTTTAATTTTTGTAGCTTTATGGTATATTGGTATATTTTATTTTCTGTTAGGACTATTTCTCCCCCCTCCTTGTTATTATTTTTCCAGAATTCCTTGCTACTTTCACTTATTTATTTCCCCAGATAAACTCTGGCATCAGCTTGCCTAAGATATCAAAAATATCCCGCTGGTAATTTTTTAGGATTGCATGACTTTTATAGCTTATTTTAAGGAAGATGAACAGGTTAATTCTTTTCCAGGAATCTGGAAATGCTAATTAGAAAAAAGACAAAAAAACCCTATTGCTACCATGACTTTGCTTGATTTAAAAATAAATTTTTTTTTTAAATTCTTAAATTTTTTATTTTTAAAGAAACTTTAAATTACATAAATGTTACATAAAAAAATATAGGGGACTCCCTTATATCTCACCCCCTTCCTCTCCCACACTTTCCCACATTAACCACATCTTTCATTAGTGCCATACATTTGTTACAATTGATAAACATACATTGAAGCATTGCTACTAACCATGATCTATAGTTTACGTTATAATTTATACCTTGCCCTGCACAATTTTATAAGTTTTGACAAAATGTATAATCGACTGTATCTGTTGTTGTGGAGTCGGACAGGGCAATTCCAATATCCCCAAAATGGCCCATGTTGCACCTATTCTTCTCTTCCCTCCTCTCAGAGACTCTGGGGGCCACTGCCTTTATATCAATGATACAAGTTCTTCCATTGCTAGAATAGTAAGTCCACTTCAGTCCATAATTGCATTCCCCCCTCAGTCTTGAGGATATTGGGATGGTGATGCCCACTTGGCTTCCAATTGAGAGGCGGCTTAGATCCCATGGGGCAGATGGATGGAATTGTCTTGCTTGCTTTTGTAGACACCCTCTGTTTTTTCGGATGGCCATTGTCCATCATCATCCTTTTGTTAGCTGTCCTGGGTGAGTCAAATGAACTGGAGAATAGGTGTTGGCTGCAACTCTGCGGAGATTCAGGGCCCAGCTGGCATATGAACAGACTGGGCAGCTTGATTTTTAAGTTTCTAAGCATTTGGGCTATCCAAGTATCTCGAAGGTACTTTGGAATATCATATATTCCTTTCATGTCTTCAGAAATGATAGTTTTTGTTTGTTGGTTTGGTTGGTTGTTTATCAATTGCTATATAACAAACCATCCCAGATATAGAGACTTAAATCAGTAACCAATTGGTTATTTGCTCACAGCTGTGCAGTCTGAGCTGGGCTCAGCTGGATGCTCTTCTGCTGATCTTGCTGGTGGTCATTCATGGGCATTCCGCTGACAGCCTGGCTGGAGGTGGGGTTCGGCTGGGATCTCTTCCCCTGTGGTCTCATGCGGTGCCGCTGCCTCTCCAAGGGGCCCCCCCACGTGGCTTTCCCAGCAGAGTATCTGTAGTATCTGGACTTCTCACATGGCAGCTCAGGGCTCCCAAAACTATAAAAGCAGAAAATTCCTTTTTGGGTTGAGGCTGGGAACTGGCACAACATCATTTCTGCTACATTCTATTAATTAAAGCAGGTTAAAGGCCAGCCCAGATTCTAGAAGGGGAAGGAGTTAGGGGAGAACTACATGAGAATGTGAGTGCTAAAAGGCATGGCTCATTGTGGACTGCTAAATTGGTGGTCCAGCCCATAGCCTTCTTAAAAACTAACAAAGTTCATGCATAACACAGGGCATGGCTCATAGTAGGTGCTCAGTAAACATGTTGAATGAATACGCCGAAGCCTCTGGCTACTGCACATAACCAACACCCCTGGAAATGTGGAAGTTCAGGTTCTGAAGGAAAGTCTGAGCCACCACCTGCAAAGTCACACCTAGAGCCGCAGCCCTTGTTTGCTGCTCTAATGTGTTGTGGTCATTTGAATATCTAGTTAGACACCTCTTAGAAGGCATACCTATTATTATATCCTTTTCCAGAGTCTATTCAGAACACACATTAATCAATACATTGCAGCCTTTACATTCTGTGAAAACAAAGGGGAAGTTCTTTGAGGAGAGTAAGTAGTGTGGAGGAAGACCAAGGGGTTTCATTATTCTAGTTAGTCAGGAAGCCTTCCTGGAAGAGGTGGTTTCAGGAACCTTTTGAATGGTGGGAAAAAATAGAGGTTGATTGGGGATGTTCTGACAACTGGTATGACATAAAAAAAAAAGTGCAAGACAGTGAGCACGATGGATGAAAGGGGTGGTGAATTACGGAAGAACAGAGGGCCAATTTAGGAAGGCGTTTGCCAGGGAGTATGGGCACTTTCGGTGAAAGCCTGGCAGTGCCTTTCATGCCTCTGCAAATGCCGGGTGTTTGAGGAGTCGGAGCCTCCAGAAGGAGATCACCTGGCACTGTCCTGGCGCTGGTGCAGGCCTCCCTCCCCAGCTGGCTCCCAGTCACTTCTAGAGGGATTCCATTCGAGGCGCAGGGAGGACATGACTGTACCTCTCGGGCTCACGGGCACCGGACACAAGAGCGCACAGCCTCAGCTCCACCGTGCTGTCAGCCAGCGTCCTTGGAGAGAAGCAAGGAAACAAGGAGACATCTTGGATGAGCCCCAAGCTGAGGAGAAGCAGCCTCTAGGAAGCCCCAAATCCTCGAAGAACATAATTCCCAGGGCCAGGGGGCACATGGCAAGGGGTCTCTGGGGCGCCTCACCCCATTCTTCGTGCTCCAGGCCTGTTCAATGGAGTGTGAGGAGCAGTGCCTGGGGCCTGGGCGGGAAGCCTGCGCTGTTGGGTTTTTTTCCTGTTTGACCCACCACCACTGAGTAACCAGAAAATTCCTGGAACTGCTTTATGGTGTGTGGTTCTTATTAGGAACCACCCGCTTGAGTCAGACAACCACTGAATATTTACCACATGCAGCATCCTGAGCCAGGCCCCGCGAGAGGGCACGTAAGGTCAGAACCGAAAGGAAGCCCCCAAAGTCCTGTGGGCCAGGCCCCTGATTTCAGGGAAGCAACTGCCAAATAACCAAGTCAACAGGTTGTTAGAAGATATGCCTTGTTCTAAGTCCTTAGGAAGGTTCAATGACTGCCTCAAAGTGATAAAATAATTGGAAAGCAAGATTCAAATGTTTTAGCAGCTTTAATAGTAATAGTTTCCACACTGGAAATGACCTAGATGTCCTTCAGTGAGTGAATGGTTCACAAACTCACCCTGAAATCCTCCTCAGCAAAAAGAGAATGAGCTAGTGATACATACAACAACCCAAACCCATCTCCAGAGAATTGTGCTGAGTGGAAAAAGCCAATCCCCAAAGCTTGCATATGATATGATTCCATTAACATAACATTCTTGAAATAATATAGACATGGAGGACAGAATTGCGGTAGCTGGGGCTTACGGGAAGGGAGGAAATGACTGTGTTTACAAAAGGATGATAAGAGGGCGCCTTGAGTTCAGGGCAATGTTCTTTATCTTGAGTGTCCATGTCCATATCCTGGTTGTGATATAGTGATATAATTTGCAAGATTTTACCATTGGGGAAACTGGGTAAAGGGTATAAGAATCTGTCTGTATTATCTGTCTGTATTTTTTTTAAAGTTTTAAAAAAAGCAACAAAATGATAAGTACCAAATTTCAGTTAGTGGGGCTGGGGAGAAGCAGGTGGATTAGGGAGAACAGGTAAATGAAAGTGCCTATCTGTGTTCTGGATTTCAGGTTAGGTGGTGGGTTTAGAGTTGTTTGCTATATTATAAAAAAGTGAATGAATAATCAATCAATAAAATAAAAGAGGGCCCTTTATGAACCAATGATGACAGAGTACCAGAAACTAAGGATAAAGGTTAACTTAATGTTGTGTACCTGGGGTCTGCTGGAGGGAAAACCAGATTTGCTCAGCTCTTGCAGAGAAGCAGACTTCAGGCCTCCGGCTCGTTCTCCTTTAAGCAAGCCAAGAGCACAGGCTATTGTTAAGACAGACCAGAGAGTTCCTTAAACAGACCCAGACACCCACTTTGCGTGTTTGGGGGAATACCAAAGCTGTTTGCACCCAGCTAATGAAATCAACAATGTAGCAGCTGTGTGACCAGGTGTTGTGAGCCCAGCTCTGTGCTAGACACAACAGGAAAAAATAAAAGAAATTGGAGATGCTTCTAAGGAAGAGCAAATTAGTTGTAGGTGTCGGTCAGTTCTACAGGAAGTGAGTGAAATTATTTTCAAAAATATGTCACGAATGACAAATATTTTATTCACTGTCTTTAAGAGAATCATGGGCACTCTTTTCAGACACCAGGATATTAAAGTTCCCATGGTGGAAGCGGATGTAGCTCAAATGGTTGAGAGCCTGCTTCCCATGCACGAGGTCCTGGGTTCAATTCCTGGTACGTCCTAAAAACAAAACAAACTAAAAAACCAACTCTCATTGGGGAGTGGATGTAGCTCAGTGGTTAAGCACCTGCTTCCCATGTATGAGATCCTTGGTTCAGTCCCTGCTACTCCTAAAAAAAAAATTCCCATAGTTTAGGGCTGCACTGGATTCCAGCTTTGTGCACCTATACTACCACGATGCTTTATAAGTTATTACACACTCTCCCATATAATTTGATAGCGTGCACTCAACTTCTTTTATGGGGTAACTCTTCTGTCTTATCCAAATGCTGCCTGTTGCAATGTGGCTGTCCATTAAGTATGAATTAAACCTTCATTAAGTAAATGCTCTATGTTTGAATCCTTACTGCCAGTTCTCTGGGCTTCAGTGTCCTCATCTGTAGTGCTGGTAATTACTAGAGATAGGCACTGGGTGGGGGGCTGGGGACAGACAGATGAAGAAGACACTGCCTTTGCCCTCACGAGTTTATACTCTAGTGGGGGAAGACGTGTAAAGGGGGAGTAGGGCACTAATATGCATGAGCTGTAGAAAGATACACAGCAAACCAGTGACTGTAATGGCAATGGGAATGCATTCTTATATTTCTTATTAATTAAAAGCAGTTTTTTTAGCTTTATAAAGAAGTAGATTCGTGGGGGGAGAATAAATTAGTTAATTCTACCTCCTTTGTTGAGCAGTCTTTGTTGAGAGATCCCCTGTTTCTCAGACAGACTGAATTAGGAGTGGGAAGAGGCTGTGTGTAGAGAAGACAAGAGGGAAACCGACAGAAGCCACAGAGCTGAGACACCCTGGCGTGGCCGGGAGGCTCCCAAGCAGTTCTTCTACTGCAGGAGCGTAAGCAGTGAGGCAGCTCACGGCCGGAGAAGGTGGAGAGAGACCTGGAGGCCAAGGAGAGCTGCGGTGCTTCATTCTGACCCCCAAGAGGGGCATGGGAAGGTTTTAAATAGGGGCGTGCCATGACCAATCTGCATTTTACATGGACGAGGGGCCAGCGAGAGCAGAAGGGAGGCCTCCGACGGGGCTGTTGCCCTGGGCCAGGTGAGAGAGGATGAGGTGGGGGTATGGGGAGGCGACGACAGGAGGGAGGGAGGCAACCCAGGCATGGTAGGAAGATGGGAGCTGAGATGCATTTAAGCTAATTCAGGCCCATCACTCACTCCCCCATCCCAGGTCCTGGGAAGGGCCGTGGCTCCGTGTTCACAAGGTTAAACTTTGCAAAAGAAAGCTATTTTAACTGCAATTAGTTAAGACTGTTGTCTCTTTCCACTCTGACTTCTGCTCCAACCTATTTCCTCTCGTGCAGGCGGCCCTGGCGTGGCCCTGGGCATTTTTGAGATAGAGCGGAGGGGAACGGAGGTGGTACGTGTCGGTTTGGGTTGGCTCGGGAGTGTGGTCGTTGCTAGGGCTTCTGCTCTCTAGCTAGGATAGTGCTGCGGGATACTTCACGCGTCGGGCAGGTGTCCATGCACCTGGCGTTGTGAGGTGCAGGCGTGGGGCAGAGGTCACGGTGACGTGCCTGTGTCCTGCAGCGCAGGCCTCGGAAGCACGTGGGCAGGGGAGGTTTGAAAGTCACCAGTCAAAGCTACTTGGTGGCAGGTTCTTCCTATCATTGGCCTTTGTAAAATCTGAGAATTTGGTTCTCATGGAAGACTAGCCAAAAAGGAAGTTCTCACATGCCAGGAAGAGATATGATAATGATACCATATTTGATGGAATTACAAATGCACATGCTTTTTTATGGGAATCATATGAAATAGAATTGATCAGAATTCCTGTATTTTTAGGGCACACCCAGCAAGTATCTCTCAGTAGAATCACGTGGTTTATATATCTCAACTGTCAATCATAGAAAAACAAATGTCAATCACAAGATTGAATTAGCCTTCCATTTTCTCTCTAACAAATAACTTTCAGAAGCATTATCATATGAGGAGGTGTCAAAGAGTTTGCAGCCAAAAAATATAGACAGTAAAACATCATAGAGTTTTCCGTTAATGAAAAAAATTCTTGATTTTTGTCATATATGTGGGGGTTTTTAAAGATATATTTTCTCGTTTTTATTACATTTTAACTTTAATGTCTATATTTGATTTATTTTTCTGAAATGGTATCAGCCTCAGCCCCAGAAATCCTGGATCAGCCCCCAGGTTGGAGCTATTGTCATAGAGTTCGATTGGGAGTGGCACCGGAGGAAAATGCCCCCTGACCTCTGCATGGGAGGCCAAGAACTGGTGACAGTGGTCCCTAGGGGAGAGCACATAGAGAAGCACATTTGGGTAGATGATAAACTTGGTACTGCTCATATCAAGCCTGAGGTATCTGTGGGATATCCCAGCAGAAAGGCCCCAAGTGCTTTTTAAATTGTTTTATTGTGATAATATATATGCAACACAAAATTTTCCATTATAACCACATTTATGTGTACAATTCCGTTGTAATAATTACATTCACAGTATTGTGCTACCATTACCACAATTTTTTCATCACCCTAAACAGAAACGCTGTACCCATTAAGCAATAAATTCCTATTCCCACCTGCTGCCAATCCTTGGTAACCTGTAATCTACTTTCTGTCTCTATGTGTTTGCTTATTGTAGGTATCTCATATAAGGAAAACCAAACAATATTTGTCTCTTTGTGTCTGGCTTATTTTACTCAATATGATGACTTCAAGGGTCATCTATATTGTTGCATGTATCAGAACGTCATTCCTTTTTACAGATGAATAATATTCAATTGTGTGTGTATACCATATTTTGTTGATCCGTTCATAGGTTGATGGACATTTGGGTTGCTTCCATCTGTTGGCAGTTATGAATGATGCTGCAATAAACAACAGTCCACAAATATTTGTACAAGTCCCTGCTTTTAATTCTTTTTGGTATATGCCTAGAAGTGAGATTGCTAGGTCATATGGTAGAACTGTCTTTCAGTGTAGCTGCACCATTTTACATTCTCACCTGCAATGTTTCAGGAATCCTATTTCTTTTCATCCTCACCAATTCTCGCTATTTTCCTTTTCTAAAGTAACACCGTCCTACTGGGCATGAACTGGTATCTTATTGTGATTTTGATTTGCATTTCCCTAATAGCTAATTATGCTGAGCATCTTTTCATATGCTTTTAGGCCATTTGTATATTTTCTTTGTAGAAATGTCTACATCCTTTGCCCATTTTTTAATTGGTTTTTTTTTTTTTTGGTCTTTTTTTGTTGTTAAGTTGTAGGAGTTCTTTATATGTTCTGGATATTATACCCTTATCAGATATATGATTTCCAAATATTCTCTACTATTCTGTGGATTATTTTTTCAATTTCTTGTTAATGTCCTTTGATGCAAAAAAAAATTTAATTTTGATGATGTTCAATTTATTTATTTTTTTCTTTTGTTGCTTGTGTTTCTGGTGTTATATCTAAGAATCCATTGCCTAAGACATGGTCCTGAAGATTTTCCCTTATGTTTTCTCCTAAGGGTTTTATGGTTTTAACTGTTTCATTTAGGTCATTGATCCTTTTTTTTTTTTTTTTTTTAATAGAAGAAACGAGGGATTGAACCCAGGACCTCCTATATGGGAAGCAAGCGCTAAACCACTGAACTACACCTACTACCCTCATTGATCCATTCTGAATTAACTATTTTATTTTTTAGTCTTTTTTTTTATATATATATATAGATCACAAAAAATGTTACATTAAAAAATGTAAGAGGTTCCCATCCACCCCACACCCCACATCCCCCACTCCTCCCACATCAACGTTCTCTTTCATCATTGTGGCACATTCACTGCATTTGGTGAATACATTTTGGAGCACTGCTACACAGCATGGATTATAGTTTACATTGTAGTTTACACTCCCCAAGTCCATTCAGTGGGTTATGGCAGGATATATAATGTTCAGCATCTGTCCCTGCAATATCGTTTAGGACAACACCAAGTACCAAAAATGCTCCCACATCACATCTCTTCTTCCCTCTCTCTGCCCTCAGCTGCTACCGTGGCCACCATCTCCACATCAGTGATACAGTTTCTTCCATTGCTAGAGTCACAATAGTTCTATAGTAGAATATCAGTAAGTCCACTCTAATCCATATTTTATTGCTCCATCCTGTGGACCCTGGGATGGCAATGTCCACTCCACCTCTAAATCGAGAGGGAGCTTAGATCCCACATGGCTGATGGATATGATTCTCCTGCTTGCAGTTGTAGGCACTCTCAGTTCCCTGGTGTGGTGTTTGACCATCTCCACCTCCCTCTTAGCTGACCTGGGTAAGTCCAATGAACCAGAGAGTAGGAGTTGCAACTCTGCTGAGGCTCAGGGCCCAGCTGACACATGGACAGTCCAGAGATTCAAGTCTCCTGAGTATACACCAACCCCAGTTGAGTTAATTTTTGTTTGCAGTGTAAGGTAGGGGTCAAATTTCCTTCTTTTGCTTGTGGGTATACAGTTTTCCCAGCACCATTTGTTAAAGAGACTATTATTTCCCCATTGAGTGGACTTGGCACTCTTGTTGAAAATCAGTCGGCCATAGATGTGTGGTTTATTTCTGAAGAATCAATTCTATTCCACTGGTCTATTTGTCTTTATGCCAGTACCACACTCTTTTGATCACTGGTAAGTTTTTGAAATGAGCAAGTGAGTGTGAGTCCTCCAACTATGTTCTCCCTTTTCTAGATGGTTGTGGCTATTGAGGGCTACCATTTTCAAAGGAAAGAGGCCTTCAGTAGAGAAAGACTGGACGGAAATACTCAGAATTAGAAGAGCAGGGGTCAAGGATGGTGGGTGGAGGACACCAATGACCAGCAGGCAGTCTGAGATGCAGAGATGTGTGTGAGAGAAAGTCAGGGTCAAAACAAGGGTACAGAAACAGTCACTTAAATGTCCTAGTCTCTATTCCAGAACCTTCTATGGCTCAGCTAGAGTCACTGATAGCATCCCTCTATGAGTACCTTCTTTCCTTTTTCTGTCTCCTTTCTTGCCTTTTTGTCAACCTTTTCCTTCTTCCCTTTATCCTTTTTCAGAGCCAATTCTATGCATCAGAGCAAGAAGATAAGAACCTAATCTCCCCTACTCTTAGAGTCATAGAGCCTAAAACCCCACCAATTGGTATTTGTCCTTTGGGTAAATGCATCATCTCTACTTATTCCTTTAAAAATGTGAGTACCTTTTGTAGAAGAAATATAAACACCTAGATTTGACTTGCTTTCTTCCAAGTTTTCCTCTCTCATAGCTGGGGAGAGCAAAGCCCTGAGGGAGGGGAAGTTTGGATGGAAGACATGCATTGATGTATTTTGGATTAGGCTGCAGAGCACAAAGCCAAAAGGCCCAGGTTGTCCGCTCCTTGGGGAACCCTGGGCCTCAGGGAGACAGCTCCAGGAAGCAGATGTAGAAAGGGCAGTGGAAAGAACGTTGCTAAAACCAATCTTTACAATATGTGTTTAGGCGGGGCTCCATCTTATATTTATCTGCTCCTTTTTCCCCTCCTTTATTAGGAGTCTAACAAGTAACCCAAGATCAAGTTCAGTCCTTTTGACCTTGAACTGCAGTCCACATAAAAATGTTTCCTAGCGAGCTAGTAGTAGAATTTTCATATACTGCTGGCAGGACTATTAATTGCAAAGGCCCCAGCTGGGCCCTGAGTCTTAGTGGAGTTGTAACACTTTCGCTCCAGTTCACTGGATTCACTCAGGACAGCTAACAAGGAGGTGAGGGTGGATAGCCACCACACCTAGGAACTGAGAGAGTCTAACCGTAAGCAAGAGAGTCCCATCCATTAGCCATATAAGACTGAGGCCCTCTCTCAATTAGAGGAGGAATGGACAGCACCATCCCAGAATCCTAAGGTGGGGCTAAAATATGGACTAGAGTGGACTTGTATTCTACTATAGACTTATAGTGATTCTAGCAGTGGAAGAAATTATATCACTGATGTGGAGACTGTGGCCTCTGGAGGTGCTGAAGGCAGGGAGAAGGAAAAAGAAGTGTAATATGGGGGCATTTTCGGGACTTGGAATTGTCCTGAGTGACAACTGCAATGACAGATACAGGACATTATATATCCTGCCTTAAACTACAGAATTGAGTGGGAGAGAGTGTAAACCACAATGTAAACTGTAATCCATGCTTAGTGGCAATGCTCCAAATGCGCTCATCAATTGCAATGAATGTACCACACTAATGAAAGAAGTTGTTAATGTAGGGAAGGGTGGGAGGTGTGGGGAGAGGGGCATATGAAAATTCCTTATATTTTTGTGTGTAACATTTTGTGTAATCAAAGTATCTTTTAAGTAAATAAATATATGTATATATTTAAATTGCAAAGGTCATTTAAAATGTGTCAAATACCTTGAAAATAAGCACGTTACTTCTTATCAGCAGTTTTATTTCTAGAAAATTAAACCTACTACCATAATAAGACAAGTTCAGAAATATGTAGGTATAATGATATTTATAACAATGTTGTTTAATCACATGAAAAATTGAAAACAACAGAAAGAAAAGGGACTTATTTAGATATGCTATGCTGTATCTCTACAATGGAACCCTATGCATATTTAAAATAATGATGTAGATATATATTATTGTCATGGAAAAGATTTTTATGATGTTCTTTTAAAAAAAAAAAGATTTCTTTATTTATTTCTCTCCCCACCCCCCCCCCCCACCCCGGTTGTCTGTTCTCTGTGTCTATTTGCTGCATCTTTGTCCGCTTTTGTTGTTGTCAGCAGCATGGGAATCTGTGTTTCTTTTTGTTGCGTCATCTTGTTGTGTCAGCTCTCCATGTGTGTGGTGCCACTCCTGGGCAGGCTGCACTTTCTTTCGCGCTGGGAGGCTCTCCTTATGGGGCACACTCATTGCGCGTGGGGCTCCCCAACGCGGGGGACACCCCTGCGTGGCGCGGCACTCCTTGTGTGCATCAGCACTGCACGTGGGCCAGCTCCACACCGGGCAAGGAGGCCCGGGGTTTGAACCGCGGACCTCCCATGTGGTAGACGGACGCCCTAACCACTGGGCCAAGTCCGCCACCGTTTTATGATGTTCTTAAGAGAAAGAAGCAGGTTAAAGTATGATTTCATGCATATAAATATGTATATATGTATATACCTGCATAGAAAAATGTGAGAAAGCAATATGCTAAAATATCAACAATGATATCTCTGTGTGAATGGTTGGATTATGGAGATTTTCTCTTCCATATGCTTTTCAGTCTACTCTAGATTTTATTACCATGTATGACCATGTATCATAAAAATAGTAAAGGTCAGAAAATTAGCTAGCTAGCTACCTGCCCACCTCTGCCATGGTGTCAGCTAACTGGTGAATCACAGGGCCAAAATTAGGATAAGGCAAGTGAAATACTCATCTAAGGCAAAAAACTTAAGGAGGCGCCAAAAAACTCAGTAATTAATATAACTACTATTTTAATCCAACATTTAAAAAAACAAAATTAATGCAAACAAATCCATGGTAAACAACATTTCAAAAATTTTAAAAGAGACAGAATGCAACAGTTTGTGCTGAGCCATATCGGAGCCTTGGGCTAAAAGAAAAATGGGCACCCCAAACACATGTTTATATATACTTGTTTAGTGGTTAATTTTTTCCAGAACATATGACAATATATTTAAAATTGAAAAGTAGGTGTATTGAAACTCACATTATTTTATATTTAATATATGTCATTTATATAAACATGAATTTATTTTAAGTTTACTTTCCTGGCTTTAATGGGAGCAAATTCACCAATAATATTTTCAAAATCTACTTTGCTTATCTTATATTCCAATTGAGAGAAATGCCATATCTGACAATTTCTCTAGACCAGGTGAGGATCTCAAATAATTTGTAGTTAAGCTTACTGAAACTTTTTTTGCAGGATGCCGTTATGACTGCTATTGTTAAAAAGCTTTTTTTCAAGACTATTTCCACATTTGAAAAATATTGCACTAAGAAAAGATTATGAATCAATTTTAGAACATCCAGACACAATGCTGATTTTATATTACAAATTATTAATATTGCATGCTGCTTAAAACTATTTCAGACAACATTTCTACAGGACTTTAATCACCCCAATATTTTAGAGCTGAGCTAGTGTCTGCTTTTTATAAATTAGAAAACCATAAATCTTTTTATTCATAGAAAATAATTGTTCCCTGGTGAAAAATTCAAAATCATTAGATATTTTGTTTAATTTTCATGTCCCCAGTTCAAATGTGAGATTAAGACACCACAGTCTCCTAAACATACTCTCATGTAGTAAATCCATGTATTTCTGATTTCTTTTCCTTTTCATTTATTTTCAAATTTGGAAAATATAACTCTACGTCTTTTGCTAAAGCTTTACATTTGTCAAACATAATTTCAAAGTTAATTTCTCCCATTTGTTGTAACTTACAACTCGCAGCTGAAATGAGATAAGCAAAGAAGTAGATTTAGATGATATTATTGTTGAATTTGCTTCCATTAAAGCCAGGAAAGAATCATCATAATAACTTGGTTTTTAATGTAAATGAGAAATTTATATTAAAATAGTATGAGTTTTAATACGCCTACTTTTCAATTAATTTAATGTTTCTGGGAAAAATAACCATTAAAAATTACATAAAGACATTTGCATCCATGTGTCCATTTTTCCTTTCATCCAAATACCTCTCTGCACAGAACCAATAAACAACCAAAACCAGTTTTCCAGCACCAGATATAGTGCTTATTGCTTTACTAATACTGCTTCCTTTAATCCAAATAGGTGTAAATCAGTTAGCAGTTCTAATTTGAACTATATAACTAGGGAATTTTGAGTTATTCAAGTTGTATTCTACTAAAATGATAGCATTTTTTTAAAGTGGCCATTATGAACAAATCCTTCCCAAAGCAAAATAAGAACAAGGATGCACTTGACTCATCCTCTCATTGTACCCAAATACATGCCAAGCACAAAATACATCAATTTAGAATTAAAAATTTAAAAATGTTTGAATAGGTAATACAGACACATGGTACCAAACTTCAAAGATGCAAAGGGGGTACAGAAGAAAAGTTGGTTTCCTTCCTCCCTGCCCCCCTGCGCCCTGGTCCTTCCTGGACGCTGAAACAGGTCTCCCTTGTGCCTTCCATAGAGATTCCATGCACTTACAAGCATATCTGCCACCCCCCCTCCAATACCCGTGCTCACATGCAGCATGCGCCACACACTCCTTTGCACGTTGCTTCTTTCACATAACGGTGTATCAGAATGCATGGTCCTCGTTCTTTTTAACAGCTGAGAGGGCCTGATTCCACAGTGTGGATGGAGCATCATTTTATTTACTAGTCCCCTAATGGTGGATACCGGCTTTAAATTTAGTATCTTTATTAATAACACGTTCTGACTTCCAGGACGGGATTTCTGATGGCGATAGCTCCCACCTGCCTGCGCCTGCCAGCCCCTGCCAGCACTGGCCCCCCTTCTCCCCTGCGGCCCTGGCGGAGCGCCCTGGGGTACCGCAGAGGCCACCCTTCCGCCAGCACGCTAGAACCTGCCTCCTCTCCGCTCAAGGACAGCACCCCAAGGACTTTCTCTCTTGACGCAGCAATTGCCTCCTCTCTCCTGGATCTTTACCATCCGATAGATAAATGTTCCTGGTTTGTTTGGGTTGTTTTTTTTTTCACCCATCTTAAAGAAAAATCCCTTCTTAATCCCATTTCCCCCTCCCGTAACCATCCCATTTCTCTTCTCTTTATGGCAAAACTCCCTGAAAGCTGTCTATCATACGCCCGCAGTTCTCTTCCCTCTCTGGAACCCACTCCAGGCAGGGGTTCACTCTGACCCGGGGTTGAAACCGCTCTGGCTGAGGTCACGTGGCCTCTACTCCCCCACACCCAGGGTCAGTCCTCAGCCCTCACTTCATCATCTCTCGCCGTGGTTGACACTGTAGCTCACTCCTTCCTCCTGGAAACCTTTCCCCTTTCCTGGCCTGGCTTCCAGGGCCTCCTGGGTCCTGGCTCTCCTCGCCCCCCTCGTTATTCCTGCTCCTCGCCCCCCTCGTTATTCCTGCTCCGAGCCCTGTGGTTCCTTCTCATTTCTGATTCTTCCTCATCCTTAGAACTTTTTTTCTTTCTAAAACTCACTGTGATCTCAACATGTAGAAAGAGCTCATGCCTCTTTCCTAGACTCCCAGAACCCTCATTCTCCACCTCCCCACCTGCTAGCTTCTCTTGGATGTCTGCTAGGCATTTCAAATGCGACATGTCCTGCCCCTGCTCCTCTCACTGTCCAGTTCAAATGCAACATGTCCTGCCCCTGCTCCTCTCACTGTTCTCCCCGGTTCAGTCAATGGCAATTCCACCCTCCCAGGTACTCAGGTTCAAACCAAAGAATCATTCTTGACTCCTATCTTTTTTTTTTTTTAACTCCTATCTTTTATCTTTTTTGCACCTCCCCTCCCCCACCTCCAATCCAAAAGCAAATCTTTCAAAGTAGAGCCTCTTAGTATTTCCACTGAGGGGGAAGATCTACTTACTGCAGGTCCTCTTTTTAAAAAAGAATACTATGAATAGAAAATTATGTGATTTTCTCATTAGAAAAGCACAAATTACAAATCTTCAAACTTGACAAATGCCAAAAACATCAGAAACTCAAGAAAAATGACATATCTACTACAAATTCTTTACATACCTCTGTAATCCCTTTTTCTTACTTTTTTCCAACTGCATACTCGTTGTTCACCTCTTCGTAAAACAATGATTTTGTAACGTCATTTTCTGTAGAGTGGATAGAGATAATTCAGTCTTTCCATGCGTCTGATGAAACTTCAATTTTGAAAATATTGATAGTTCAGGTCATATGTTTCAGCCTTACAACACATTATTGTAATGTCATGTAATTTTTTAGAATTGTTGTCAGACATGGAAAAACCTCTGTCAAGTCTTTTCATGTATGAGTTGTAATGTTTCAGGGCAGTTCATGTTTTCTTTTCCAGTGATTCATCTGCAGTTCTCCTAGATTTGATGACACTCATTACCCAATTTGTCGTCAATGTTCTCACTGCGGTGGCATATCATGAGTTTGGAATTATCCTCACCAGTGTCAATATTTCAGGTCAGATCACCAAAAAATGTAAATGTTTTCCCAACACACTCATATGATCCACTCTACCACATTGTTGGATCATCAAATGATCCCAGGCCTGTTCATTTGTTTCTATTTGACATTTATCTTTGCCTGTTAGCAAATTACAGCTTCTATATAACCTGAATTTTTTGTTACAATTTGCTTACTGATATCAACAGATTTTCTATGATTTGATTACGTATCTGCTCTCTTTATATTTAATTCATTTTATATATTTTTTCTTTCAGTTTTAAATGAATAAATTTAGAGATGATAAAGGACAATGCCCTTCATGCATGAACAAAAATCTATGGTATATTTATACTTGTGTAAACTGCACTGTTGATTTTATTCCCAATAGGAGAGACTCCTCTTTTGATTAGACATGAACAGGAACTGAACCCTCTGTGTGCAATTTTATGCCTGAAGGTTTGAAGAATCGTCACAGACTAGCATCTCGGGCCGTGTTTTCCTGCACCACACACACACTTTTGGTGCCATGCAGTGTAGGACATGTTCACGGCTCAAGACAACCCATATTGTTGGGAAAGTGAGCACAGCAAGCGGGAGGAATATTCCTGGAAGCTGCGCAACTAGCAATAATGTGACTCTACATTACGATTACGAGCCAAGCACATGTGTCCCAGTATATAAATATGTCCCTGATTAAACCCTCCTTCGCAGAGTTCAAAATGCTTCAACACCACTCTCTATGAGGCCAGTAATGGGAAGACGGGGTGGAAAGAGACAGCAGTCTTAGCTGATTATGGCTACAACATCCCATTTTTGCGAATTTTCTTAAAACATGACCATATGCACACATTGATAGGACCACTCTGGGCCTTGAAAGGAAACGGTGTGAGGGGCCCTGAGCTCACGCTCATCAGCCTCAAGGCCAATTCGCCTCAGCTCCACTCCTGCCCACCTTTCACAAGGCCTCTTCCCTGCTCTCCTGGATTATTTCGGTCGCCTCTTGACTTTTTTTCTTGCCCCTTTCAGTCTGCTCTCATCACAGCAGCTAGGGTTCTGTAAAAACTTAAGTCAGATGATGTCACACCTCTGCTCAGAAGCCACCGATAGTTTCTCATCTCACGGGGAGGAAAAGCCAACTAGCCAAGAAGGAAGAAGGCCCTACCCGACTTGGCTGGCCCTGACTTCCTCTGGGAGCTCACCTCTTGGTGTCCACCCCTTCCTCACTGCACTCCAGCCATGAAAGCCTCCTACGGTGTCTTGAACGGCCAGGCACACTCCCATGGGCTCTCTGCACTTGCTATCTGCCTGGAAGCCTTCCCCTGGGGTGTTTTAGGGCTTCCTCTCTCACCTCCTCAAGCCCTGCTTGTTCTCTCTATTTAAAAATGCGGGAAGCAGATGTGGCTCAGGGGACTGAGCTCCCGCCTACCACATGGGAGGTCCCTGGTTCAGTTCCCGGTGCCTCCTGGAGAAGACAGCCGGCATGATGGCAAGTGCGGCAAGCTGACACACAAGAGACACTAGAAGAAAAACAATGAGAGACACAGCAAAGCAGGGAGTAGAGGCTCCTGGTGCCGCCTAGGGAGGACAAGCAAGGCATTGAGCTAATAGGACAGACTGGTGTGGCAAGCTGACACAGCAAGATGATGCAACAAGAGACACAAGAAGAAAAACATAATGAGAGACACAGCAAAGCAGAGAACGGAGGTGCTTAAGTGATTAGATACCTCCCTCCCACACCGGGGGTCCTGGGTTTGGTTCCCAGTGCCTCCTGAAGAAACAGGGAAGATGAACAGACCCAGCAAGTGCAACAACAAGGGGGTGGGGAGAAATAAATAAATAAATCTTAAAAAAAAAGAAAAAAAAAGCAAACCCATTCTCCCCCACTACTCTCTGTTTCTTTTTTTTTTTTTTTAAAGATTTATTTATTTATTTAATTTCCCCCCCTCCCCTGGTTGTCTGTTCTTGGTGTCTATTTGCTGCGTCCGCTTCTGTTGTCGTCAGCGGCACGGGAAGTGTGGGCGGCGCCATTTCTGGGCAGGCTGCTCTTTCTTTTCACGCTGGGCGGCTCCTCACGGGCGCACTCCTTGCGCGTGGGGCTCCCCCACGCGGGGGACACCCTTGCGTGGCAAGGCACTCCTTGCGCGCATCAGCACTGCGCATGGCCAGCTCCACACGGGTCAAGGAGGCCCGGGGTTTGAACCGCGGACCTCCCATATGGTGGACGGACGCCCTAACCACTGGGCCAAAGTCCGTTTCCCTACTCTCTGTTTCTTATCCATGCTTTATAGTTCTCCATAGACTACACCACCACCTAAAATACTATGCTTTGTTTATTCCATCTCCCTCCTCCAGAATGTATACTCCACGAAAGTATGGACCTTTAGCTTTATCTGTGTCAGTATCGCAGTGCCCAGAACAGTGCCTGACACACAATGGATGACTTGTGATAAAAACAGCATTTAAACTTTCTATTCTCAAGCCTCACTGGAAACCCACAGGACCAGCCTCTGAGAAAAAGCAGAGAAGGTACAATTACTGAAAGGATAGTTTCCTTAAAGAGAAGAGCAAGGGTGAAAGAGACAGGATTTTCTGGCATTTGAATGAGGCATGTTTTTATCAAGAAATATCTTCTTATGAAATGAATCACCAGAGGATTTGATCACTGAGCTATAATCCTTTCACACCTTCTCCCTCAGAGACCAAAGATGTAATCCAGGGACATTGTGGTATTAATAGGAAATTGCCAAATCAGATAATATAATTTTCTTTCCAACTCAAGGAAAAATAAGACAAATAAAAAGAAAAGGCAGAAGAAAATGAGACATTTTGGAAGTTTGTCTTTATCTTTTCATTTGCATTTTTTGTTCTCCTTTTGACCTAAGGGAGATAAAATCATCTAGAAAATCTTACAGAAAAGCAAGGAAACAGGATATTAGAGCATCCCTCTTGGTCACAGAATTGTTGGCAATTTGGTACAACAAATGAGCTAGAACCAGGGAAGGGAATATTTATTACTTGTAAATATAAAATGCTTTAAAATACCTACATAATAAAACAAAATTCCAAAAAAATTAAAAACAGGTAAAAGAAAATTATAATTACAATATTTATAATTATAATGATTTATAGTTATTTTAATTATTTATAGTCTCATTTATAATGACAGGAAAGCTGCTAGTACTTTCGTGCATTTTCTCCCAATCTTTTCTCTTATGCATATATTTTTACATGCATGTTATACATGTACATTTTGTATCCCAATTTTTTTCTCAGTTTTCCTCACATCAAATAAATCCTTCATGTGGTAAGTTTGTCTGCATGCTGTAATTTTAAAGATGCATATTTTTCTATCCAGTGACTGTATCATATTTTATCATTAACCTAGAATCAGACATTTATGTCGCTTACAATTTTTCACTCTTAAAAATGTTGTTATGAATTTTTTAATGCATGTAGCATTTTTTCTCCTCAGTATTTTCAATTATCTTTCTAGGATGAATTCCGGAAGTGGGAAAACTGAGTAAAAAATGATGGCTCTTTAAGGTTCTTAAAAGTTACAATGAATTCACTTTCTAGTAGGTTTGTACCAATTCACAATGATACCTGTGACATACCAGAATACTAATTTCACCACATTCTCTCCAGCATTTGATATTACAACTTTTTTATTTTGCTAGTTTAACATTTGAAAAGTTTCTTGTTTTATTAGGTATTTCTCCTATATCTATTTTCCTCAATTATTTCCTTTGGTGGAAAATGTCTGTTCAAGTCATTGGTGCAAATTATCTTTTTATGGACTGTAGATATGAGACTTTTATGGACTGTAGATATGAATTTCTTTTTATGGACTGTAGATATGAGATTTAAATCCGTTGTCATATTCACTGTGAGTACTTTTCCCAACCCATTTCCTTTTCAATTCTGGATATTCTGTCATCTAAAACAATTTAACGTTCGTATGTAATTAAGATCTTTCCATTGTGATTTCCTCTATCATATGTAGTCATAGAAAATCCTCTCCTTGTCTTATCTCCAGGGCTAAATAAGGATTTAAGTATGCTTTATTGCCCTGATTTTTTTCCCCTCTGTATCTATTTACTCTATTTATTTTCTATTCATTTTGGTGTATGATTTATAGGGCAAATTGACTGTTCCTTAATGCTAACTTGTTAGCGAAAACCCCTCCCTTAAATATACTGGAAGACACCCCTGCATATATAAAACAGAAGATGCCATGCGTACAGGAAGAGGGCTCGTCTGCTGGGACACAGTCCCAGGCTCCGTGGGGAGAGAGAGAAGAGGACAGCCTCCAAGCACGGGGACTGTGATGTCGCTCAGTGAGAACGTTCTCGTTCTCACAAGTTGGGAGTGCACCTAAATGTCCGCGCTGGAGTTTACCTTGCCTTTTCTACTCATAAACAACTTCGGGGAATGAAAGCGCTTCTGAAAGTTACTAGGACCCAGAGGTTTTATTAGCGACCTTTAAGTTCTCAAGAATGAGGGCTCTCAGCTGACCCGCCGCTTTCCTTTTGCCTGCCGAGGGCACGTTGTGTACAGAGCACTGTGCTAGGCACAGCGTGTGTGTGTGAGGGATACTGATGTGGCCCTGGGGTTGGACATGAGTATGCTGAGCGGGGGAGAGAAAGGAAGAGGCAAGGAGAAACCCAGGCTGCACATCCGAAAGGGCAGAGACGGCTCCGCGCGCCGGCCTGGACTGCGCGGTGCGCGTCAGGCGAGCACAAAGGGCTCCGGCCCACCCTCGGCCCTCCCGCAGCCTGGGACCTCTGCGCCTCGTTCTCCTCGCTGGCCAGAGCCACCGCGCGCTCGGACAAGGCACCTCCACTCGCTGTCCCGGCCTGGACCAGGCAGCCAAATTCACGGAAGCTGCGCCTCAAAGCCATTGCCGGGGTCTGCGGTCCTGGCGGAGGGCCAAGGGCACGCCCCCGTCTTGCTGCGCCAGGGTTTCGGCGCCACACTCAGAAGGCGCTCCCGGCCTGGCCCAGGTTCCCACCGACCCACTCAGGCTCGCGGTCAGCTGTCTTCCCCGGCGCTCCCAGCGCCCAGGCCACAGCCCCGTAACTGCTCATCTTTGCCGGGACCGCGAACCATCCTGCCTGGACCTGGCATCCTCCAGACGGCAGGCAGGTGGAGGGGAAAGCCCCGCACCTCTACTCCGCGCCAGTCTGGCACGAGCGTGGCGGCAGCCAGGCGTCTGGGCCCGCGGGCAGGCCACGTGCCACTTAGATCTTGGAGAAGAACCTGGATCGAGTGCACGGAACCTCAGCGTGGCGGGCCCTGCTCCCCCAACCTGTCAATAGCGGCGTCCAACGGGGCGGACCCGCGCTCGGGACGCCGGTTACGGTTCCTCTCCGGGACCACCTGCCCCCTACCTACGCCCCAGTCACGGAATTCATCCCCGGCCGCCCCGCTCCGCTCCCTCCCACGAGCTCCGGGGGCGGGGGGGAGCGGTTAAAAGCAGGGTAGGTGCCCCCGGCGAAAAGGCCCTGGGCTAGCCGAGGCGCTTAGGTGCTTAGTGGGACCGGGTGACGCTGGCTGTCGCCTCCCCCCGGGTCTGCACCTCCCTGGAAAGGGAGTCGAGAGTGGCGACGGCAGCACCTCCGCCGCCTGCACGACTGAGGTCTGCGGAGAAAGTCCCCGACACCAGGACCTCGGCGCTGGGGGGCGGGAGCGCAGATGCGCGGCAAGATGCTGTGAAGGGACCCGGAGGGAAAAAAACAACCCCCCCAAACCACTTGCTCGGGTTTCTCAACCCGAGTTCGCCGAGAGCAGCCGAAGCATCCCCGAAGCTGCGCCTCCCTGACCCCCACCCACCCCAGCGGCGCCCCTTGTGGGTGGGCTTCGCGTTCCCCGCCGAGTTTCGGAGGCACCACGTGACTTCCACGAAGCGCGGGGCCGCGGCGGAAAGCCGCCACGGGGGTGGGATTTGGGACCCCGAGGTGCGGCGAGAGGGCGGGGAGAAGAGGAAATGAGGCGGGGGCGGGAGAAGGAGAGGCGGGGCGGACTTGGGGACGGGAAGGACCGAGGCCGTGGCCTGGGGGTGGGGAGGCCGGGCCCCGGGCGCGGCGGCCGGACGGGCTGGGAGAGCCGGAAGCCCGGGGGGGCGGGGCGGCCGCCAGGTGCGGGGGCGCGAGGATGCGGGCGGCGGGGCCCGCGCGGTAGGCAGCGCCCGGCGGGCAGGGCGCGCGGGCCGCCGGCCGCTCCTCCGCTGCGCTGCGGGCGGGGCGGGCCGGGCCGGAGGAGCGCCGGGCATGTCGCAGGGGCTCCCGGCCGCCGGCAGCGTCCTGCACAGGAGCGTCGCGGCGCCCGGGAACCAGTCGCAGCCGCAGGTAGTGGGCTAGAGGCCCAGGGACACCCACGTGGGTGCGGGGCTGGGGGTCCCGGAGGCGCGAGGAGGTGGCGCCTGGGGTTCTGGAGTGGTGACCGCCGAGGTGCGCGGGCGGAGGGCGCTGCCAGAGGAGCGGGGTGGCCGGCGGGAGGGCGGTCCGGGTTTCACGCGTGTTCGTAGGTCCTGGCTCCCGCAGCGCCCGCGCAGCGCCCGCGGCGCCTGGGGGAGGGGGGTGGTCGGTCCCGCGCGGGGTTAGGAGGAGAAGCGCCGGGGCGCCGGCGCCTGGCTGGAGGCGGCACGTGGGATCGGCTCTGCCCCGGGCGCCGCGCCGTCCTTGAGCCGCCCGTGGCTGCCACCCCGCCCCGCCGCCCGCGCGCTCGGCCCTTCTGGGCTGCTCCGGATCCGCGCCAGGGTGCGGAGAGGGGAAATTCGCCCCCCCCCCCCCAAGTGGGTGGCTCGTGCCCAACCACTCCCCATGTGCCCTCCAGCTGCGCCCTAGTGGGAAACCGGGGTGGGGGCCCACAATGGGCGCAGTTTCCACCCCCGGCGCTGGAGGAACCTCCTCGCCCTCTTGCAGTCTGACCTCTGGGCTGTCCCTGGCCACGTTGACAGCTGGGCACTCAGGAAACTGAGACAAGGCTGCCCACGGGGAAAGCCGCCCGGGAACTTGGCACTCTGCTTTAGGACGGAGAATAGGTCTTTTCGTCTTCCACCTCCCACCCCCAACACGGCGCCTGGCACATCATTTCTTAGTCACGCAGACCTGAGTTTGGGTCTCGGCTTTGCCATGCACTGGGCAATTTGCTGACCCCATTTGTAAAATGAGTATAACATCAACCTCTCAGGTTTTTTATGAGGACTAAATGAGATAGCGTTAATGCAAATATCCCAACGCTTTGCTCACCCCTTTCTATCTTGATTAACTGTTTCTGCTGGGTTGTTCTATGTCCCCCTGTAACATGTGATAAGCCCAGTTTAGAGTGTCGGCTCCTAGAGGGCAGCGATGCAGGCTGCTTCATTGTACGGTGCCTAGAGCTGTGTGACTATTACCGTGATGAAAGGAGAGGCATGATTGGTGACAGGTACTATGGGGATCTCGAAAAATAGCAACCTCAAAGAGGCAAGAAACTTAAGGGCATATTGTGAGAAAGGAGTTTCAGGGCAAAATCTCATTTCATTTTATGCCAGCCCCAAGTATTAGACTGTCAGAAAGAAAGCTCCATGAAATTACCAACCATTTTTTTGGGTTGTATCCCCGGTGCCTGGCAAGTGGTAGGTGCTCAGTTAATATTTATTGAAAGAATGAATGAATCACACAACAGATAAGGAAATGAAAATTTGGAGAAGTTAAGCCACTTACCCCAGATAGTGATAAAAAGAGCCAAAACCAGGACTGGTGTGATTCAAAGCTAAAATTCTGTCCTCTCCAGCACATTCCCCGCCGCCCCCCTTTTTTCTTGCTCACATTTCTTCAGGGTCTAATTGTAGTGTCCTGGTTATAGTTACCAAGTCTTCTCTGTTGCTAGAATACTACATTTTTATATATTGTCTGTGTTCATTTAAGTGTTGTCCTCAGGCAGCTCCTATTTTTTATGTACGCTAATCATCCATCTCCTTTTATTCTCATCTTCTTGCATTACACTAAAAACCTCTTTACCTGCAGTAACTTGTGGATATGATGTTTGCCTTGTTCATTTGGAATATAAGACCAGATGGAATAACCAAAAATATCCATTATTTTGTGTTATCAATATTTTCCTTTCCATTAACATTAATAATTGGGTGGCTTTCCTGTGTTTTTGCCCCATGTCATCGCTTGGTTTTTAAACTCGTTGATGTTGATGTTCCACCACCACCCCCTTGGTGTCTTCCCACAGGGTTCTGGAAAACAAATACTCCTCTATTTCTCCATGCTTTCTATAGCCCAATGAAGTGTTTTTACCATGGTGGTAGATTTTTCTGTCTACTGGTTTCATGATAACTCTTGAAGGATTTGACTATTTTGACTAACCTCATAGACAGCTAAAAGTTTTACAGATATCTCGTGAACTTGCTTTCTGATTCACTCTGAAACACAACGGCAGTAAGCATTGTTCAAATGAGTACATTGTCAGTGGTAAGGGCATTTGGTGTGTTGGTAGAGTTATGTGGTTGCAATGAATTGTGTCATCCTGATTTGCTCACAGTATCAAAAGTACCTATTTGTGTGTGGTGGTATAAGGCCGGGCACACAGAAAGTTCCAGAAAGCAGATGCCCTCTGGGCTTTTCCAGTCCCAGATGAACAGCACTGACACCACAATTCTTCCAGGTACACGCCCTGTAGGGAAGAGGTTTTTGAATGTTGGTTTGGAGTCCAACAGACCTGAGTTCCACTTCCCAATTCAACCACTTGCGAGCTGTGATACCTGGAACAAGTTCCTTAACTTCTCCGAGTTTCTTATTCCTCATCTTTTAACTGCAGGTCACACCTCACATTTTTCAGGGTGGTTGTAGGCCCAAGCAGAGTCGTGGCACCTGGTGAGTGCTCCTTAATCAGGGGGTAATCACTGTATCAACCAGCGCTGCTGTTGACCACAAATCAGATGGTGAGATGTAATGAGCAATGCCGAGTGAAGGGAGAGCCAAGAAGGGGGAGCCGAGAAGGGGGAGGCGAGGAGTTTGGGCGCCACACCTGACCAAAATTTCCCCCCAGAGCCCTGAGGATGATGACAGGAAGGTCCGGAGGAGAGAAAAAAACCGAGTTGCTGCTCAGAGGAGTCGGAAGAAGCAGACCCAAAAGGCTGACAAACTCCATGAGGTGAGTCTGTGGCTGGGGAAGGGCCACGTGGCCCTGGTGATGAGGTCACAGCCTCATCACACCCGTTCAGCAACACAGGTGTCTAATTCTGGGGGGCCCCACTGGGCTGCACCAGGGGTCCCACAGCCCGGAGCCCTGAGGCTTTGCTCAGTGACATCTTCATTTCTCCCTATCCACTGTCCTTCTCACTCAGCTTTTTTAAATTATAAAGCAAAACAAAACCTCCTCTTGATCCTAATTCCCTGTCAAGCTATTGCTCCATTTCTCCTTCCCTCACTTCCCTGCTGCTTAAATAGAGTAATTTATACTTGTTGTCTCCACGTCCTCGGTTCCTGTTTATTCCCCAGTTCACTGTGACTTTTTCTGGCCCCCCACCACTCACACACACATGCGCTCACACACACACTTCTCCACACGTTCCCACGTTCTCTCACACATATGTGCAGTCACGCACTCACACACACACATACACATTACCTACAGAGGCTGCCTCTGGCCGTAGTGCCACCATTGCCAGATCCAGAGGCCGCTTTTTCTGCTCTTATCAACCTTGACCTCAATGGAACATTTCACATCCCTGACCCCCTTCTTGAAAACTTCCCCTCTTCTAAAAGACCACTTTTCCTACTTCTTCTGCCCCTCTTACCACATTTTCTCAGTCTCTCTGTTAGATTTTCTACCTCTTTCTCTTTTCTTAAATGTTGATGTTGACCAGGATTTCGGACTCAGCTCTGTCTTCTTCTCATCCTGGATGATTTAACCTATTCTCCTGCCACTGGTAACTCTCAGGTTATACCTCCAGGTGGGACCTCTTTCCAGGACTCGAGACCAGAAATCTCCAATATCAATATGCTTAGATGTCTTCATAAAGGTCCGCTGTAGGCTTCTCAGACGAAACCTGTTGATAACAGAATGTCTGTTTACCCAGAAATTTCTCTTCTCACTGCCTACAAATTATAGTTAATGGAGTTAACCATTTTTCTCATAACCCACCTCTGGAACATGGGGTTATCCCACACTCTCCTCTTCCTTGACCCTTGTGCATAATCCCACACAATCCCACCACCAGGACATGGGAAGTGTTCCACATCAGAAATTGCCCTCGAAAGCATCCAGGGATCGATTTGAGGATTGGTGGCAATTCGGTGCTCTTCTTTTTCCGCTGGGTTGGCGTGAATAATTAAAGATTTTGGTTTGGCTCTCTCCCGCCTTGCTCTCCTGCTAGAGTTTCTCTCAGCAGCAACCCTGGGGAGGGGAGGGACTTGATGGCATAGGAGCTGCTGAGGTGTAATTGTTGAGGAGGGGCAAGAAAAATCTCTGTGAACTCTAACAAGGAACAGGGAACGCGTTCACCTCCAAGGAGAGGTGACCCGCAGGTAGACAGTCTCACCTGGGCATAAGTTATAAATGTCGGATCCTCTCCTGGGAGTAGGAAGTGTGGGGCCCTAGAAAGAGGACACACTTGTTACAGCAGTTTTTGTTTCACAGTCATTCCATAGGCTGACCCTTTCTCTCTGCATAAATTCTACAGAAACTCCCAGGGTGGAAGGGTTTCTCCAGACTAGGGGAAGGAGAAGGTCCTTCCCAGCCTTTATTAGTTCTGTAAAATTTCTACTGAAGAATTGTGATGCCCTTTGCCTGTTCTCTTCCTTCCCTCTTGCTCCTGAAGCAATCGCAGTTCTCACTTCATGTTACTAAATAACTCCCAGGAGAGAGCTGTGGCCCCTCGTTCATTCGGGGCCCCCTATTTCTACCACACGTGCCGCTGAACAGCCAGGCCTTTCCTCTCGGAAGCTTCCAGTCGTAGCCATAGGCAAACGCACAAGTATGAAAACTACTAGGGGACACTCATGGTTAGTCCCTCGTGATTATGTGTCTGGGGTGATGAAGTGTCTTGAATAAAGATCTTTCATGGAGCAAATTTCAGTGGATCCGTTACAGAATTTTTTTTTTTTTTTGAGGTACCGGGGCCAGGGATTGAACCGGGACCTCGGGTGTGAGAAGCCAGTGCTCAACCACTGAGCCACATCTCCTCCCCTGAGTTGGTTTTGTTCTTGTTTTAAGGAGGCCAAACCCGGACCCTCCCATGTGGGAAGCAGGTGCTCAACTACTTCAGCCACATCCATTCCCTCAGAATGTTTATTAGGCACCATTGTGGGCAAGCCATTGTCACTAGGTCATAAAAAGAGAAGTAAGCTGTATTAGGAAGGAATTAGGAAATTATTATTGCTGCTGTAATAAGTTGCCCCAAATTTGGTGGCTTTAAAACAGATGTACCATCTTACAGTGTCAGAGGTCAAGAGTCTGAAATGGGTCTCACTGGGCTAACATCAGGGTGCTGGCAGGGCTACATTCCTTGGAGAGACTCTAAGGGAGAAACCATTTCCTTGCCTTTTCCAGCTTCTAGAGGCTTCCTACATTCTCTGGCTTCTGGTCTCCTTCCATCTTTAACGCCAGCAACGGCCAGCCACGTCTTTCTCAGTATATCACACTGACTCTGCTTCCTTGTCAAATCTCTTCCTCTGGGTGTCCTGCCTCCCTCTTATAAAGACCCCTGTGGTATCATTGGACCCCCCCCCCCCAGATAACCCCGGATAATCTCTCCATCTTAAGACCCTTAACTTAATCCCATCGGCAGAGTCCCTTTTGGGATGTCAGGTAACACATTCACGGGTTCCAGAGATTAGGATGTGGACACCTTCGAGAGGGGTGTGGTGTATGAGTCTGCCTGCCACAGAAGGTAACATAAGTCTTTACTACGGTGTCAAAAAAGCTGCCCAGGTGGAGCATCAGAGCTCTCTCGGTTTCTGTCATTGTTGGGTTTGATAACCAAGGAAACCAGGTGCCTGGGAAACTTTGAGGTCCCACATTTGCTTCCACCTGATCCCTCTTAGAACCGTGGGTAAAGGGTCCTTCTCTAGGGCTTCTAACCTGTTCTCTTGCCCAAAGACTGTGTCACATGACCGGTTGTGCCAGCTGCCCTTTCCAGAAGTGGGGCTGGTGGATTTGAAGCCCAGTGCCTCCATGGAAGAGCATTTCCTTCTCCTCTGTCTCTGTGGAGCTGGAGGAATGGATCACGGTAACGTCACCGGCAGATCGCCTGGCAGGCCGTTTTGTTGAGGAGCGCAGTGCCGAGGCGGCCAGCACAGTGACTCCATCTGTGAATGGATCTCAAAGCTAGAGCACGCGTCTTCACCCTCACTAGCTGCACACACGTGTCCCTGGTCACAAGGGAGTGTGAGGGAGTGGGTGATTGGCTCCAGAAAATGAAATACATACCAAACCCTCTGCAGGGCAAGAAAACCATCCTCTCTGAACTCAAGGGCACCGTGTGGGTAATCCCTTCCCTGTCTATCCCCAGCTTCCTTCCAGGGAGGGCATCTTAGTTACAGGGACTTATATTTTACATGACCAATAGTTTAATGGTAGGACATCGAATGACTATTTTTCTTTTTAATTGTAGTAAAATATACATAATATAGAAAGTCATTTAAACCATTTTAAGTGGACAGTTGTTTGGCATTTAAGGATGTTGACAATACTATGAACTTTCACCACCATCTATTTCCAAATCATCATCCATCCCAAATCAAAACATACTCATTTAGAATAACTCCCCATTCCTTCCTCCTCCCACTCCTGGTAATGTCTGCTCTGCTTTCTGTTTCTATGACTTTGCTTATTCTAAGAATTTCCTGTAAGAGAAATCCTACAATATTTGTCCTTTTGTGTCTGACTTAATTTCACTCAACATGATGTCTGCAAGGGTCATCCACATTGTAGCGCGCATCAGCACTTCCCTTCTTTTACAGATGAATAATATTCCATTACATGGATATATATACCACATTTTGTTTATCTCCTCATCTGTTGGTGGATACTTGGGTTGCACCCACCTTTTGTGATGAACACTGGTGTACAAACATCTGTCTGAGTCCCTGCTTTCAATTCTTTTGGGTATACATCTAGGAGTGGAGTGGCTGGGTCTTATGGCAAGTCTGTGTTTAACTTTCTGAAGAACTACCAATGGCTGCACTATTTTATGTTCCAATAGTAATGTATGCTGGTTCCTATTTCTCCCCATCTTCAGCATCACTTGTTATTTTCAATTGTTTTAAAATAAGAGCCAACCTAGAGGGTATAAAGTGGTATCTCATTGCAGTTTTAATTTGCCTTTTCTCTATTGGCTAATGATGAGCATTTTTTTTTCCATATATTTATTTGCCATTTGAACATCTTCCTTGGAGAAATGTCTGTTCAAATCTTTAGCCCATTTTTAAATTGGGTTCTTTGTGCTTTTGTTGTTGAATTATTGGAGTACTTTATATATTCTATTAAACTCTTCTCAGATGTGTGGTTTTCAACTGTTTTCTCCTATTCTATAGATTATCTTCACTTTCTTGATAATGTCCATGGATAAGCAAAAGTTTTAAATTTTGATGGAGTCCATTTTATCAATTTTTTCTTTTGTTTCCTATGCTTTTCACATAAAATCTAAAAATCCGTTGCCTACTACAAGGTCCTGAAGATATTTTCCTATCTTTTCTTGGAAGAGTTATATAGTATTAGCTCTTATATATAGGTCGTTGATCCATTTTGAATTTTTCTGTATGGGAATGACAATTTTTTTAACTTGGCATAAAAAGAAACAACTACATGTTAAGGGTGGCAGTATCTGGTTGACCAATGTAGTGAAGACTAATTTTACATGTCCTGGTGAGTTACGGCAGAGCATCCAGCGCCCGGTAGGTCTCAGCAGAAAGCCGCGCAGGTCTTCTGGGCTTCCAGACACCTCCAGGAGGGGAAAGTGGGAGCTGGGCACAGTGTGTGGACACCTTCTCCTCAAAGCTGGGGTGAGGCAAACCATTGGGGAGCAATGAAAACAGCCCCCCAATAGCCTCTGCTCTCTGGAGATATTAACCTGTCGTCCTGTACCCCGCGCACTGTGGGGTAGCATTGTTAAGTGTTTCAAAGTAACTCAAGTTCTTACACCTGCCTTTCTAGAGTACCATGAAGGGGAGTATTTAGAGCTGCTCACTTTTCTCCCCTGCCCACCTTGCGTACATACCCAAGTGTTTTTGTGCCTCTTTCACCTCTGCCTCCCTGAAAACCTTCCTCCAGCCTGAGCTTCTGCGAGTCTCTTGGTCCCTCCCCTCCCATTTCTCCATCACCGGAGCCAATGGTGTGGTCCATCGAGGCAGTAGCTCCTTGGAGGGCAGGACTGGGGAAAAGTCTAAGCAAGCCAGAGGGAGAGAGAGGCTGAGACACTCTTGGGTTAAAGTTTTCCCTCCAGGGTAGTGGTTGCTAAAAGTGGGTGCTCGTGATGAGAAGCAGTTCCTAACATAGCTCTGTGTGTCTCGTTGTTCACGGTGAGCTTCAGTGCGTTGAAGGCTGACATGGGGATTTCAACCCCTATTCATCTCTGGGTATTAAGCACATGCCTGAGTTCTCATTTCACATATGGCAACCAAGGCGATCAGTGAGGGTCTTGCAGACAAGCTGGAAGGTGGCACACAAGTGGGGCAGACTGGTTCAAACCAGGCACCCAAAGGTGTAAGACTGAGAAAGAATTCTGAGTCAGAAAAGGAAGGCAGCGATGCCATCCTCGAGAGCCCCAAATGTCACAAACTGACAAATCACTTGGGCAAGAGGGTTGTGGTATGTGTTGCCATGGTTTTTTCAGAGATTGCACGTTCTAAGAGAATGCTTCATGTCAGTATCCACTTGGTTTAGGAACTGATTATGACACTAACTGGCACAGGCCTTGCTGGTGACACAGTTTCTCTGCTGGGAAGTTTATCAGCTTAAGGCTTGGGATAGACTTCCTGAGCTCTTACAGCCCCTTGCTGCTGAGAACCACCGCGGGGAAATTTGGGCCAGTGCAGTGCAGACTGAAAGCAGAATTGCTGTCACTGCATGAGAGCTGCAGTTGACCTTGCAATCAGGGATGCCGTCTCAAGTGTCTGTGACCTTGTGAAAGTCATGTACCGCCCAGAGCTTCGGTTTTCTCAGTTGTGAAATGGGGTCTGTATGACTGTGTCCCCAATGACCTTTTCCTCCACTTCTTTTCCTTCCCATCTAGTCATCATCTCCGGTGCCTGGTGCTCACCTGGGCCTCTTTAGTAGTCCCTGATTCTTTCCTCTGCCTGAGAGGCACCCTGGATCCCAACCCTGAGATACTCCCTTGTTCTCCTGTCAGAGCCTTTTATGTGCTCAGGCCAGGGCTTCTCAGCCTGTGCACGGCTGACCTGAGTTGCTGGGTGATTCTGCACCGTGGGAGGCTGTCTTGGGCACTGGAGGAGGTTTAGCAGCGCCCCTGGCCCTTGCCCACCCGATGCAGTAGTATCTGGCTCCCCCAGTTGTGACAACCAAAGACATCTCCAGGCATTGTCAAATGTCTCCCAGGAGGCCAAAATTGCCCTGGTTGGGAACCACCGTCCTACACAGCTTAATTTCTGAGGGAAGGCTGGGGCTTGCAGTGATTTCATCACCTTTAGTTTTTAGGTCTCTGCTCTAAAGCTGTTTCCTGGCAAATACCCAACGAAGGCAGCACCGTTACCTCAAACCCTCCTGTGGCAAATGTTTCGAAACTCAGCAGGCTTTGAACTAAACTGATGATCTCTGTGGAAATAACAAAGAGTTTGATGTCCCTCACTTACTTTTAGTTTAAGTCCAGACAACTTCTTCTCAAAGTGAAGTGGGTTGTACTTTTTCTCCTTTGTTCCCATTCACTGTTTCCTGGTCTCCTCCAAATCCCCTCCCAGCTCCTCTTTTTATTTTTGAAGAACTGATTTCACCTGAAGAAGATTTTGACTTCTCTCCTTTTTATTCCCTCAGTTTGATGAAAGTCCCTCAGCAGATTTATGGGTAAAACAGAAGCGAAGGCCCCTGAGGACACGGCAGGTGGCCTGGGACGCCGGCTCTGGAGGCTTTTTGAGCTGGGGTGTGGGGAAAGCGATGGCACCTCAGGGAGCGTTAGGCACGGCCTCCTCCTCATGCCTTCCAGAGAGAAGGCCCAGAAGCTCAGAGCCCTTCACCCAGAATTCAGTGACTATAGAAAGGCAGAGACTATTGGAACATTCTGCCGAAAGAAGAGCGCTTCCTGTTCTTGGGAAACTAGTTGAAGTGTTAGCTCATTGGCACCCTTCAAGCCCACTCTCCATTTCACTTGAAGGTCACAGGGTCGAGTGCCCGAGTGTGAGGTGGGCGTGCGTGCGGGCATGAGTGTGTGTGCGGGTGTGAGTGTGTGTACAGAGCCACGGCCCCTCCACTGCCCCCAGGCTGCCCAGGGCACCTCAGCTACCACCCCCCTCCTCCCATCTGGACCCTAGGGGCCTTTCTTGCTGGGTTTGTGGACTGAATCCCAGCTGCAGGACCAGGGCTTCTCAGAGGCCAGGGGAGAGCTGGGGGCTGGGGTGGTGGGCTGATGGGGGCTGGTGCATCAGCCAGGACTGCCAGACTCTGCCCCAGGACAGCCCGCGGGGAGAAGGTGTGAGGCCTGCTGCCTTGAAGAATGTTCTAGACCCTGCTGGGAGCCAGGCTGGGAAGGGCGGGAGGAACGGCTCAGCTCTCCTCTGCAGGCAGCGCCTCTGAGCCTCTCAGTTCTAAAAGGGAGTTGCCTAGAGGGGGAGGACAGGTAGGGGGTGAGAGAGGCAGCGTGAGGCTGAGGGGGCACGGGGCACTTAGATGCTGGCGCTGCGGTGCATTGGGCAGCGGTCCAGGGCGATACCGTTCTCATCTCTGGGGAGAGACATTTCTAATAGGAGACTGAGTGTGACACAAGACTGACTAGAACATGTGATAGAAGACGTGGCTCAGATGGGCCGTGGTCAGGAAAGACTACCTGGAGAGACGAGAAGGAAGGCAGTGGAGGAGAACAGCTTTAGCGAAGGGACAGAGTCCAGAATTCACGTGTGTCCTCAGGGGCTTTTTTGGTGATATTTCTTAAATATTACTAATAAGAGAGAAGGTATGATGGATAGTGCACCCAGGAAATGTATGTTATATATGGGGCAGCAATGCATACTCAATGTGAGACGACCTAGAAATGAATGAAAACAACATTTCAGCAAGATTTAGATGAGGTTGTCAGCCTGGAGAAGGCTTCTCTTGGCATGCCATGGGGCCGCGTCATTGGTCCTGCATTCAGAACTTAATAATGACTTGTCAGGATGGGGGAAAGGAAGACCTGCTTGTCAAGTGCATGGGTGGCTTAAAGCTACGGGCTGTCACGAATCCACGAGACAACAGAACCGAGATTCAGAAAGCGTTTGCTAGGCTGGCCTATAGCCAAACCGAGCAGGCGACATTCCTTGGAGCCAGATGTAAAGTCCTCCGCTTAAGCTCCACATCATCACTTGTCCAAGTGCAGACTGAAAAGCAGCAGATGTAGGTGAAACTTGCCCTTCAAGCTCAGGGAGAAGCACCAGCCAGGAGTGGCTGCAGGCTTGTGTCCAGCTCAGGACCACCATATGTCTGTCCTCAGTGTGGTCTGATGTCCCCAGAATCATGCCCTGCATTTCGGGAATGGCATTTCCCCCGAGATTCTGGCAAATCACAGTGTGTATGGGGGAAGGGCCCGCTCAGAGCAGATGGACCCAAGGAACTCACGAAAGAGAACACCTAGGGGAAGGGGTGAGGGGCTGTCTTCCAACAGGTTCCATAAGGTGGGACCAAGCTCCACAGGTGTGTTTGAAGGAGAGAAAATCTGGATCAGTATTGAGAGGAGCTTTCCAGTAGAGCAGTTCAGAGATGGCAAGGGCTGTCCTTGGAAGGAGGGCATGCCCACACGAGCAGGATGTCCAAGCGGGAAGTACATGTGGAAGCTCTCCACACTCAGTGTGTGGGGCTAGGGAGTCTGTTATCCCCTCCATTTCCAGCCTCCTAACCTCATAGAGTGGAAACTTCACAGCTGAGTGCTGGACCAAAGCCAGGGCAGGGAACGGTTTATTCATTTATTTATGCAACCAACCAACATTTATTATGTTCCAGTCACTGTTCCAGGTACTAAGGTATAGCCGTGAACAGAACACAGCCCTTCAGAGAGCAGAGCAGCAGCTGGGGGTGTCGGGGGTGGGGGGGACTGAGTGCAAGAGGCACACGGGAACTTTTTGGAGTGGAGGAAATGGTCTGTAATACATCTTGATCAACACGGATGGATGCATTTGTCAGAACTCATTGAATTGTACACTTAAAACAGGTGCATTATATTTTATGTAAATTATACTTCGGTATAGTTCATTGAAAGATCAGAGCCCCTGCCCTCCTGAACCTGTCACTCCAGGGGGAGGAGAGGGCCTTAAGCCAACAAATCGGAACGGGGGAGCAGGGACATGGTGAAGGGTAAAGCTCTTGTGAGAAGGAGGTGAGGATCCTGGTGAGATGGGAATGTTTCAGAAACGCTTTGGCCCGTTGGTCTTCACAGGAGTACGAGTGCCTGGAGCAGGAAAACGCGGTGCTGCGGAGAGAGATCGGGAAGCTGACGGAGGAGCTGCGGCACCTGAGCGACGCGCTGAAGGAGCACGAGAAGATGTGCCCGCTGCTGCTCTGCCCCGTGAACTTTGTGTCTGTGCCTGGGCCCGAGCCGGTGGCCGGGTGCCTGCCGCGGTGAGGCCCGAGGATCCTCCTCCTCTGCGGAGCGAGGAGCCTTGCTCTGTTCTGCGCCGGGAGGAGGGCCTCCCCTCGGCGACCAAGAGGACCCGGCGTTGGGCTCCTGCCTCCCAGTGCCCGGCCACGTGCCCGGCAGACACGCCTTGCGGGGAGGTCCCGCGGGTGCTGGAGCCGGAGCCCTCGAGTGAATTCAGGCAGGGACGTCACTCCTCGCCCACTTTGGCAGCTAGTAGGTTCTGCTGTTATGCAGAATCATTTCCTCTAGAATTTGGATAATAAAAATATTTTGTTTTGTTTCTCCTCTCTCCAAGTGCCTAGGATTTAGACAGACAACACTGTCCTTCCAAAGAAGTCCGCTTCTCTCTCTGCTTCTCTTTCCTCTGGTTGTTCGGCAGCTCATGGGCCTTGCTTCCCCCTCTGGTTTCTACTCCCACCCCGTGGTGGGCAGAGGTGGGGGGGGGTGGAGGCACCCTTGCCAGCGTCTTCCCTGCATCTCCTGTGCTTTGAAAAGTCCGATCCAGCTGGGTCAGGAAGGGGCGTGCTTGCCTTCTGCTTTGCTTGGCCCTCTGGCTGTCAGCTCACATTCATGCTGGACTGTCTTCAGGACATTTTCTACTCCAGTTGGGTTTTCTCACTGTCCACTTCCCTGCACCCTCACCTTCCCATTCCATCAGTAGGTACAGGATCAGAACACAGATTTATTTTTGCCTGAATCACAGTTGAGTGGGGGAAATCTGCCCCCTTATTAAAACAGATATTTGGGTAGACGAGGAGAGGAGCAATTTCCTTTCAAAAGACTGCTCCAACTGTCTCTTCTTTCAGGAAAAGCGGAACCAGACCACGCTAAGTTGGCCACAGAGAGAAAAGCAAACTGGGAAAGCACTCCCTGTCCCCCTCCAGCTCTCTCCTTCCCTGGAACGAGAGGGGGTTGTGAAGGGTGGAGCGATTCTATCATAAAGGGAACAAGAAATGAGAACAGAAAGGAAAGTGCCGTGTTGCAAATGTAGGTGGTGAAAGAAAAGGAGGAAAGAGGAAAGAAAGAATGAAAGAAAAAGGGAGAAAGAAAAAGGAAAAAAAAGCAAGAAAGGAAGAGGGGGGAAAGAAGGAAGAGAAAAGAAAGAAAATAGCCTGCAGCCCCTCCGGGGGCGGGGGACTTGCTGACTTCACACAATGTCAGCACGGGCCGCTCGCCCCAAGTCCCCCGTGCCCGAGGAGGCTCCCCTTCCTCCTCGTCTCTGACTTGCAGGGGCTGGAGGCTGCACAATTTCCCCTTCCTTAGAGGCCTTGTCAGGGTTTTGTGAGGCTGGGGTCCTCTGGGAGCTCCAGAACTTCCTGAGTGTAAACGTTCCAGGGGAATGATGGCAATTTGTAGTGCAAGAGACTATAAAATCCTCCGACGGGTGAGTGGAAGAACCAGAAGGAGACCCCAGCTGGGTCTGAGCCCCTCCAGCCCCACTGTCCAGGGACTAGAATCAGCTGAAGCCGCACCACGGAGGAGGTGACCGGGGGCAGGGTCCTGCTCGGCGGGGGTCCAAATAGGGGGCGCACGCTTCTGTGAGCACCTCAGCAGGCCGGCCACGACCGCTCGCCCGGGGGAGCAGCCTGTCTGTGAAGGGCGGGGCTCAGAGCCAGGGCCCCGGGGACTGTGCAGTCCTGTGTGTGCGCAGGTGAGAACGTGTGCCTTACACACGCAGGCGTGTTTCCCTGAGGCCTCCCACCTCCAGGGCTGGCCCTGCCGGGAGCGCTTCGCCCTCTGCCTGAAATGATCCTGCATCGCGTCCGTCCGTGTTCTCCTGCCTTGCTGAGCCCTCCAGCAGATCTGGCTTCTGAAATCCAAGCTGCCTTCTCTGCGGCACTGCCCTGACCCCTCCTGTCGCTGCTGTTCCTGCTGACAGCGTCCCCCGCGCAGCTGCTGGCCCCAGGGTCTCCACGCCTGCTGGCCCATTGGTCTGACTCCTTCAGGCCCTGTCCAGCCTGACCTCATACAGTCCCCGGGCACCGAGCTCCTTCCCTTTAGGGCTTCGGTGTCCCCAAGGGCCCTGGATCCTCTGCCTCGGCTGGAAGACCAGGGAAGAGGGAGCTCACGGAGGATGGGCAGGGAGGGGAGATGACAGGCCAGCCCCAGAGATGACAGTGTGACATTTTCTGCTCATATTGCATTGGCCAGAGCTCAGTCACATGGCTGGACCAGCCGCAAGGGGGGTTGGAAGTGAAATTGTGTCTAGGGATAGCGGGATCTGGGCTGGGCGAGTATCATGTGGCCAGTTTCTGCCACTTGAAAATCTAGCTTTTGCTCCCACCACCCCACTGAAACTGTCCCCCTGGGGATCATCAGTAAGCTCAGCTTGCTAAATCTATTGGCATGGCTCAGGCTCGATCTTCCCTTTCTTCCAAATAGCAGGTGACATTGGCTGGCTTGTCTGTTCCCTATTTGTTGCACTTTTCCCCAATTATTGTAAACATTGCCATGCTGATGAGGAACAGCTGCTTTGGAGTTCCTAATAAATATGATGTGGAAACTAGGGTTGAGGCTCTCAGCTCCAGAAGCTGCGCGCCTCCCTCGTTCTATCCTTGGTTCCTCTCTCGTGTTTCTCTTTGTCCTTTATTTCTGTGTAAGTTCTGCGTCACCTTCCCTTCATGAGACCCTATTGCTGAGCTGGTTCTCAGCGGTTGGCTTCCGTGTTTCCTCCTCCTCTCTCTCTACCTGCTTCTTCTTAGGATAAAGGCTCTCCTCAGAGTCTCAGTGACCACCTGTCCATCCTCATGCTAATTTCCACACCTGTATCCAGCCCCCGCCTCTCTCCCCAGCAGGCAGACCTATGTAACCCGGTGCTCAGGTGCTCCTTAGGTGTCTCTGAGAGGATGTCTCACAAGCACATCCAGCCCAACAAGTTCAAAGCTGTGCTCAAGAGCTCATCATCTGCCCTTCAAACTTGCTTCGCGTTCTGTCTTTACCTGTTTAATCATGGGCTCCACCATCCATACCTCATCAGAAAACTAGGGTATCATATTTAATTCCTCTGCGTCCCAAGGCTAACTGACCAAGTCTTGTCAATTGTAACCCCTAAATATCCCCCACGTCGAGAACACTTTGATAATGCTAATTACTTTATCTGCTATCAGGAACTTTATTCAAATGAGCTGCTGAGGGCAGGGGACTGGGCACGCGGCTTCCTCCCTAAGCCATGTATTCACTGAGGCTGAGCTTGAATTAGAGACGGTCAGGACTTCCTCTGCTTTTGATATCAAAGCAGTAAATTTGGAGACAGGGAACTGAAACTAGGGTAGCCCAGGATGGAGGGTCGTGGTGCGAGGGACCAAGTTGTCTCCGAGATGACTGCAGATGTGACTTTCCAAGAGTGTTCTGAAAAGCAAGTATTCACTGAGCCTGGCTGCTAAGAATCTCCTTATCCAGCTCCCAGTAACATGAGGGGGCTGTCGCAGCTCCCCAGCTTCCACTCTGAAAAAGTGAAAATTCTGTAGAAACCTGAGAAACTATAATCGCAGGAGGGACAAGTTGCTCAGGGGTGGCCTGGCTTGGCCGCGTCCGCTCTGCTGTACTTGCCAGCCCTCGGCAGGTGTTTGGAGTAAAAGCCTCCGTGGAGCTGGCGGGGAGGGAGGCAGGCGGGGGGAGTTCTCGGCACAGAAAGTGTTTGAGAGGGAGGAGCCCCGCCTTCACACTCGCTCAACCACAGGACTTCCTGTCGGCAATCCCACTGTTGCACCAACCCAGCCTTGACGCTTGGGGTTTCCATCACTGAATCAGACCCAATTTTGGCCCCAAATCTTCCTTGGTAAGAAAGATGACGCTTTACCAAGGACAGGAAAGCAAGAGAACCAAAAGCCCCTCTCTTTCCCAGCAACGCCAGGGTCTCAGCAGCTGGGGGAACTTACGGGTATGGGGCCCCACTCCAGCAGGAGCTAGAAGGGGCCGTCCCAGCTCTCACTGATGCTTCTTCCCTCCGGCAATACCCAGGACGTCCTGGCAGGGTCATCCGAGCCACAGCAAGAAGGCCTGTAAGAGAGAGCCAGGGAGCAAAAAAAAGGAAGGAAGGAGAGGAGGAAGGAAAGAAAAGATAGAGGAATGAGGACGGAAGGGCACGATGGGGATCCCTTGAGCTCGGACCCTAAACCCTCCTGCTTCTAAGGAAGTTGTGCCGAATCCCCGGGAGGGGATACTGTTGGCAGTGTGCCTGAAAATGCCATGTTGTCTGAGAGCTGACGGTGGGACCGGCCACAGTGTGCTCTCTGAAAAACTGCCTTACGATTGGAATCAAGGGAACTTCCCTGCACTGCCTATTTCGCAACTGACCGCTCTATCGATTCAGGACAAAAGAGAGCAGCGTGGTCGCCACCGCCTCCACGGACACATACCTATTAGCAGGACCTACACCAGAGTCCATGCAGCAGCTGCCGGTGGGCTTGATGGAAAAAAAACCTACACCCTAAGTCTGGGGCTGCGTGGAGGGCAGACGCTGCCCCTTGAGACGGCTCTCGTGCTCTTTTGGGTATTTATTCTAGCATGACCTTTTCTGGTAAGATGTTCTTAAGAACAGAGAAATGTTGTCACAGATCTGACCAAAGGCCACTAGCCCAGAATTCTGACCTCAGCCCTGAGGGAAAGCGGAGGGAGAGTCCAGTGTTTGCGTTCCAATCACACCCACCTGAAAGGCCAGAGATGGAACTTCCCTGATTTCCCTTAATAACCTGCTACTTATCTATCCAACAGTTAATCAAAATCCTTCTTGAGTTCGCTCAAGTTTTTAGTCACCGTTTGCAGGGTATAAGCTCCTGCTCTGCTCTGAACTCGCCTCCGGCAGAATCTCAGGAGTGACTTATTCTCCGACAATGGAGTTGCCGTTGCCCGGAAGCCAGGAAAGCAGGACAATTTTCCAAGAAGCCCCAGCTTTCAGGAAGCTTCTTCTCAACCTTTCCCCTACATCGGTGACAAGGGAAAAAAGTACTTTCCAAAATGTCACAAACCCAGAGAAGGGTCAATTCACATGCTCACTAGAACGTTTGGAAATTGAGAAAGTGAGAAAGTTTGAGAGAGAGCAGTGGTGGCCAACGACTGAGGTTAAAGATTCGAAAGAACACATGAATGTGCCTCACCGCAGTTCTTTAACTGTTGCGGCTACACTTTTTACTAGCTAAATACTGTTCAAATAACTGGCGATTACATACCTATTGTGTATGGAAGCGGGACCAGCCAGGAAAAGATAATCCTACACCTTGAAAGGATGTACAGCTTCTGAAATCTCACCTCCAGATCTGTGTCTCTTTGAGCAGAGGAAATAGAATTGGTTTTCCCTATAGGTTTTCCCTATAACAGGGGACACCACTACCTAGAACGTAAGCAGCTGGAGGGCAGGGATCTGGTTTTCATCTGTATATCCCTGGTTGCTTAACAGAGTACCTAGCACAAGTTAGGTACTTTAAACATATGTTTGAATTACCTACTGAAGGAGTGGCTACTTCCTCCCAAGTCTTCATCTCAATTAAACCCTCACCCCCCCCCCCATTCCCACCTCCACCCCTAAAATCACTTAATGTCTCTATTTGTTTAATAGCATGGACCTAACTCACTTTCTTTGTTTCAGTAATTTTACTTATTTTTGGAGGTACCAGGGGCCGGAGATTGAACCTGGGACCTCGTATATGGGAAGCCGATGCTCAACCACTGAGCCACATGGGCTTCACAGGGTTGTTTTTTGTTTGTTTGTTTGTTGTTCTTGTTTTTGTTGTTGTTGTTTTAACAGGACCTCCCATGAGGAAAGCAGGCGCTCATCTGCTTGAACCACATCCACCCCCTCCTGTAATTCTTTGTCTGAGTCAGTCTACCTGTGGTAGAGTAGGAATTCCCATGAATTGGCAGTGGATCTAAACCTTTGTGCAGCATTAGTCAGATGCTTACTAAAGGCCTTTTAACAATAATGACAGTGACAGCAGGGCAGTGATGCGGGTGGACACAAATACATGGGGGACACAAATCACTTCAGTTGTCTTCAATTTTATTTGAATGTTATAAATATAGTTATACTTTTTTTGTTCTACAATCGTTACAATATAAGTCCTTAATATTTGCTTGGGGTTACTTAATTTATCATGTTTTAATGAATTATCACAAAAATAAGCGCAGAGAGGAGTTGGATACACAAATCACTAGTGTCTCTGGCTTAGCGAAAAAAAGGAAAGAAATTTAAAGGTTGGTGCTGTAGGGAAAAGTTCAACAGGAAAACCATGGCTGTCTACAGAACTCCCTCAAGTTATCTGATTATAGTCCTCGGTGTCTTTGAGCTGTTTTACAACTCTGTAAATTGTAACTGATTGATAAAAATGCAAAATAATTCTTGTTCATAGACATGCAAATTATGTCCTGTCCACAGATTGGCCGATTTGCTTTCGTGCCACACCCCTCCCCACTGGAAAAAGATTTTCCCTCATTTGCACATTCATTTCAATATCCTGTATCTATAAATATATCTGTTCTTCAGATTCTCTTTTGAATTGGTTATAACTGCTTGATTCTCTCATGGATTAATGAGCTGTAATAAATAAAATTTTAACACCTGTCAGTTTATATCTGAATAAGTCATGATTTGACCTTTTCCTTGGAATATTATTTTCAAACAGTGTCAAATAGCCCATGCGGAGAGAGCCACCAAGAAAGTCAACCAGTTATTGACATTGAGTGCCATCTCCAAGGAGCAGAAATCCCCTGGGGCCATCTAGTCTGCTCTGCTGTCCCCCCACCATGCTAACCTGCTGCTCGCTCTTCCTCCCCCTCATTTTTTCTCTGACTCCTAAGCATCCTTGGGATCACAGGTGAAACGTCACTGCCTCCTGAGGCCTTCCGTGATTCCTGACAATATTAATTAGGCACAGTTACTGTGTACTTCCCATGTTTGTCTGTGGGTCATAACGTGACTCCTATTCTATTGTTCTTGCGTGTTTAAATAAATGAATCAACCAATGAATGGATCCTAATGGGCGAGGGTCCACAACAGCTTTTATTCACCTTTTCTGGTGTCTGACTTCAGTGAGCAAGCCTCTTGGGCCTAAATGAAGTTTTTGTGGAAACATTTCCCTTTCTTCTTTGTCTTTTCTTTCCTGTGTAATTTCACATGCTTGGAGACTCTTACTAACACCCCTTCCACTTTTCCTTCTTATTTTTCTCTGTGTCTTTTTCCCTCTTCCATCCCCTTCAATGAACGACCAAGGTCTCAAAACTAATTACATGGACCTTGAGCCTGGATAAGCCCCCGAGCGCTCCGCAGGCAGCAAAAACCTGACCCATTTCCCCCTCACTATCCTCCCAGCAGCTCCGGGCACCCTGAGGTTGACCTGCAGGCGACCCTGACTCTGGCAAGCAGAGAGCACCCTAGAGCGGTGGCCTGCGCCTTCTCCGGTTCATCCGACCGTAGACAGCCAGGCAGGCAAAAGCACAAGAGGGGCGCTGGAGCCCGGATTAGCTCGCTAGCAAATCTGTGCACTTACCCGGGGCCAATTCTTTACATTAATCAGGAGAAAGGTGATGATACATTTCAGAAATAGCTGGACCCCCTTTCAAACCCGGATTTCAGAAAGACTCTGTGGTTCGTTTCCATTTCACTCCGCAGACGTGCAAGTGTGGTTGGTGGTCACTGAAGGTTCTCGGCCTTCCAGCTTATTGGGTGAGAAAATATGGAATCCTGTGTCTTTAAGAACTGAAACCGACGAGAAACAGGATTTGATACCCTGCAGGAGACTGGAGACTTCCCTTTTACTGTTCAAGTTTCATCTTCAGTTACCAGGAACTGAGCTGGGGGCACCAGAGCTCGGACCTGCAGCACCTTGGCTCTGAGGCTGCTGCTCTCTGGAGATGAATACTTTTCTTTCTTTTTGAATGTACCTCACCACAGGGAAAAGTACGTTCAAGAAAGCCCCTGAACAACTCTGCATGTCCCTTGCATTTGCTGCCAACAGGGGAGCACCCAGTTTAGTCCCTGGTGCCAGTGGACCCAGGACTTCAGGGTGTCACCTCCTGTCCAGCTCTTGCAAGCCCCGCTGCCCTCCCTGACTGGACGGGGTCTGCACGCAGGCGGTGAGCATCGCGCCCTTCCAGTCTGTGCTTGGTGACGGGCAGCCGAGTCCTGGGACCCTAGGCTGGAAGGCTTCGGTCACTTGGTCCAAACTACTCATCACCGCTTAGGTAGTGGGGGCCCGAGATGCCAGGGAAGGGCCTCTCAGCAGCAGGTGGGGCCCGCCGTGAGTATGAGGGTCACTGCCAGGCCACAGCTGCCCATGACACTGCCCACGCAGGCTGCGTGCTAGTTTACGCCGCTGACCCCTAACCCGCTCGCCCGTTCCCCTCGCTGTCCTCTGCTTGCTGTCTGCCCCGAGGCTGACCCCTCCGCACTCCACTCCTGGGTTCTGATTGCTGGCTTCTGACGGAGGCTGCACGGAGCGGGAGTCTGGGTCGTGGTTTCCTGCCTCTCTCCCTCCGTTCCCTCTTGCGTTGGCTCTGGCAGTGGTCGCCTCCCTCCGTGACTGTCGCCTCTCCTGGAGCTCCCACCGGATTCCAGGAATGCGGTTCCCTCCCTCGGCCCTGCAGGCTGAGATTTGACAGCCTCGCACTGTTGACAGCCCTTGGGTACCTCGACATCTCCTACTGGTTCCCTGGATCCTTCCCACCTCCCTGTGAATTGTCCCTTCAGTGCTCTTCAGTAGAACCATCCAAGGAGTCCTGGCACCCCAGGTGATCACTGGTCAAAGCTGAGTCAGCATTCTAAACCAAGAGGCTGTTAGCTAGGTCTAAAAAGAAAAACCAAACATGCTCAACACCAACAACAAAATCGAGGGGAAGATCGCTTCATGCTTGCTCAGAGCTCTAAGGCTCAGCACCTTCCCAACTAGTTAATGCCCAGAGAACTTCTTCCCCCGCCAGCAGGAGGCCAAAACTGAAGGGCAGCCTGGAGCCGGTCTGCTTTGCCCTGCTGGGCACACTCAGCAGGACGGAATGCCCTCTCTGTGGGACGGGTAGACACAGTTCTCCTCCCAACCTCCCTCGCCCTCGCTGCCACAAGTAAGCCTACTCTGCCTTTTGTTTCCCAGGTCCTGAAGTGGGAAAACATTGTCCACCCAGTTTCTCAAGCTGGAAACTACAGCACTAACTGGACTTTCCCTGTCCACATCTGTTGGAGCCTTCCTTTCCCTCTGCTCTCTCTTCTCCATCCCCACGACTGCCACCTGGTTTAGACCAGTAGTTCTCAACCAGGATCAACAGGGGACCTTTGCCAAAATGCAGATGACTTAACTCTCCTGCCCCTTGCCCTCCAGGGAAAATAAGGATTTTGGCCAGGGCGGTGGGTGGGTTTGGGCGGCTAGAATGTATTATGCCACCACCCACAAGCCCCACGTTCACTGAGTCCCACTGGGTTGGACCTTCTTTGTCTCTTGGAATAGCTTCTTCCCTGGTCCAGCAGCCTCTAGTCTTTCCAAACAACACCGGAATTACCTGCTTACCAGCCCAATATATCCTATAATTTCTTTCCTCTGCTTAAAAGTCACCGGTGGCTAAAATGCTAAAATGATAGAAGCCAACGCCCTGGTCAAACAAGGTTGTTTACCATCTGGTCCTTACCTGCCTTCCAGGTTCATAGATGGGAGATTGATGAGAACACAGCAGTTGGTAGGAAAAGGCCAAGAGGAGAGACACAGGCAGGAGAAAACGTTGAAGATTTACCGATTCCCGCTGCGAGGCCAGAGGGGAGCCTTAGATCCAGGGATTTCTATCAGCCGTTATCGCCTGAACAACTCCACATGTGTTCTTACTTCAGCACCCTTATTTGACTGAATGGAATGTCTGCTCCTTTTAATCTAAGTAAACCTTCACGGACATCTCCACCTGCTAACTACTTGGTCATCTTTCAACTCACAGTTCAAATGTGACCTCCTTTAAGCCACCTAATCAGAGCTAGTCTTCTTTCCCCTGGACTGTTATAGAACTTTGTATGTGTCTGTGTTACAGCATTGGTTTTCACATAGGATTACATTGGATCTATAGATCAATTTGGGAAGAAATGACATTTTTTTTTAAAGAAGTCCTTTTTCTGGATTTGGGTGCACTTGTTTTTTATTAAAGAAGTAGTTTTACCGAGATGTATTTGCATACCATAAATCTATCCAAAGAGTACAAGCAACAGCTTCTAGCATAATCACAGTGTTGTATATTCATCACCACAAAAAATTTTAGAGCAATTTCATTACTCTAAAAAGAAAAACTCCATACCCCTTAGCAGTCAGAAGAAATGACAGTTCGATAATATTGAGTCTTCAGTCCATAAATGTGATGTATCCATTTATTTAAATTTTCTTTCATTTTTCTAAGCTATGTTTTTATAGCATTCGGTGTAGGGGTCTTGCACATCTTTTATTAGATTCATTCCTAAGTATTTTGGGTTTTGGATGCTTTCGTAAGTGGGATGTACAAGATCTTATTTGTTACTGGTAGATTGGTTCATGTAGAGAAAGGTAGTGTCCTTTAACCATGAAAAATTCACTTATTAATTCTAGTAAGTTTTTTTTTTTAAGATTTCTTTGGATGTTCTGTGTAGACAATCATGCTGTCTGTTATAGAAAGAAAGTTTTACTTCTTGCTTTCTGACCTTTATACTGTTTCTTTCTTTTTCTTGCCTTAAACATTGGCTTGGGGCGCCTACAAAATATTTAATAGATGTATTAAGAGCAGTCCTATGTTTCTTGTTCCATAATTTAGGAAAAGCACTCAATCTTTCACCATTAAGTATGTAGTTTGTTTGTTCCCAGAATTGCCTTTATCAAGTTGAAGAAGTGACCTTCTGTTCTTAGCCTGTTGAGAGTTTTTATTATGAAGGCGAGTGGAATTTCATCAGATGCTTGTCCTGCATTTATTGAAATGATTATATGATTTTAATACTTTATTTTGTCACAGGGGCAACTACATTGATTTATATTTGAATGCTGAGCCAACTTGGATTCCTGGGATAAACTGCATTTGGTCATGGTATATAATTCTATTTATATATTGCCAGATTCAGTTTGCCAATATTTTGTCAAGAGTTTTTGAATCTTTGTTTATGAGCGATATTGGTCTGTACTATTTTTTCTCGACTTTTTTGTCAGGTTTTGGTATAAAGTTTTCTTTTTAAAATTAAAATTTAATTTTTAATCAAACAGCACAATTCCAAAACATCAAATAATGCTAGAAGGCTTATTGAACAATTAGAATTCAATTAGAATTAGTTTCAGCTGCAGGTAACAGAAAAATCGAATATACGTGTGCTTAAACAAGATAGTTTTTTGTTTTGTTTTGTTTTTTCATGTAAAAGCAGTCTGAGAGGTAGTGTCAAACTGATATAGCACCTCTATTGTGTCCTCAGGAACCCAGGCTCATTTTCTTTTTCTGCTCACCTTCAAGTTCCCTTCATTTTCCAACATGGCTGCTGGAGCTCCATCCATCAGGTCCCTATTCCAGACCAACAGCAAAATAAAAGGGAAGAAAAGAAAAAGGATGGCTTTCTTTCACTTTTATAGAGCCTTTCCTGATGTCTCACATAACCCTTCTACTTATGTTTCATTGGCCAACACTTAATTATATAGCTTCACCTAGTTTGCAAGGAAGGCTGGGAAGGATAGTTTTTCACCTGGGTACATTGCCCAGGATTCTGTTACTAAGGAGGAGAGTCAGGATGGATACAAACTTTATCTTGAGAATAAGGAGCTGGAACACAAAAAGAGGATATGCAGTATGATTCCATTTATATGAAACTCTAGAAATGTCATATCTAATTTATAGTGACAGAAAAGATATCCTCAATTGCCTGGGCCAGGAATGAATGAGATGGGGTGTAGGATAAATTTCTAGGTGATAGAACTATTCTGCATCTTGATTGTGGTGATGATTACACGGGTAAAACCAAAGGTGCACTTAAAATGGGTGCATTTTCTGTACATAGACTATACTTGAATAAATTTTATTTTTAAAAGCATGGAAGATCCCAAAACTATGACAAAACCCTCTTATCATTGTGTTTATTTCCTTCAAATGCTTTTTTTTTTTTTTTTTTTTGCTTATCCTTACATAGTTGAAATCGGAATGTAGCTAATGATTTTGGATCTTGGTTTTTTTTTCATTCAGTATTACATCATGAAATTTTCCAGGTTTCTACATTAATTTTCATAACCATCATTGTAATGGCTGTATAATATTCCATTTGGGAGTTTAAACTGTAGTATATAGCTACAACAAAACCAATTCAGAGTATCAAACAATACACAGTAAATACTCAGCCCCTCCCTCAGCTCTGACCATCAGGGCCCTGACCTAGAAGCAGGGGACATTCCAGTTTCTAATATGAATCCAGAAATATTCTCAATACATAAAGACACTTACATGAACATCTGTTCCTCTCTTTTTAAAAACAAATGGGACCATACTAAATACCTGCTTTTTTCACCTTACATATAGTATGTATCATCTCATTGAAACAGACCTAATGTTTTAACACTGCCTAGTGTTCCATGGTGTGAATGTTCTGTAACATATTTAACCACTATTAACAGACATCGAGGGTTTTCTCAGGTGTTTTTTCTCTATTATGTATTTCCTGAGATATACTGAAATTCTTACTTAGCTAGAAGTTATAAAAGAAGCTACATCGCAGAGGTAATACTAGAATGTGTGCAAAAATTTACCCCCCAAAAGGAGGCTTACAGCTGGTTGCACTGCTGTGCAGGGATTGCTAGGGCTTCCTCCTTCCCTAACAGAAAGGAGGGATTCAGCAGGTGACCGAGGGGCTCCGCCGTGCGCCTCAGCCTGGAGGGCCGAGGGGGAGGCAGACCCGGGCGAGGAGCTGGAGAGGAGGGGCCGCCGCCCTGCCCGGCTCAGGGGGCGCTCGGGGAGCGCGCTCCAGTGTTCCGGGGCAGCAGTGGGCGTGGGGGGGGGGGGGGCGTCTTACGCCGAGCCAGGCCCAGTCCCCTTGTCCTTCTCTGGGGTCCGCTGCCTGGCTCCTGCCCCGTGCCCGCGGGACGCGCGACGTTCTCGCCTCCGCAGGGCAGGCCGCGCGCCAGGCCCTCCCCTTGCCCAGTGCCCGCTGCGCTGGGGGCTGCGCTGGAACAGAGACCCCGGGGATCTGGGCTCCTGGGCGTCCCCTCTGCCGCTCGCTGGTCCTGAGGCACCGCGCGCTTCCCTTCCGCCCGCAGCGGCGAGGCAGAGGCTCCCTCTCCGGGTTCTGCACCGCCCCGGCCCCTGCTGCCTCCGGGAACGCCTGCTGGCGGGGCCCCCTCGCACCACTGCCGCTCGTTCCGGAGGCCGGGCCGCGGCTCACCACGTGCCCTGACCCCGCGGCCGCGGGGGTGCCCTCTGGGCTCCCCTCCTCCCAGGCCAGGTGCAGAGCCGGCCGCGCAGAGCAGGGCGGCAGGCTTGGGGAGAAGCAGCGCCTGCCGCGCTGCGCGGCGTGGAGCAGCGCAAACCCGAGAGGAAGCCACCGCCCTCGAAACCCACGCACGGCTTCTCAAATCTCACCACGTGTGGCAGCGCCGGGAGGGCTCTTATTTAGTTTTATAATGAATTTTAAAAAAATTTAAGGTACTTAGGTTACATAAAATGTTACACAGAAAATACAGGGGTTCCCATGTGCCCCACTCCCCACGCCCCCCACACCTCCCACGTAAACAGCACCCTTAGCGCGGCACGTTCCCTGCAGCGGATAAACACGTCCCGGGGCGATGCCGCGGAGCACGGACCGTGGTCCACGTTGCAGGTCACACTCTCCCCTCGATTCTCCACCTCGTGGGGAGATATAAAATGGTCTATGTCTGTCGCTGCAGTGTCATTCAGGACGACTCCCAAGTCCAGAAGACGCCCCTGTATTACACCCGTGTTTCCCTCTCCCTGCCCCAGAGCCTCCAGCGGCCGCTGCCTCCACGTCAGTGTTGTAGTTTCTCGGGAGGGCTCCCGACCTAGGAGACTGAAGTCGGGCCACCGAGTCTGTGATTCCAACAAGCTCGTGCCGATGCTGCTGGTCCTTGGACCACACTTTGAATGCCAAAGATTCAATACATTCCAAAGCCAAAGAGAATTGCATCCATCAGCCATGGGGACCTAAGCCCCCTCTCGATTTAGAGGTGGACTGGACATCACCATCCCAGGGTCCACAGGATGATGGAATAAAATATGGATCAGAGTGGACGTACTGGCGTTCTACTATAGAACTATTGTGACTCTAGCAATGGAAGAAATTGTATCATTGAAGTGGAGACAGTGGCCTCTGGAGTTGCTGAAGGGAGGGAGAGGGAAAAAGAGGTGTGATAAGGGGGCATTTTCAGGACTTGGAGTTGTCCTGAATGATAATGCAGGGAGAGACGCAGGACATCATATATCCTGCCATAACCCACTGAATGGACTGGGAGAGAGTGTGAACTACAATGTAAACTATAGTCTATGCAGTGTAGCAGTGCTCCAAATGTATTCATCAAATGCAATGAATGTGCCACACTGATTGAAAGAGGTTGTTGATGTGGGAGGAGTGGGGGGTAGGGGTGAGGAGTGGGGCATATGGGAACCTCTTACGTTTTTTAATGTAACATTTTGTGTGATCTATGTATCTTTAAAAAAAAAGACTAAAAAATTTTATAAAAATATTTTTTAAAAGTTATCTTTGTTTTGGGGGTCATCTCATGAATTCATAATAATTCAGGTAGGGAAGGCAGTCTGAATTTTTGAAAAAGGTAAATTATTTAAATATATGAAGCTTGCTGGCTTTTTTTTTTTCTCCCTAAGAATATCCATTAAGACAGAGTGGCGCGACTGGAAATTAAAAAGGAGAGGGCATTTGCTTCGAAGAAGAGCTAAGCATGATTTGAGACTCACAAGTTTATTTTTCTGCTAAACACGAGAGGCCTCAAAACAACCCGAAAATGCTCAGTTGTCTTCTAAAGGTTAAAACAGTGTTTACAAGAGAATTTTTCCTTGATAGCACAGGCCAGTTTCAGGGATTTTCTGGCTCCCTCATTTAGTGGGTTCTCACTACTTGGATAAAAGAACGAATGATTGAATAACTTAATTCCAAGCAACTTAGCTTGGAAATGAGTTCCCTCACAGGTTGTATAAAGTAAACTTCAGTTCAATCACTTAAGTTCTCATGGAGTCTAAATGTGATCGATTTAATGACATTTTCCCAGGTCTGGCCTCAGGGTCCAGCTCAGGCCCCTGCGCCCCCAGAAAGGACCCAATTGGGCATGTTTTTCTGAGTTTTCTTGAGCACGGCCGGCAGGCGAAAGCCGGTTCATGAAATCTTTCTGCACCAGAGCCCGTGCCTGGGCATTGGAGGGCTGGCAGGGAAGTTGGGAGGCTCCTGTTGGAAGCTGCTGGGTATATCACCATGAGGTTTCGGTGTGAGTCGTCAGGGCAGGGATGAGGTAGGAGGAGAGGGGTTTTCCTGCAGTCTTCGGGTTCTCGCTGGGTGTTTTAGGACGCCAGTGGCTCTGGCAACCAGCCCATGCAGCTGCCTCGTCATCTGCATGCTGATTTACATGGGTGGATCCTCGACACTCCTGGCTAGGTATGTTTCTTGGGTGTTTAGGCAGATACGTACTTTATGCATAATACGTATGCAAATAAGGAGCGGTGGCACATGATGAAGAATCAGGGCACTCCCTTTTTACCTCTTTCCTCCTTTCTGCATTTCTACTGGAGATGCCAGCTGCTATTGCAGCGGGGGCCATGAAGCTGGAGCAGGCCCTTGGATCTTCCTTATGAAGGAACTCCACGTGGGACCCTTGGAGTTGGAGGGGGGAAGGCATAAAAAGAACTGGCAAACACAGGCCTGGCTTTTGAGGAAGTGACTGAGGCAGGAGCCTGAGCAAAGATGCTGAGAATCGTCTTGAAGGAACTCCTGTGCCAATGGGCTGAGGGGGCACAAAGGCGGTGACGGCCTAGAGGGCAGAGATGCCATTGCCTGGGAGAAAGCGGCAGGCGAGTAGGTGAATGCGCCCTCTGGGGAGCTGGTAACCTCTCTGGGCCTCAGTTTCCCTGTCTGTGTAGTAAGCTTAATAATGCCTGCCTTACTTGGTTGCTTCGAGGATTAAATGAGATAATGAGGGTAAAAGACCTAGAGCAGGGCCTGCTTTCAATGGTATCTGTTGTAATAACCATCATTCATAAGAAGAAACCGTGGACGGACCCTGGTGATGCCTTGCATATTTAGCTTTCCAGCCGCGTTTCCCACGGTGAGGAAGGCCTGCCCTGAGCTCCCGCCCTCCCTCAAACCTTGGGTTTTCTTAGGGGTCCACAACCTCCATTGCCTGCCCGGACAGAGGTGCTGTCTGTGGCCGCCCCACAGGGTGACTGGAATGGGGTTGAGTGGCCCGCTCAGGCAGAGTCTGGGACTTGCACTCAGGACCGAGTCACTAGCCCGCACCCTGGGCAGCAGGCTGCAGCGCGTGGCAGGAGGAAGGGCTTCCCGCAGGAGGGATCAGCAGCACTGAGCCAGCCGGGGTTCAGGTCCTGCTCTGTCCCTCACCAGTTGTCCCTTACCCGGGGTCACGTCGTTTAACCCCACGGCCTCGGTTTCCTGCTCTGTCAGGTGGAGCTAATAGCAGCACCTACCTCAGAGGGCTGCTGTGAGAATCAGAGGAGCATGACCTGGAAGGCAGGCTGCACACAGGAAAAGTGATGTGAGCGTCAGCTGTGTGTACTGAGCAGGAATTCTTGGGTGGGAAATTCTGGGTTTGGTCAGCCTAGAGGATAACTGTTGACGAGGGTGACTGGAGCGTGTAGGGCAGTGTGGGGGCGGGTATGGCCAGAGGGCCCAGGGCGGCCAGGTGGGCAGCAGGGCCCCCCTTGCCCTGGCCTGTGAGGTTTTGGGGAAGGAAGGGCCCAGGATAGTGGTTAGTGGAGGAGGACAGGCCTGCCCAAGGTCAAGCCATTCCTCCAGAGGAGTCTCACCAGCTTTCTGGGAGCACCTCAGGGGGATCAGGCCCTGCCCCGCGTGCCGGCCCTCGCTCTGCGATGGAGGACGGATGCGTCTTCGTGGCCTTCTGTGCCCCCGCCCCGAGCGGCGGCCCGTCTCCCCACCCAGCTGGCCAGTCGGCATGGGCCCCGGCGTGCTCGCCTTACCTGGGAACGCCTGCCTTTTCCCACTTCTATTTTGCCTTCTTTCCATTTCCCTCTTTACTTAAAAAAAAAAAAAAAAACCGTGTTGCATCATGTGTATTTTGTAAGCTACCTTAGGTCCTTCTTGGAATAAGCAAAGAAGAAATAAACGAGGTCCTAGGATCTTATTTACTTTTCTTCACACTTTCACAGATGTGGTGTGCAATACATTTTCCCCCCGAGGAATGCTTTTTTAAAAATAAAATCCCTCACAGAATCCCTATATGTATATCTAAGCAGTGTGCTCTGGTTGAAGCAAGGAGAAGGACCCCCCACCCCTCGCCCTTCCCTTGCCTCCCAAGGCCCAGCTCTGAGGCTCCCTGTTGGTGAAGCTCCAATCTGCTCCAGGGAACCCACGCTGCAGTGTTGGGTCGATAACTCTGATGCAAAAATAAGGACATGAGATGGTTATTATGACCTTTCCAACAATTTGCTAATTATTGGTGGGCATTAACTGCTGAAGAATGAGCATTCACTAATAACTAACAGGAAAGAACAATGAACAAAAACACAAGTCCCGTTTACCCTGCTATGATATAGGATAATCACCTGTGAATTTAAGTAGCAATTAGACCTTAATGTCCACCAATGGAATGAAAACAGATGTAATCGTTAAGTGTGTGTCCTTGATATGAAATGTGCAAGAATAAAATTTAAAAGCAGTTTTGAAACTTGAGTTTTAACCGGCCGTTACAGAGGGCAGTAATCACAGAACGGTCTTTACGTCAGTCACCCCATCATCCTCAGACCAGCGAGCTCAGCTTTCCTCAAAATGCCCCAGCGTTTGCATCTCCCTCCTCTTTTTTTTTTTTTTTTAACTTTTTTTACTTACTGGGACCACGAATTGGGAACCCGGTGCTTAACCACTGAGCCGCTGGTTTTTTCATTTGTTTTGCTTGCTGTTTGTTTTTTGGCTTTGGGTTTCTTTGGAGGCACTGGGGACTGAACCGAGGACCTCCCGAACGGGAAGCAGGTGCCCAGCAGCTCAAGGCACATCCGCTCCCCTCCTTTCAGGTTTCGTCCTCTTTCTTCAACTTAAACCCCAAGGACCTCCTCAAATCCCAGCCTCTTCATGAAGCCTTTGTGGTCTGGCGGCTGCACGCCCTGCGTCACTTACCAGCCACATCTGTTGTCTGCGCAGACGTGGGTCTGGCTCCCTTGTTGGGGGGATAATGGGTGAGTTGCTTTGCACGTGCTGGTAGGCGCATAGCAGGGCAGCGGTGACCGACAACTGCTGAAGCTGCTCCCCACTCTCCCGTGTACCTTGCTGGGAGGAGATGGTAAACTGTGAACCTGCCCCCAGCACCTGTAAGCACAGCCGTGCTATGAATTCTACAACATCAAAATGCATAGTTTATGAATGTATTGGCATGAAGACAGATATATTGATATTATATGTTATGATATTTTCTCTCAGCCTCAAAGTTCATTTCTGATTTTAGAAGAAGTGAAAATATTTTTGTGAGCCCTTACAAGTAATGTGGGCCTGGGCACAGTGCATTTCTACAAGGCTGCCACTTACTAGCTAAGTGGACTTGGGAAAGTGATTTAACATCCCCAGGTTTAGTTTCCTCTTTTTAAAAATATATTTTATTTTACTTTTTTAAAAGATTTATTTATTTCTCCCCCTTCCTCCATTGTCCGCTCTCTGTGTCCATTTGCTGTGTGTTCTTCTGTGTCTGCTTGCATTCTTATTAGGCAGCTCCGGGAACCGATCCTGGGACCTTCCAGAGTGGGAGAGAGGCGATCATTCTCTTGTGCCACCTCAGAGCCCTGGCCTACTGCATCTCTCATTGTCTCTCCTCGGTGTCACTTTGTTGTGTCATCCTGTTGCACCAGTTCTCTGTGTGGGCAGCTCCCCACACGGGCCAGCTTGCCTTCCCAGGAGGTCCTGTGTATCGAACCCTGGACCTCCTATATGGTAGGCAGGAGCCCAATTGCTTGCGCCACATCCACTTCGCAGTTTCCTCTTTGTAAAACAGGCATGTCAAAGGGGCCTAACTCACAGGATTAAAGGTCAACCATTACTGCTTTGTATTGCTCATTTAAAAGTAGGGAAACACAAAGGATAAAAACTTAATTTCTGTTCATGCCCGGATCCAACCTCAAATCTAGTTTTTGCTTTATTCTTGGCAAAAACGGACTTCCTATTTCAAAAGAAAGGCATGACGAAAAGCAAACAAAATGAAACCAAATTCTCTTCTGAGACATCCGAGGACTCTTGCCAAATACCACTTGATGAGTTCACAGTAAATGAACCAGAGGCCTACGGGTTAGATTCCCCTCTTAGCGCCTGGAGAGAGAAACAGGAAGCCTGGAGAGTCCCCAGAGAGTGGCCGAGCTGCTGTGCCAGCCCCACCCCGTCAGCAGGGTGAGCGTTTAGGTTGTCCCAGAGCCCCTTAGCAGCTCCTGTCTGTTCCTTCCACCTGGGCTCCATTCAGGTTTCTCCTTTGAATAAGTCGTTCCCCAGAGAGCAGATGCCATCACGGGGGTTCTGACGGGAAATCAGAGCAGCCAGACCCAAATAGTTAGTTATTGCTAAATTCTTTTTCTTTTTTAGGTTCTGTGACTGGGGTTTGAACTCAGGACCATGTATGTGGGAAGCTGGTGCTCAACCACTGAGCCACATGGGCTCCCCTGAGCTGGGTTTTTGTTTGGTTTACTTGTGGTTTGTTTTTTGTTTGTTTGTTTGTTTAGGAGGCACAGGGGACTGAACCTGGGCCTCCCGTGTGGGAGGAGGGTGCTCGACTGCTTGAGCCACATCCGCTCCCCAGTTATTGCTAAATTCTTCATCTCCCTTCCATTCCCAGCTGCAGACAAGTGGGGTTTCTAAGAAAGAGCTGCTGGCAGATTTGCTCTCTGTGGATGGTGTTTTCCAGGAATTTGGCTTGCTTCCTGAGAGACGACACACATAGAAAGTTCCAGGTGGCAGCAGGGGACTCTGGAATGACTCATGATGTCCTGAGCCCAGAAAGGGTGGGTTATGGCCTCAGACCACACCCTCCCTTCCCTTTTTCAAACTCTGTCCATTTCAATGACAGCTTCAGCTCCCACCCGGCTCCAGCCAGGAAGCCTTCTCAGATGAGCCAGAAGCACCTACCACCCACGCCCCCTCCCACCCATCACTCTCATTTGCAGACGTGGTAGCTGTTGGATGCTCTCCTAGTGACCTGTGAACAGCTTTTGCAGGGTCTTTTGATCTAATCTCGTGAGTCAGACCACAGCGTCATTCAGGATCTGATTGAGGTCTATCTCGGTACAACCCCAAAGCCAGCGCGCCAGGCCCGTGGTCAACACACGTGGACTGACTGTGTGCCATGAGCAAGGCTTTCTGCCAGGCGCTGGGTAGTGAGATACAGAGGGAGCTGCTGAGGGACAACCCGGCTCTTGGAGAGGGAAGAGTCAGAGTAGGTATAAAGCCCCAAGGAACTCCAGATGTGCACATCTGCAAACTGTCTTGTTGCCCTGTGGCGCTGGGGGGCAGCAGAGGCAAGAACCCCCCACCGTCTTAATTGGGTCAAGACGAACATTCTAACCTCGAGTGAAATAAGTCAGACAGAAAAGGACACATATTGTATGATCTCATCGATACGAAATAATTAGAATAAGCAAATTCATTGAGTCAAAAACTGGAAGACAGGTTCCCAGGGGCCAGGCTCACGGTAGGGGATGGGAGTTAATGCTCAGTGGGTAGAGTTTCTGCTTCGGGTGATGAAAAAGTTTCAGTAATGGATGGTGGTAGTGCAACATTGTGAATGTAATTAACACTGCTGAGTTGTGTATCTTAATGTGATTAAAGGGGAAATTGTATTTTTATTATTAAAATAAAAATTTAAAAATGCTAATGAAGGTAAAAGGTTAAATTATACTATATTAAACGTTAGTCCTTCTATCCACAAGAAGCCACAATAAGAAAGTAAAAAGGCAAGCTGACCAGGAAGAGATATTTACACACACGTATCCACAGAAGGGTTCAGGGAGCAGATGTAGCACAAGTGGTTGAGTGCCTGCTTCCCATGAATGAGGTGCTGAGTTCCATCTCCAGTACCTCCTAAAAACCAAACCAAACCAACAAACAAAAAACCAACTCAGGGGAGCCAGTGTAACTCGGTGGTTGAGCACCGGCTTCCCACATATGAGGTCCCGGGTTCAATCCCTGGCCTCGGGACCTGAAAAAAAAAAAGTTCATTCAGCTGTCAGAAGATTCCTACATATCTCTCTAAGAAAAACATGGGCAGTCCTGTAGAACTACGGGAGAAACTGGTGTCCAAATGGCACAAAAAGGCTGCCAAGGCAAAGAAAAATAGAACTGCAGCAAGCTACCATTTCAGGCTCACCAGAATGGCCACAGCGCAGAAGACAGAGATGCCACGTGGCTGTGTAAATTGGCACGACCACTGTGGAAAACTGACCACTGAGCATGGGCAAACACCACACATGCCCATTGTTAGCTACATTCCCAACAGAAACCTGTACATTCATGTAGCCAGAAGACAATGAATCAGAACTGCATTCCTTTTTTATGGCTTATGAAAACTATTCCATTGTAAGAATGTACCACATTTCGTTTATCCATTCATCCACCAATGGACACTTGGATTGTTTCCACTTTGGGGCTATTGTGAAAAATGCTGCAATGGACTGTTCTGAGCAACACTATTCACAATCAACCCAAATTGAACCCACCGATGTCCATCAACTAAATAATATATACTTAAGTTGTGTATTTTCGAACCATAGAATGCTACAGCAGTGACACAAACCATCTACATGCTTGCAATAATACAGGTAAACCTCACCTAACGTTGAGGGAGAGAATTCTTGTGCAAAAGAGAACTCTGCTCCTCAGTTAGTTGAACATGGGGAGGGGGGCAGAAGGGCCTCCCGGCCTAGAGGAGAATAAAGACCCCTCAAAGCTGTGGAGAGAAGGGAGGGGGCCCTCAGCAAGCCCACTAGCAGTTCTGTGCAGGAACCCCCCACCTGAGAGAAGAGAAGCTGGAGGCAGGACTGTGGTCAGGGGCTGGGGTTCGCGGTGGCCCCTCTGGCCCAGGCTAGGTGCTCTGCCCCAGGTGATGGCCTGTGCTGGTGCTTCCGAGCATAGAAATAAATAAGACACGGTCCTTGGGCTGTCGGCCATCCTTTATGAGAAGTCAACCAAGACACAAGGCTGCCCATGCCGAATGCCAAATGCCTGGGGCACACACCAATTGTTAGGTTACTCCATGGAGGAGAACAAATAATAATAGTAACATTTATCGAGCACTTTCCAGGTGTCAAAACACTATTCTAGATGTTTTATATGTATTTAATTTTTCCCACAACCCCCAAAGGTGAGTACTATTATTATTCCCATTTTATAGGTGAGAAACATGAGGCTCAAGGAAGTTAAAGAATGTGCTCAGTGTCATATAAATTTTAAGTTCAATTCAGGATATGAACTAAAAATTCTGCCTCTCCAAACACACACACACACACACACACACACACACACATCTTTTTAAATTATTGCAGGAAGTGGCGGCAAAAGGAATAGGACTCTGCCTATTTGCACCTAATTTTTAAAAGTTATTTAAAAAGGTGTAGTAATATAAATATATCACAAAATTAGCCTATTTTACCATTTTAAGTGTACAGTTGAGTGGCATTAATTGCATCTGCAATGTTGTACACCTTTACCACTGTCCAGTGTCAAAACCTATTCATCACCCAACACAGAAACTCTGTGCCCATGAGCCAACAACTCCCCAGTTTCCCAAGCCCCCATTCCTGGCACCTGTAATCTGCTTTCTGTCTCTGTGAATGTGCGTATGATAGGTATTTCATAGAAGTGGAATCTTACCATATTTGTTATTTTGTGCCTGGTATATTCCAATTAGCATGACGTGCAACTTATTTTTGGTACAAAGAAGGCCCTGGGACGACGTGTTTTTAAAGCACAAGCATGCCTTGGAGAGAAAAGTTCATTTCTGACGTCCAGTTTTGCCAAGTTTAAAGTCTTCGAATCGTGAGCGCGCTAAAGCAGAACATGGGAGAGCAGTGGGCCGGGGATGGCCGGCTGGAAGCCGAGGGACCTGCGGGGAAAGCGGCGGGGAGGGGAGGGACCTGGGAGGGTCTCCAGGGCGCAGCAGGGGAGCAGGGGAGGTCCAGCCCGCGGGCGGGGCGCGCTCCCTGCCGCCTCCTCCTCCACGAAGCCGCTGGGCGAGGCAGGAGAGGGAGGGACGAGGGACGCCGCCGGGGAGTGGGAGGGCGCCCTCGGGGTCGGGGTCTCTGCGGGGCAGCTCTGTCCTGATCCGCTTGGACCAGGGTGCGGGGACCCAGAGGGTGTCCGAGGCACCCTGGAGTCTCCTGGATCGCAGCGCCACCTTGTGGCCGCTGCTGGGTCTACCTTGGGCTCCCCGGGCGCAGGTGAGAACCTGGCGCTGTGCCAGCAGGGGCTCGTGCCCACCGCCCGCCCCACGGATTCCCTGGGGCAGGAAGCCAGGAGGGAGGTGGGCATGGGCGCTGGATTCCGCGGCCAGGACCCAATTGTCCCTGCCCTGAGATGCAGCAAAATCAGTCTCGAGCTAATACCCGTTCACGTTAATGAGCGTTAATAAGTGTCTTCTCTCCATTTCTCCTTGTGCTTGGCTGGATAGAGCGTCACTTACACGTCAAGAGCATCCCTCTATGCTCTTGACACCCCTGAGGCATGTTGTGAGCAGTCCTGCTTTACAGATGCTCAGGAAGCGGCTCTCAGAAAGGTCGAGTGGGTGGGAGGCGGGGCTGGGAGGGCCCCCGGGGGCTGGGGCTGGGGCTGGACGGGGAAGTGGAGCAAACTGGCCGGGGTCCACGAGGCAGGAGGGAGACGCACGTGGACATGGAGAGCATCTGGGAAGAAGCCACCTGAGGATGAGGGGCCACGTCTGGACACCAACGCACATCTGGGGAGGATGGTGGCCGTAGCTGCCAGAACGGGGCCCCAGCTGTGCACATCTGGGGAGGGCGCCTCTAGGGAAGAGAGGGGTCGCAGATGAAATGTTGGTGGCACTTTTGAGAATTGGTCACAAGTGGACGGGACACGCACCTGTGGGCAAAGGGGCCCTAAATATGTGGCAAGCACACCTGGAGAGGGGAGTGTCTCTGGGAAGCAGGAGCCGCAGCTGGCTGGCACGTAGGGGCCACCTGTGGGGGACAGGCACCAGCTGCTCTGTTGGCGGCTTGTCTGGGGAGGGAGCTCCAGGCGCCTGAGGAACCCGATCGGGAATAAGGGGTCTGTGGCTGGATGGGACGCAGGGATGTGCGGATGTGGAATAGCTTTAGAAGGGGGCACGGCTCAGTGAGGGGCACGTGGATCACAGCCACGTGGAGTCAGATGGGGCCCAGGTGGATGGGGAGCACCAAGTGCAGGAAGCACACCTGCGGAGGAGGGACCTGAGATGGGAACACGCCTGAGCTGTATTTTGAGAGAGGGACCCCAGGTGGCGCCAGGGGTCACTTCTGGGAGGAAACTAGAGCTGGGATTGGGGTTCAGGATGACAGGCCCCACCCACCCCACGGTGAGCTGCAGGGTGAGTGTATCACAGATGCCCAGAGACAGACCACAGCCGGAGAGAGACGGGCATTTCCGGCCTGGTCCCCACTGGGGTCGAGGCACCAGCACCCAGGGGCAGGCCAAGAGGGAGGATGCAGGACATCCCGGCTGGGGAATAAAAAAAGAAAGAAAGGTCGAGTGACTTGTCCAAGGACACCAAGCTCGCGAGGGCACGGGCACAGACTTGGTTGGAGTGTATTGACTGATGGGGGCCCTTTACCTGCAGCAAGCTGCCTCTCAGACCCCGGAGCACGTTTTGCACGTGGGAGTGGGCAGAGGGCAGGTGGAAACCAGCCTGGGCCCTGCCCGCCAAGGGCTTGAATTCCCCGCCAGGTGCACCCACTCAGCCTTGGCGTCCACCATGAATGGTGTCACCTGCTGGACTCCTGGCTCTGCACACACTCTGGCACAACGGTCCTTCTGGAGCACAGGTTGTCTCCTGACCTCCAGCTGTTTGCTGTGAGACCCCAGCAAAGGAGGAGGCCCACCCTTAGGGACCAGACCCCACCCAGGCCCTCGTGGGCAGCTCGGAGGGTACAGACTGAGCGGTCTTAGAATTGAGCCCCCAGTCCCAGCTCTGGCCTTGACTGAGTGGCCACCGGCCCCACTCAGCTCTACCCTCTGCCTCTTGCTCACTTCACCCCCGCCCTGGGGGAGGGGGGCAGGGAAGCGATGAGGAGCACTAACTCCTCCCTCCATGCCCCAAATTTGGGTGTTTCTGGTTGATGGAGGGAACATGGCCTTTGGAGTAAGACGACCTAAATTGAGCTGTGGGTCTCTGTACCAACAGCTGTGTGGCCTTTGGGACATGTCAGAACCTCTTCACATTAGTTTCTTCCTGTGTAAAAATAAGCAGAGGAGGACCCCCCGCCAGAACTGTGCAGCTGGAATGACCGTGTGTCAAGGTTTCTGGCACCTGAAGAGCAGTTAATAACTCTAGTTTCCTTCCTGCCCAGTGGCAAGCCCACCCCTGGGGGTACCTGGAGGGCTGAGCCAAAGTCCCTGCCTTCTGGGAGTTTGCACCCCACCCCCTTGCCGGAATGACTTTGCTTCCTCTGAATGACTTCCAGCTACATTCCTCCCCCACCCCCCACTGGAGGCCACTCTATTTTTAAATTTCTCTTGGGAAGTAGATTCCAAAATTTCCTTGAGTCTTCCCGTTAGGGAGGCCTCTGATTTCCAATAAATCCAGGGTCACATATTTTTCCATATTCATTTGCATTCAGTTTGCCTAAATTAGCATGCCAGCAAGTCCTTAACTCTGAGTCAAACCAACCCAATGAATTAATGCCAATAGTTTCAAGCTTTCGTGCCCCTGGAAAGTGGGGGACTGGAAGGCAGCTTCAGCCTGAGAGAGGAGAGCAGCCCTGGCTGGGAGAGAAGAGATCTGGTCTTCCACTGGTCTGCAGCTGCTCCTCACCTGGGGCAGCCTGAAAATCTCCCAGGGTCCTCTTGTGTCCTGGACACCCAAGCTTCAGCCTCGAAGTCTGTGCGTTGGGGCTTCAAGTCATGCCAGTCTCCTGGCCTGCCCCCTCATGCTCCTGCCCCGCCCAGGGTCACGTGGAGCATCTCTTCCTGGAGCACCCCTTGCCCTTCAGGTCTCCACGCTGCAGCCAGAGAGAGCTCACTCCACCCAGCGCTGGCCTTCAGTGTTCCCAAAGTCCCAGCCTTTCCCACAGCACCCAGACGCCCCCAGATCCAGCCGCCTGGTCCTCAGCCTCGTGGCCTTCCTTTCCTTCTGTCCTCTGACCAGCTCTGCTGAAACACTTGTAACTGTCCTAAACAAGCCCTGATGTGTCAAGCCTTTGTGCTGTGGACTGGGACCCTCCCCGATCCCTCCCCCAGTACCTGCTTCCCACTTACCCCCTCCCCATACTTCCTTCCCCTGGAAAAGCCCTATTCATCCTTCACAGCTGTCATCCTGGGAAGCATCTCCTGACCCACAACTCCTTTCCCATGCCCCAGAATCTCTCCACTGAGCGACTCCTGTTCCCTGAACAGGCCCCTCTCTTTGCATCCAGGAGCTGGAATGAGTCCTCACAGCCTGTCCTATCTCTGCCCCCAGCTCAGGCTCCCTGTGGCCCCAGGGCAGGCATGCAGGAAGTGCTTCCTGAGGGAAAGGTGTGGAACTGGAGTTGCTCCCTCTCAAGTTTGTTGGTGCAGAGGCTCCTTCTGAAGGCTTGCCTGCCAGCCCATTTCTCTCTTGCCTGTGCCTTGGGGCCATTGCTCCCGCTTCCTGATCTGGTGAAGTTCTCTACCGTGGAAAAGTACAAGGGGCTGAGCTGGGCAGGAGCGCTGACTACAGTATAAGCAAATTCATACCATCACCTCCCACCTTGGCTAAGTCCTTTCAAAGCTCTCCACTCCATTTGCCAATCTGCAAAATGGAGAGCTGTGGGAATCAGAAGAGAGCACATACATTAAAAAAGTCATAAATTGCCAAGAGCTATGCAGGTGTTTTTCTTGCATTTTTTTTCTTCCAGACCAGTGTTTACTTATACTTGCCTCTGTGGAAATCATAAGCTCAAAGGAATGTGATGTGGTCTTTTTGTCATTTCCCCACCTTGAGTCAAGGGAAAACCTGGTCAAGAGTAAACCATTAATTCTGTCTCCCAGCAGGTCCCCGTCTTCTCCCAAGCCCTGGGTTAATGATTTTAAGGTTGTTTTCCTCCCAGGGCTGATTCCCGTCTAATCTTTGGCATGTTCCCTCTTTATTAAGAGCTTGTCTCGCTCTGATAATTCTCCATCTTAGGATCAGGTCTCAGGCCGTCTTATCTACGGTGACCCCTCCCCATGCCCACAATTCCTTCCACCAACAGGAGAGGGTCCCCCAAACTCCCTTGAATTAGTCTGAGTGGCTTTAGGAATTCATTGTGACTGTCCAAGCAACGAGCATGCTGGACAAGGTCCTACCTCAGAATCTTCTCCCTGACATGGGCCATGAGGAACTGATGCAACCACAAAAGAAAGTTCCTGAAGCTTTGGTGTGGAGAAACCATTCTCAGCCTGGCTTTCAAAGGTTGAATTAGTGGCTGCGGGAGGACTGGGCTCTGTCAGGAGTGGTCCCTGGTGGGGAACAAGGCCCTGGAATTGCAGGTGGGAAGCCTGTGTATAACCACAGTGTGCTCACCCCTGGGGGGAGCTCCTCAGACAAGGCAGCTGAGGAGTTTGGCTCACTCAGGTTCAAACACCAAGAGCAGTGGCTCACTGCCAGGAGTTTCCTCAGCTCCCCAGCTCCTCTCCATCCCGTCAATATGAATAGCTGGCATTTTGGCGTTCATCTCTGTAGATTTCTGGGTCATGGTGGTGAGAACACAGATGTCTGGTTCCTACGGTGCCCCCCGTCTCCTTAGGCTGCTTTGCCTCCCCCCATGCCTCAGGCAGGGCTTTGTGTAAAGCCAAGGGCTGATGCCTCCCTGCTCTGCCCAGATCCCCCTGTGTGACCCAAGCAAGTACCTTCTCTGAGCCTGTGTCCTCATCTATGAAATGAGGGGATTGTAATAAAAACTGGTAAATGTTATTTACCATTTTTCAAAAACTTCAATTTGTCATATGTCCCTTGTAGATATAGTCACTGGTACATACAGAATAGTGAAAACATAGGGAACGACTATGTCTGAGATATTAGGACCTTGCTTTAGAAATGTCACAGGTCAACCTTTGAGTTTCATGTGTGCCCTCCTCCTTGGCCCCATATCCTGCCGTCCATCCTAGAGCGAATCACTGGCCTGAATTTTGTGTTTACTGTGCTGTTGTTTTCGTCTACGGTTCTGCTAAACACGTGCCTTCTACTGTGAATGTCCGAGCAACAAGCATGCTGGACAAGATTTTTTAACTGTTCCAAAAGTGAAAAAAAAAATTTTATTTATTTATTTTTCAGGAAGTACCAGGGTTGAAACCAGGATTTGTACTTGGGAAGCAGGTGCTCAGCCACTTGAGCTATATCCATTCCCCACAAATGAAATTATTTCATTCAAAATGATATAATTTTGCTTAAAATATTTATTTATTTCAACCCCCTCACACCCCCCACCACCGTTGTCAACTCTCTTATGTCCTTCACTGTCTGTTCTATGTCTGCTTGCATTCTCAGCGGCACTGGGAATCTGTGTGTTGTGTCATCTTGCTGGGTCAGCTCTCCGTGTGTGGGGCGCCACTACTGGGTGGGCTGCACTTTAGCGTGGGGGGCTCATCTTGTGGACACATTCCTTGCATGTGGGGCTCCACTTTGCAGGGTACAGCCCTGCGTGGCACGGCACTCCTTGCACAGCAGCACTGCACGTGGGCCAGCGCACCACACGGGCCAGGAGATCCTGGGTTCGACCCTGGACCTTCTATATGGAACCCTGGATCTCCTATATGGTAGGTGAACACTATCAGCTGAGCCACATCCACTGCCCTTTGCTGTTTTTTAACTCAACATTTGGGGATTCATCCATGCTAAATGTGTGTGGCTGTGATTTTGCACTGTTGTATTATAATATAACATCTCACTATTCACATCCCACTGTCTTACCGATTCTGTTGATGGCCAGTGACACAGTCCACCACCTCATTTTGTTATAAACACTCTCACAGTCGTCTCCTAGGACACAGGTGGCAGTTTCTCCAGGGTCTGTACCTAGGAGGGCAATTGCTAGTCTTCCTGTCTGGTTGCAACAAATGCTGCTGCCCGTCCTCCCTCCCCACAATACCCCAGGAAGTCTGCGGGCTGCTGTGCTTTGCTGTGGACCTTCAGGAGGAACAAAAGTTTGTAACAAGGAGAGGGAGACAGGGGTGGAGCTTCCCAGCCCCCAGCCTGACTTTCACCACAGCCTTGAGAAGCCACTACCAGAATGGGGGTGGCAATCTGGAGAACTCCCAGGTGCGCCACGTGGTTCTGCTGAACCTGGGCCAGGTGGGGCTCCTGGATGCTGCTGCAGCACAGGCGACATCAGGGCCCACCGTGAGGTCCCTCCCGGGCCGCGGGGCATGGGCGGTCACTCACAGCACACGGCAGGCCATTCTGAGTTTGTGTGGTTCTTTATTTTAAATGGCTCTATCTACAGTGCACTAAGGAAAGCTGGCATAGGCTCTCTGGGGCTGCTCCCCGGAGCCCCATCTTTCCAGCTTCTGGCTCCTGGTTAACTGGCTTCGAAGGCCACGGTCTCCACCGTCTCCGACGTCCGGGCACCAATAACCATGGCCTGGTCACACTCCGCCGCCTCCAGGAAGGTCTCCCTGCTCCTCTCCACCCTCTTGGACGCGATGTCCACAGCTCGCGGGCGGCGCTGGGCTGCTGGCTTGGTGCTCAGGCTGGCTTTGAGGTTCCTCAGGAAGGAGCTGATCCTGCTGAGTCGCTTGCTCGTGGAGCTCGAGCTGACGGTGGACCGGCTCCTCCCCGACCTGGGAGACGCCCAGGACTCCTTGGCGACCGGCCTGCGCCTGTAGCCTCGGTGCGCGGAGCTGCGCCTGCTGCTGCCTCGGCTGCCGCGGCCTTTTTTTCCTTTTGGCTCCTCTCTCGGGGATCTGCGGCTGGTGAAGAACCCGCCCGAGGACTTTTTGCCGACCTTGCGGGACCCTGCCTTGCGGCGACTGTGCGCTGTCGCGTGGCGGCGCGAGCTCGTCCGGCTGAGAGCGCGGTCCTTGTCCCGCCGATCCCGCTTCTCCCTCCTCTCCTTCCGGGCCTCCTGCTGGGTCTTGGGGTCCTCGGGCGGCCCGGCCGCCGAGTCCTGAGCGGTGCCTGCCCCAGGCTGGTCGGCCGCTGCTGCGCCCGCGAGCGCCACGCTCAGACTGCTCTCTGGAGAGGAAGCGGTGGCGCCCCCGGTGCTGGCAGCGCGCTCCGTGGTCTGGCTGGCAGCGCCCGCGACGGCCACCTCGATGTTCTTTGAGGGTACGTAGGCGACACCCGCGACCGCCAGCCTGCTTGTGCTGTCCCCTGGGCCCTTGGTGGCCGCTCCCGCCACGGCTGTGCTGTGCTCGGTGTCTGCCACGCTCACGGCACCTGCCACGGCGCCCTTCGCCGCTGTCACCGCCATGGTCCCAGCCGCAGCCCCTTTGGCAGGAGGTGTGGGTTTGGCGGTGTCGGGCGTGGTCGTGGATTTGTGGGGGGCATATTCGACCCCCTCCCCCCCAGCGTAAGCGGAAGAGGAGGCCCTGGACACCTCTGAGTCCATGTGGAGGCTCCTGATGCTCGCCTGGTCCTGGTCCCCCTGGCCCCGGCAGGCGGCATCGGCTGGGCGCGTCCCGGCCTCTTCCTCCAACCCGGGCACGCACGGCACGTCCCCCGCGGGAACGGCGTGGGTGCTGCTGATGCTGTCCACGGGCGGGCGCAGGAGGTAGATGAGCTGCTCCCAGAGGGTAAAGAGGTCTTCCTTAGCATCGAGGGGAGGACACAGCTGCAGGTAGCAAGATCGGCCGGTGGCGAACTTGAGGCGCAGCTGCTGTTTCTCGCGGTCGTGAACCGAGATCCTCACGAACTTCAAGGGCAGGAGCCTGGTGAGCTCCAAGGTCTTGGCAGCCTTGCGGCCTCTCCCCTTGGTGGCCTGGCCGCGTCCGCCCTGGTCCTCGCAGCTGGGGGCCGGGCGGGCCAGCAGCATGACGTCGGGGAGGGGCAGGAGGGGGCTGGTGCAGGCGATGCCCACGGTCACCATCCGCACGCGGTTGTGCACGTCGATCACCTCCCCCCTTTTGGAGACCTGGATGAAGTCGCTCTCAAAGACGGGCGCGTACCTGAAGAGGTCGTACTCGCCGCCGCGCAGCTGGCGCTGCAGCTTCCCCATGGCGGTGCTGAACATGCCCATGGCAGAGCCGCTCTGCGCCGTGTAGGAGGGGAAGAGGCAGCCGCTGCCCATGGCCGGCTGCGGCGCGGCGGCGGCGCTGGCGCGGCGGCTCGCTGGGTCTTCCGGGTCAGCTGGCCCGTGAGGGAGCAGCCGCGCTGGGTCACCGCGGTGCCTCCCCAGCGGCTCCACACTGCTGCACTCGAGCCCCCGATGCCTCAGAGCCTCCCAGAGAGGAGGGTATGGGCCAGCGGGGGGTTGTGCCTGGGGATCTGGACCCCAGACCAAATCTCTACCAGGCTGCAGAGATGGAGGCTGAGCTAACCACAGGCCTTCAATGGTCCTGGGAGAGCAGTAACCCCTCTGAGCCCACACCCCCTGCGCAGGCCTATTTATCCTCTGCCGCCCTTTGTGAGCTGTCAGTGTCACAAACCCCTCTGTGCTCCTCCCCCAGCTGGCAGGGCCACCATCTCCCCCCCCCCAACTCCCCTCCCCAGACACCCCATTGCCTCCCCAGGGGGCAGGCTCACCCTGCCGGGATACATGCCCGTTGGTACCAAAACAAAATGGGGAAATTTTGTGAGTTTTTTTTTTTTCTCCCAAATTCAAAAGATTCACCAACTAACAAAGGCTGTAGGAATGCAAGCTGAGGGGACACATTTGAACCATTTGAGCTCATGATTTAATTTATTGAAGAGCCTAGAGTTGGCAGGCTTGGCCCCTAGCCCGTCCTTCCATAAAATCTCAGTGATGACCTCTAATAAAAAGAACATGAAAAGTTGCTTCTCCCAGGCACCACTATTTATGGTCTTCACTATCGTAAAACCCATAGGGTTTGAGCTATCATCACTGCCCCCACTTTACAGGTAAAGAACAGGTGGTCTCACTTGCCTACACTCACAGGACTATCAGGGGTGCAGCAGTGTGTGAATTCCAGCCTAGGGCGCTAAAGCCGGCGCTCTGAACCGCTGCAGGGCTTGGCCTCGCAAAGAATACTTGGGTCCTCCGAACGTTTCAAACTGGACTGATGGTGACCTGTCTCCAAGAAAACCAACGCGATGTGTTATGGGGAGTCAATTAATGATTTCTCTCCCTCTGTGTCTGAGGACCCAGCACAGTCCCTTCCGACAGCCTCTCTCCTCGGTGGCTGGGCTGAGTTGGGATTAAATTTTCCAGGTGACCACCTCTGTTCTTCCCCTCTATTATGCTTGTACAAAGAGCATGTGTGTGTCACACTAGTTAGTTTTCTATAAGGCCCCAGTTTTCAGTGGAACCGGGGGACACCTGTCAAACGCCTCCCTCCAAACATCAGTGGCGTGGGAGCTGTTTCCATCTGTGGGGGCACGTGCTAGTATATGGCCCGCTTGTCCCTCCCACAACCACAGAACAGATGATTTTCAAACACTTACTTGAACGTTCTGAGGAGGAACCCCTGTTCCCAAGTCTTGCTTCTTTCCGTTTGATTTTATACCTAAAATCCCACCTGAGAGATTCATTCCTTGAGGGTAAACACTACCAAAATACACATACCTGTTCATCAACAGATGAAGAGATAACAAGATGGGCAGCCGTCCATGAATGGAATGTCATTCAACCATGAAAAGGAGTGAAGTATTGATGTAGAAGACAACGTGGACGAAGCGAGAAGCCAACGTGCTAAGTAAGAAGACAGTCACCCAAGACCTCCTATTGTAAGATTCCATTTATAGGAAATATGCAGAATAGGCAAATCCATACAGACAGCAGGCAGCGCTGCCAGGGGCTACAGGATGTGGGGAATAGGGAGTGACTGCTCACAGGTGTGGGGACCTCATTTGAGGTCATGAAATGTTCTGCAAGCAGATAGTGGTGATGGTTGCCCAGCCTTGTGAAGTGTTTAATGCTCTGTATGGTCCTTTAAAATGATTTAAATGGTGACTTTAATGTTAAGTATATTTACCACATCCACACAAAATATGCACACCTGCTTGGAAATGTTATGGTTTTAAAAATCTCCAAAAAAACACAATTTACAAAAATGATGGGGGGAAGCGGACTTGGCCCAGTGGTTAGGGCGTCTGTCTACCACATGGGAGGTCCGTGGTTCAAACTCCGGGCCTCCTTGACCCGTGTGGAGCTGGCCGATGTGCAGTGCTGATGTGTGCAAGGAGTGCCCTGCCACGAAGGGGTGTCCCCCGCGTAGGGGAGCCCCACGCGCAAGGAGTGCGCCCGTGAGAAGAGCCGCCCAGCGCGAAAGAAAGCGCAGCCTGCCCAGGAATGGCGCCACCCACACTTCCCTTGCCGCTGACGACAACAGAAGCGGACAAAGAAACAAGATGCAGCAAACAGACACAGAGAACAGACAACCGGGGGAGGGGGGGAATTAAATAAATAAATAAATCTTTAAAAAAAAAATGATGGGGGTGGGGTAGTGGGGATTGGGTTACATGGGAACCTCTTATGTTTTTTAATGTAATGTTCTTTGTGATCTATTAACTTTTTTTTCATTTTTTATTTTTTTGTCTTTATTTTTTTAATGTTCCATTCAGAAAATATGAGGTACCCATATACCCCCCACCCCCCTCACCCCACTCCTCCCCCCATAACAACAACCTCCTCCATCATCATGAGACATTCATTGCATTTGGTGAGTACATCTCTGAGCACCGCTGCACCTCATGGTCAATGGTCCACACCATAGCCCTCAGTCTCCCACAGTCCACCCAGTGGGCCATGGGAGGATACAATGTCTGGTAACTGTCCCTTCAGCACCACCCAGGACAACTCCAAGTCCCAAAAATACCCCACATCACATCTCCTCCTCCCACTCCCTACCCCCAGCAGCCACCATGGCCACTTTCTCCACACCAATGCCACATTTTCTTTGATTATTCACAATAGTTCAAGAATAGAATATCAGTAAATCCACTCTAATCCATACTCTATTCCTCCATCCTATTAACTTAAAAAAAAAAAGTGTTAAAAAAGAAACAAGCACAGGTGTCAAGCCGCTCCTCACCCCCAGGTCCTCCTCTGTAAGAGGGGTAGTAACGGAGGTCAGGAGGAGTGGAGGAGCTAATGCCTATGGGTACTGGCAGAGTTCCTGACTGATAAATGTCAGCTGTTACTAGCACTAATCAACACTCCTTTTAACCTCAGTGTGAACTCATTCCTGAGACTGGTTTCTGAAAAGACAAAATAGGGAAGCTTCTGGGCTTAGAGCCACCAGGAGAACAGAGGCTGCTCAACGGTGAACTTGGCCTCCTCTGAGGTTTTACCTCAGGCGGACCTTGACTGGAAAGCCCTGTTCAGTCTACAGAAAACAGCGCTTGGAGAACCCAAGCCAGAGAATATGTGACCAGGAGAAGAGAATGCTTGATATGGGCTGGGGTGTCCAAGAGCCCTGAAGAGAAATTAGGATCAAGGTGGAAACCATTCAGCATGTGACTTCTGGATGGAAGGAAAGGATTCCATTCCAGAACCTGTCCTGGGCCAGAACCCTTCAAAACCTTCATTCTGAAATATGTGTCAGGGAAGGTGGCAGGGTGAGGGCAGGAGAGGGGAGAGAGGATGGAGTCTCCAGCCTTGCAAGTGGGAAGTCAGCACCCCAGCAGGGGTCCATGCAAAGAAAAGACATGTCAAACTGGATTCTCGACCCTCCAAACCCCATCGAAGTCCATTCTCTTGGACCCCCCATGCTTCCTGTTCCTTCAAATGTGAACCAAGAAAATGAAATAATAAATACATTATTTATCCTCTTGCATTTTATTAAAGTATCAAAACATAATAAACTTTACTACCAAAAACAGAACTATTTTAATGCATTTTTTAAAAGAATGTACACTAACCAAACACAGTGCATTATTCAGGTCAAAATATTCTTGCCACAAATCGCCCCCCTCCCCCTTGCCCCCACTTCCTCATCCACTGGTATCCAAGGCAGCTTAACAATTATGTTGCTTCATAATGACCAATTGGCGGCACCTGTACCCACAGCCAGAGGTAAGTTCTTCAAGGGAGGTTTTCCCCATCCACCAAGACAAGGGTAATAGACCATCTGAAAGAAGTGGTGAATGGCACCAATGCCAGCTGCCTCTACAGATTAGGAAGAATCCCTGACAGGTAATTGAAGCAGCAAAATTAGGACACCTGCAGTTTAAAGTGACCATACCCAGGTTCAGAAGGGCGCAGCGCCTACTGCTCTGGAGGACTCACGTTCAGGGAAGCCTGCCCCTGGGAAGCACGGCACGGGAGCAGAGCGGCCCGTTTGACCTCTGGCCTCTGAGCGTCATCTATAGGCGCAGGCAAAGAGCAAGGAGCCTGGTTCTATTCCAGACGGGAAGAATCCCATGTCCTGGAAATTCCAGAAAAGTCAGCAGAATGTCTTTCTTTGAATTACCACACCCTTCCTGCTTAATATTGCTTCCTCCCTGCCTCCTAATTGTCCTCTGCTATTTGAAATACATTTTTAAAAAAAGATTTATTTATTTATTTATTTCTCTCCCCTCCCCCCCCACCCCGGTTGTCTGTTCTCGGTGTCTATTTGCTGCGTCTTCTTTGTCCGCTTCTGCTGTTGTCAGCCGCACGGGAATCTGTTTCTTTTTGTTGCGTCATCTTGTTGTGTCAGATCTCTGTGTGTGCAGCGCCATTCCTGGGCAGGCTGCACTTTGTTTCGCGCTGGGTGGCTCGCCTTACGGGGTGCACTCCTTGCATGTGGGGTTCCTCTACGCGGGGGACAGCCCCGCGTGGCAGGGCACTCCTTGCGCGCATCAGCACTGCGCATGGGCCAGCTCCACACGGGTCAAGGAGGCCCGGGGTTTGAACCGCGGACTTCCCATGTGGTAGACGGATGCCCTAACCACTGGGCCAAGTCCGCTGCCATGAAATACATTTTTACAATAATGAGACACACAGTCAGACACGATAACCGATTTAAATCAGGCAAACAATACTTTCAGAGGAGTTCTGTGGTAGAATATCAGGTGTCAAAAGCTTCGGTGGAATAGGGGCACATTTTAGGTGTTTGTAGAGTCAGAGCTACTGATAGTCGAGGTGTTTAGCAATTCAGGCTTTACAGTAAAATCCCATCCTAACACTTCACAAGAGGCCCATGGGGTATCCTGGGCACTGTGCTGCAGGGTTTGTCAATGAGAAACTGAGCAATTAGGGGCCACAGCCTGAGGAACAGGATTCAAGGTCCACTAACCTAACTGACAGCAGCCCAAAGAGCAAAGGAGGATCCTTTGAGGCTGTTTGAACACCCCGAAATCAGAGTGGGGGCGGGGAGCAGGGAATGGCTAGATCTCACCAACCAACAGATTGAAAAGAACAGAAACCAGCACAACACTTAGGTCTACAATATGTTGGTTCCAATGTTTATTACATTGACAGGTTAAAGACATTAGGATAAATAAGTAATATTTTCTCTTACAGAAAATTGTAATAATATTGAATAGGATTAAAACACTCTGAGGATTTCACAGAAACATCAGAATTTAACAGACAGTGGCCAGAGTCCTTGTGACCAGGCCATTTTCTCACGGCTGCAAATGCTCTGGGCCAGACTTTTGAAAAATGACCTAAATGGCAAAAATCGGTCCATTAGTACCCAATAATGCTAAAGCCTTGACATCACTGGGCTTCAAGTGCGCGTCTCCACTGATTGGTTTTACCCACAAGGAAAGGAAAGTGGAATTCCCTGCCCTTCCGGCCTAGAAATATCTCCTGACCTAAGTCAGGAAGCAGAGCCGGAACCTTGGAAGGGGGATTTTTCCTTCTGCTTTCTTCCTGTGAGATGATGAGTTTGCAACAGAGGACCTGCAGGCTGTCCGTGGAGCTGGCGTCAACACCTGGGTAAGAGGGGAGGTGGCCTTCTGTCTGCACGAAGCCCCCCCCTGGGGCTGACAAGTCCTTCCCGCCATCTGACCATGGTGTGAGCTGCTGCACCTGCTGACAGCTCCCCAGACTCTCAGAACCAGGTCTGAGAACATCCTAGAACCGCCACGCCAGTGTTGTACGAAATAAACACCAAAGAGCACAAGGCCTAGTTCTGAAATGAAGGCCTTGGAAACGCACGTCCGGTACCTAACGGCACATCTGCGAGAAAGCCAAGGCACAGCTGCGCTGGAGCTACTCTCACTCCATTTCCCCTCTGAGCAGTGGTGGCAGCAGCGATGACGGCAGTGGCCCCTCCCACCCAAGGTGCAGCCCTTCTTCTGTGTGAACCCCAGTGGTGGGACCTGGGCAGAGGCCGGCAGGACCCTCCCGGGGCCAGCGGAGCTCTAGGCATGGCCAGTGTGGTGCGGCCTGAACCTGGAGTGGAGGGAAAGAGGCACTGGTCCAGGCCCACAGCCCGCTCCAGGGGTCTCTGCTGCGGGGATGGTAGAGATGCACAGGAAGTCAGATCTCCAATGGCCTCAAGGCGTCGGGTGTAGAAGGATTCAGCGAGGACTCTCCAGTGCCCCAGACCACAGCTGCTCAGCTCTGCAGCGCTCCTTCTTTCATCTGTTGGATAAAGAGGTTTCTCTCGTCCTCGGGAGTCCGCCCATTCTGAGCGCGGACGATACACGTGGGCCGGTGGAGGTTGAGCATGTAGATCAAGTGCTGCTTCTCGTTCTTGAGCTCCTCGATCTGGGCCTTGAGTTCAGCGTTCACACTCTCCAGCTTCTCCGACTCCTGGGGATGCAACAGGGGTGTCAGAAAGGACCAAGGGCAGCGAGGGGTGGCCTGCGGGAGCACCCGGGACACCCGGGCTCCTCAGGCTGGGAAAGGTCTGGCTCCTGATACAAGGCCCCACAAAGCTCGCAGAGCAGCCCCAGGTTTGGGACGACACAGGCCCTGGAAAAGCCTTTGAACTTGGGGCTGCTTCAGGGTGGCCTTGAGTTTCCAGCACAGGAGGCTGCGACCCTCCAGGGTTCGAGAGCTCCGCCTCCAGCTCACAGCCCACCTGCAGGGCTTCTGGACCTGCCAGGGCCCGGGGGCTGGGGAGAAACCCACACTCGTGGTCCTTCTCCTTTGTGGGTCACTGCCTGGTGGCTGCCTCCTCTCGCCCCGCCTGCCCGCAGATGCTGTTCCCCGGGTGCTCCCCTCTTCAGGAAGGGCAGCTGCTGGACTTAGCTGGGGCTCAGGCTGTTGCGTGAGCAGGAAGAAGGGCTGAGAAACCAAGAACTAGACAGCAGCGTGAAAAACGCACAACCACTGCTTGTGGATTAAGGAAACAACTTGTTTGAAGAGATTAACTAAAGGCTTTTCTTACTGAGCCCAACGAGAGCTGGCAGCTTCCTTTCCTGGGAAAATGGATGAGTGAAGCCTCTTTAACTGGGCTGACGAGCCCTCAGCCCAGAAGCTGCTGCACATGTTTGGACTGGCCGAGGCTGCTGGGAATCTGGGCATCAGACACCCTGTGGTTGGGAATGCCCTCACCTGCCACTGACACGTCCAGAGTCGTGTTCATTGTGCCAATGGATTTAGCACCTCTTCATTCTGCAAATGGCATTTCTACTTCCAACTCCTAGGTCCTTCTTAGGAAATGTTCAGGTAGGTCTACAGTTTGATATTGTTTATGAATTCCAAAAAATAGATATTGGATTATGTTTGTGAACTGATCTTTTCCTCTGGGCATATTAGATTTTATTGGATTCAGAGGTTTCACTTTTACTTGATTAAATGATTAAGGCTTTGATTGGTCCACATCAGTTGGACCAAGGGTGTGGTAACTCACAGAGAAAACCACACGGCAGAGAAGAGAGGTGGGAGTTGATCCTGGAGCCTGGGAAGTAAACACCTAGAGCAGCAGATATGGGAGAAGGAGGGAAGGCTCAATTGGGCACACCAGGGGACCCTGGGAAGAGAAGAGCTGTTTGCCTGATACTCTACCCTGGCCTTGTGGAGCGAGCAGAGGAGCTGAGCCTGGACAGGAACGAGTCCCGGGAAGAGAGGAACCCAGGAAGCCTGAGCCCAGGCAGATGTCGGCAGCCTTCCTGCTCCACCACAGGGCAACAGGTTCTAGCCCAAATTAATGCCCTTTATAAAAGCCAGCCGATTTCTGGAGTTTTACATCAGCGCCCCTTTGGATGACTAATACAGGGGCTCTTTAACCCCTTTCTGCTGGGCCACGAGGGTGGGTATGTGGGGAGGGGAGGAATGGGTGAGCTGGAGGACACTCACTTTCTGCAGGTGCTCCGTATTCTCTTTCTTCTTGTTTCGGCATTTGGCCACTACAATCCTATTCCTTTCCCATTGCCTCTTTTTCCTTTCATCTTCTTCAGGGGCTACCTACAAAATCCAAAAGGCACAAGCTTAACGGAAGAGAAAGAACTGCCAGCCATCAGCTGCCACGTCAAACCCACTGCCTTTTACTACCACAGAAACTGGCAAATGGGGCAGCCCTAGCGCTAAGGGACGTGGAGGAGGGGTGGGTAGCTCCAGACTTTTAGGTGAAACCCTTCCGCGCACACAAACATGCTGGAGAATGAATAATGTAGATATCAAAGAACTGTTCGCTGAAATTACATTGGTGGGAGTGGAAGGGGCAGGAGTGGTTGGACTCTCGCCTCCCGCCTATGAGGGTTCAGTTCCCGGTGGCCTCCTAAAGAACATGAGTCAACAATGGGCAGGCAGACAAGGGAGCCATGGGGCCAGCAGGGGGCGGAGGGGGGAATTAAAATACTAATTAAAAAAAAATTTTTTCAAAAATTACATTAGCGATATTAGTTGATCAAAATTGAGCTTATTCTAAAAATGCATCAGGATATTGAAATGAGTTTGATAAGTCAAACCGATGACTCTTGGTGCTAACTGTGATCACTTAGAGCAGGAAACAATGTGTGTGTAAACATGTCCTCGCCCCAGACCCAGGCACGTCCTCCGGAGCCCCCCCAAGCCGGCCTCCCCCCACCTCTCGTAGGGCTGAGGTCTCCGCTCTGAGCCAAGGGCAGCCCCGTTCACTGCTGTCCTCCCCTGGCCTGTCACGGCACCTTCTCCTCCAAATCTGGTGAAGCCAAAGCATCTCCTGAGGACCAGAAATCCAAGCCCATTCCCAACCCAGGCCTGGGTGCCACTCCTGAGGGACTGGAGAGATGGACCAGGAGGGCTCACCTGCTCCAGCCCCCACCCAACTTTCCACAGTCCTCCCAAGCTCAGCAGCAAATGACTTCATCCTTCCTGTTGTTCAGGCCAACAACTTGGCCGTCACCCTTGAGTCCTCCCTTTCTTGCACCCTATGCCCAATCTATCAGGACATCAGCTTTACCTGCAGGGGCTCCGAATGCACCCCTTCTAGCACCCCTCCTGCTCCCCTCCTGATCCACAGCCCTCCTGTCTCCGGCCTGGGTCACTGCGATGTCTCTGTGCACTCCCCACCGTCTATTCTCAACACGCCAGTCAGGGCAACCCATTCAAAATATCATCAGATCACACCACCGCTCTGCTTCAAAATGCCGCAACGGCGTCCTGTCTCGCTCTGAGCAGAGGGTCGCGTCTTTACAGTCTACAAGATCCAGCATAATCGACCCCCACTCACGACCTCAACTCGTACTCGGCTGCCCACCCTACACTCGCCCCAGCCACCTGCTGCCCTCCGTGTGCTCCACCCCACCCCACCTCAGTGCTTAGTTTCACTCTTCTGCCAGGCGCCCACCTGGCTCCTTCCCTCTCTCTGCTCAGATCTAAGGTCACTGTCGGTGAAGCCTGCCCTGGCCTCCCGCCTCACCTCTCCCCACTCTCCCTGCCCCTCCCCTGCTTTATTTCTCTCCTGTGCGCTGGTCTCTCATATCACGCATCTACTTACCTCGTGTATTGTCTGTCTCCTCCCAGTAGAAGGCAAGCTTCCTGAGGGCAGCGATTTAGTTTCATTCACCAGTACCTGCCCCCACCTGGCACGTGGTGGGTGTGCTCGTGGCGGGTGTGCTCGTGGTGGGTGAGCTCGTGGTGGGTGTGCATGTTGTGGGTGTGCTTGTGGGTGTGCACGTGGTGGGTGTGCTCGTGGGTGTGCTCGTGGTGGGTGTGCTCGTGGTGGGTGTGCGTGTGGTGGGTATGCACGTGGTGTGTGTGCTCGTGGTGGCTGTGCGTGTGGTGGGTGTGTGCGTGGTGGGTGTGCCGTTGACATGTGCTGAGAGGTGGACCCCGGCCGTGGAACCTACCTCAGCCTTCCTGACGACAGGCCCCTCGAGGGGCCTGTCGCTGACGGTGACCGACTCCAGCGCAGAGGACATCCGGTGGCAGAGGTGCTTGTTCTGGATGGCGAACCTCAGCTCTTCCTTGACAAAGGGCGTCAGATGTGCAAAATCCTCAAATACCAGTGACCCAGGAGGGGACAGGCAGGACACGATGGCAGAGGCACTGACTTCCGAGGCAGAGACCTGGCCTGGGTGTTGAAGCATCATTTTGCTGAAAGACACATCAAAACCCAAACTGCTTCAGGGGTTCTGAGGTGTGGGCTCAGGTCCCCCTGCCGCCCCCACCCGCAGAGGGAAGTCCCATCAGCCCCCAGGGCTGCTTTGTTTCCTCAGTTCATGCCATCCTCACCTTGAGGGAAACAGGGTCTTACAACACTCAGCTCAGCCACACGGATAAAATGCCTAATTGAAGTTGACGAGAGTTGGCATTTTAGGCTACTCTGAACTCACAGGGGCTATTAGTTTTGGCTGGCGAGCATATATGCAAATGTAACCTCAACCCGTCTCAAAAGAGGTAGTTATTTTTGCCCCCTCAGCAGTGAGACCATTACATAACCCCATTTCAGTCTTCTTTTTCAAAAGGAAACTTGAAAGATATCTAAAATTGAGTTGAATCTATCAGTGAGTAGAAGATGAGGAGAACCTTGAGTTTAGCAAATATATCTCTGAAGCTTCTCTCTTAGGAAGCTGGACCTAAATAAATGAGAATGAGAGAGATAACAGTAGCATGTTATGCCATTTCCCTCCCCCCCAGTCCTTGGGGGAAGTTGGGGTGACATAAGGGGACTAACAGCCCCCTTTTTCTTTTCTTCTTTCTTTTAAATGTTACATTTTAAAAATATGAGGTCCCCATATACTCCCGCCCCACCCACCCCACCCCTCTCACATCAACAACCTCTTCCATCATCATGGCACATCCACTGCACCTGGCGAATACATTCTGGAGCACCGTTGCTCCACATGGACAGTGGTCCACATTGTAGTCCACACTCTCCCCCAGTCCACCCAGTGGGCCATGGCAGGACACACAACATCCAGCATCTGTCCCTGCAGCACCACCCAGGATAACTCCAAATCCTGAAAATGCCCCTACAACATATCTCTTCTTCTGTTTCCCTACCATCAGCAGCCACCGTGGCAACCCTCTCCACATCACTACTACAATTTCTTCCCTTACTAATCACAATAGTTCCCCAGCAGAACACCAGTCAGTCCACTCTAATCTATATAATCTATTCCTCCATCCTGTGGAGCCCAGGATGGTTATGTCCAGTCCCCCCTACATCAAGAGAAGCCTTAGATTCCACATGGATGATGGATACAATTCTCCTGCTGGCAGCTGTAGGCCCTCTTGGCTCCCTGGTGTGGTGGTTGACCCTCTTCACCTCCCTGTCAGCTGGCTAGGGTAAGTCCAACAAACCAGAGGGTAGGAGCTGCAAGTCTGCTGAGGCCCAGGGCCTGGTTATCACATGGACAGTCCAGAGATTCAGGTCTCCTGAGTATACACCAACCCAAATGCCAACCACAGGTCTGGTAAAAGTAACAGAAGAGGCATGTGTAGAAAGATCCTATCTGAGTCCAACTCCATCACACTCAGGAACACAAACTCCAAAGTAGGGCCAACTGACATGGCCTTGAACTCCGGAGCCATCTGCTATGACCATAGAACCTGTGGGTCTCTGCAGCCCTCAGGAGAACCAGCACTGGGGTTTCCATCTACCTTGGCTTCTCTGGGACCCTGCTGAGGCATGCATAAGCATCACACCTCTGATGACCTCCTGACTTTTTTGGAGGCTCATAGCCATATAAACACACTTGTCTTTTTAAGGGTAAGGTTGGTGAAGCAAAGACTTCAGAGTAAGGAAAAATAAGGAGCCAAGGATAGGCAATTTGGGGAGTATTTTTCAGCCTGGGGTGCAAGGATTGGACTGGGAACAGAAGGGATACCCAAGCCTGGTTCTGCCTTAAGGAGAGATGTGACTGAGACCACCTACCACAGCACCCTGAGACTGGGAAGTCACCTGTTAGATGGCTGAGAGCTCCTTCAGCATCAGGTCGAGTCTCCTTCACAACCTTATCCCAAGCCTGGCCCATCCCCAGCTCACAGTACCTCCTGAGCCTGGAGACAGGCTGACCAAATCAAGTGCAGAGGGGGTGGTTGAGTCACACGGGCTCCAAGCTCCCGTCTACCTCTATCATACTAGGAACCCAAAGGGGCAATAAAAGGAAAGGAAGGGTAGAGATCATAGCAGTTCCACGGTGCCTGTGAAAAAGACACCCATATATCTCCCCCTGACAGGTACACCTTCAAAATGAAGAGGTTAGTACAGTGCTTTAGTATGTGTCATCAATTTTAACAAACGTACCCCAGCAATGAAGGATGTTGTTAATGTGGAAAAGCGTGGGAGGGGGATGGGTGGGGTATATGCGAATCCCCCTATTTTTGAAGTAACATTTATGTAATATAAAGTATCTCTCAAAAATAATATATATACACATATATATACATATGTACATACATAAATATATATACACACACGTATATATATAAAGTGGATTCCCCAGGCGGTGTTCCCTGGTAAAACCTCAGCAATTTTCAAGTCTCTGCCTAACCCTCTTTCACTCGGGATTAACCCCTGAAATAACTCTGGCCAGGGCTCCCTTCTAAGGCAGGGCAGGCATTCTTTGCTTTTGCGTGGAGAAGCATCCTTGCCCCTCCTAGACGATGGGCTGGCCTAAGAGTGCACTGCGGCCACTGGTGGCATTAAATCAAATCAGTGCGAAACGAGGACGCCCAGGACCCGGGTATCAAGCCTCCCTGCATGTGGCAGAGAGCTTGGGGGTGGGGTGGGGTGAGTTTTCCCTTGGGCTGCTCTTTCCCAGTTTCTCTACAATTCAGCAGGCATTTTGCTGATCTCCTGGGAACGTGGGGAGGGAGGCAGCCAGGTGGAGGTTTGTTTTCCTTGGATAAGGGTTTCATTCACGTGGCAATGGACTTCTCTGTCAAGATTATCACTTTTCCAGTAGGAGAGGCAGAGAAAGCCGGGCTCAGACTTCTGTGGGCGCTGGCAGCATTTCTGTACAGGTGTAACTTGGAGAGTCTAAAGCAAGAATTATTAGAATGAAGCAAGATGGTAGTAAAAAATAACCAACAATGTGTGGCCAACTTCTCCCGCTGTAATTGACATCGTTTCGCATTGTTTTCTGAATCCTGCCCTGGTCGGTGTTCTCTGCCTGTAAGCTGGATTCCCCTTAAGGCCGGGCCAAACCCCAACAGCCCTGGCTTGGGTGCATTAGTGGAATCATAGCTGAAAATGTAATCTGGTTAAAAATGCTGCAGGCGTTTCGCAGCGATGGAGAAATAAGCTCTCACGTGGACTCTGCACCTCCTTGTTGCACTTTATAATGACGCTATATAGTCCAGGGTAGGTTGGTCTGGTAAGTAGAGAATCCCAGCTAACTTCCACTGAGCTGGACACCCGCCCTTCCATCTGATCTCGCTGGGCGTTCTCAGGGTTGCGCGGACACACCGGGTTTCACCTGCCAGCGCCTCCGCGGGAGGGCGGGGCGCGGGGGGGGGGGTGGCGCAGGGGGTGGGCGGAGGATGGGGCCGGGAGAGCCGTTACCCCGACGAAGACTCCAGCAAATACACCCGCCTTATGCTTCCCTCGCACAGCGGCTGGAAACCTGGTCAGCTGCAGGGCAGAATCTCCGGAGTTCCCGCGTGGAACCTCAGGGTTGCGGGACGCAGCAGCGGCGGGGCCCGAAGTCTCCCACGGCCACCCTCCGCGTGGTCTCCGGCCCGACGACTCTCTGGGGAACTGGGGGGGCTTGGGGCGAGGCTCGCATGTGGAGGCGAGGAACCAAGGTGCGGTGCTTTTGATTTTATCTGCAGCTCTAGGGGGTCTCTGCGCCGGGCTGCTCCGTGGTCAGCGGGGCTGGGAAGAGGGGCGCTGATTCCCGGGGAACAGTGGGGGGGGGGGCATCTGCGTGTGGGTGTGTGCGTGAGTGACATGCCGGGCCCTCGTGCACCCCAAGGCCGGAATCCCGGGTCCCCCACGACCGCAACAGCCGAGTTGTGCCCGGGTGGGGTGGGGCTGCTCAGAGACCTCTCCAGTTCTTACCCCAAACTACCAAGCTCCGGCCCGGCCCCGCCTCCCCCCGGGGGCAGGTGCAAGCAGGTGTCCGTCCTCCCCCGTGCCCCCAACCCGCCCGACCGGCTTGGTCTCCCTGCAGGGCACTTCGGAAGTCCCGGCCCCGCGCGCGTCCACAGCTGGTGGTCTGTGAGGGTCGAGAAGGTCCCTGGTCCTTCCGCGCTGGGACCCGAGAAGGCTGGGCTGGGGAATCGCAACCGGGAAACCGGTTCAAGGTTCAGACCCAGTTCTCCTGAGGCCTCGGCCCGAGACCCGGCCGGGATCCCGCGGGCCGCTGTGACTGCGGCCAGTGCTTCCGGGCGGGTCCCTTCCCGAGCCGCTCCGGGCACAGAAGTCCCCTAGAAAGGTGACAGCGAGGTGTCCCTAATGGCTGGCCACGTGCGGGGTGACCCCCGGCCCCGCCGCCGCCCGGCCCGCGAGGACCCGAGGCACCTTGTCCTCCTGCCCGCTGCGGGGTCCCTTATCTTTCTAAGCTCCTGTGCTTTTCACCAAGAAGCTCCCTGTCGGTTTCAATCGCTTTGTGGTTGAAAAATACAAATCCTAACCGACCTCGCCATCGCCTCGGAATCGGGTTCCCATCGAGCCCCGAGGCGTCTCTGCTGGGGAACGTGCGTGGGGTGTGCGGGGCCTGGCGACGCCAGGGGCCGGCGAGCTGCCCTCAGAGTTTGCGTGAACGGGCTGGCTTCCCGCGGCCCCCGTCACCAGGTCACACCCGGCGGGGAGCGGTGGAGGGTGACGGCGTGGGGACTTCGGGCACCTGTCCCACCCGGGAGTCTGACCGCTCCTGTCCCCGCCCCACCCCGGCCCTCCTTGAGAAGGAGAGAGCCGGCGGCGGTGGACGGGGAGTTTCCTTGAGGCTCCAGAAAGCCAGCCCGCGTGGGAGAGAAAGGCAGCGCCCCTTCCCCGCCTCCCCTTGACCGGGCGGCTGCGGGGACCAGACCCCCCGGCGCGCCGCCGCGCCGGCCCCGGGGTCCTCGCGGAGGGAGAGATGCCAGCGCGGTGGAGTCATGCCGCTGGCTTGGGCACCATTGGCTCACGCCTGGAACACGCAGCGGCGAGCGCGCACCTCCGGCGGCGGGCCCGGGCGGCTCCGCGCCTGATATGGAGAGAGAGGGCGGGCGGGCGGGTGCGTGGGAGCCCGGGGCGCCGGGCGGCTCCTCCCGCCTCTTGCATCACCAGGCCTCCCCGCCCCGAGCCCGCCCCGGCCCCTCCTCCAGCCCGCCCTCCGGGGATTGTTCAGCTGGTGGGGGGGAGGGGCGCGGGGGGAAACTATTAATAGCATGACGTCACCGGGGCCTGGTAACCCGGAGTAAAGGGGCGCGCTGCCAGGAACCGGCTATAAAAGGGGTGAAGCAACGCCCTCCGAGCCACAGCTGCCCGCCCGCGGAGCCCGCACCCCGAGCGGAGGCAGCAGGTGAGCCCCCGCAGCCAGCGCCGAGAGCGCGGCGCGCCCCTGCCTCCGCGCCCCTCTGGAACCTGTCCCCACCCGGCCGCCCACCCCTGCCCCGCGGCCCAGCCTGGGCTTGGGAAGACGCTGGCGGCACTTCTCCCAGCCACCGCCGCTTCTCCGAGCTTCCGAAAGTCCCTGGAAAAGTGACAGAACTCATTCTCTTTTGAATTTGGCGACGGGGAGGGCGGGCGCCCGCGCCGCTGCCGACCTCGGGGCGCCGCGCTCCGGGGCCTCGGGGTTCACCTCCCCGGCCGCTTGCTGGCCAGGGCAGGTGGGTGCGCGGGTGTAGCCGAGGCTCCTCGGGTCGCCGGCGGCTCCATCCCTCGCCGCGTGCAGGGGCCCCGCCGCTCCGGGCAGATCCTTTCCGGGCTCGGAGCCGGGCGCGGGGGCCAGGGCTCCGCGGGAGCGCGTCCGCAGGCGCCGAGCGGATGAATGGGGAAGGGGCGAGGCGGCGGAGCCGCGGGCGCTGCCGCTGGGGTCGCCCTGAGCACCCTAGGGCGCTGGGCGGCAGTACCGCGCGGGGAGCCGGGAGGGAAAGTTATCGGGGATCCGTTTGGCGGTGGCGCGCGCTCGTGTCGCTGTCCCGGGGAGGAAGGCGGAGCGGGCTCCCGGGACAGGCTCGGGTCGGGCGCCCTGGACCTGGGACTTCCTGCCCCAAGTCTCTCGCCCGCGTTTCTCTCCTACCCGGGCCTCTCGCTCTGGATTTGCCTCTCACGGGTCCGCGTATTTCTCGGCCCTGTGCCCTTGGAGGCCAGCACGGGGAAGCGACTTTGTGGGGCCGGTTGTTCAGATAATCGAGGGAACGGCTTTATGGTCCAGTGGCCAGGACCCTGCGAGCTTTCCTGCATTTGTGTCCTGGAACCCCCGTGTCTCCAGCTGGGAAATGTGGGGACCTAATAACTCTGCCGACTCCCTCTGCCTGTCGGCGAGTACCACGTGCTGTTGGACGGGACAGCCAGTAAGGGCCTTTCTACCTGGAGATGCTCAGGTTCTAGCGGGGTGTCAGGGAAGGAAAGGGCCAGTGAGGGGACTAGAACTGGGGGTCTCTATCTGATGGCATTGGCCAGCCCCAGAGGCAGTGGGGAGGGGGACATCTCTGCAGAGCATCTCTTTCCTTCTCCCTTGCCTCTCTCCTCTGCCTCCCTCCATTCCCATCTCCCATCTACTGAATCCCCTCCCCCTTAACCGGTTTCTTTTCCCCAACTTCATTGCCTAAATCACATCTGCTTCCTTACAAATAAAGATGTGCTAAATCCCTGATGGAGCCGGAGAAACAAAGCGTAACCGGGAGCTAGGAAATCTGGGCAGTGTCCCAACGCACCTTATTTCAGTGCGGTGAAAGGCACCTCACCTGTTGGGGGCCTCTGTCTCCCCAACTTGAAATGGAGGAGAAATTGGCGTTTCTGTCTCCCTTGTTTTGCACTTACCATTTATCGTAGAGGAATGCTACAACTTCCAGGCTCTTACTTTGATGCTGTCCTAGACCAAGGAGGATGGAGGGGGCGGGGGTTGGGGGGTGTCTGGGAGGCTTGCACTTGTTACCTGGGGTTCAGAGGTAGCATGGAAGGTAACACCAGGCCCCAGCGACATAAGATACAGCCGGGGCCACGTGCAGCTGTGGGAGCCTTTGGACCCCTCCTGGCATAAGTCTGCTCTCCCCCCTCCCTTTCAGCCACTGTTAAGCTCCCGGTCTTTCCATGGTCCCTTAGTGCTGCCTAAGTGTCCCCTGTGGTGGGCACCGGGTGACGAGGGTTGTGGACCCGCATCTACCTGGCCAGTGGCTCTGTCCCCGGTTGCCTTGCTGGTGGATCCCTCACCATGTGGGTCCCTGCTAGTGGGTGAAGGAAAGACTGTAGTTAGCTGCTCAGCCTGGGCTGGGCCACTCGCCAGCTTTAGGGCCTGGGGCCCTGCCTCGGGCCTCAGTTTTGGGATCTGACCTAGGATATGACCTTGACAGCTGTAGGACAGACACCGAGATTCCTTCTTTTACAATTGGCTGAGCATGGTACAGAGTCACTGGCTTCAAGTGTTGCCCAGGCAGGGGAGGAGGAAGGACGTAGGGGGGATGCCACAGAAACTTTTCAAGGGAGATGTGGTTTACTGTGTGAGAAAGGGGTTCTCTTTCACGTAGGTAACTCGAGGGGAACGTGCAGATGATGGGGGTGGGTGGGGATTAACCTGGTGTGCCAGGAACCCAGAGGACATTGAAGAGCAAAAGAGGCTGTGAACTGACCAGGATTTCTTGAAGGTTCCACTTAATTCTTTTTTTAAAAAAGATTTATTTATTATGTATTTAATTTCCCCCCTCCCCCGGTTGTCTGTTCTCTGTGTCTATTTGCTGCGTCTTGTTTCTTTGTCCGCTTCTGTTGTCGTCAGCGGCACGGGAAGTGTGGGCGGCGCCATTCCTGGGCAGGCTGCAATTTCTTTCGCGATGGGCGGCTCTCCTTACGGGGTGCACTCCTTGCATGTCCCCTATGCGGGGGACACCCCTGCGTGGCAGGGCACTCCTTGCACGCATCAGCACTGCGCATGGGCCAGTTCCACAGGGTCAAGGAGGCCCGGGGTTTGAACTGCGGACCTCCCATGTGGTAGACGGATGCCCTAACCACTGAGCCAAGTCCATTTTCCCATCCACTTAATTCTTGACTAACGGGACTAAATTGCATTGAAACCAAAAGAATGTGTTCCCCTAAGTGGGGAAAGTAGAACCACAGTAATGATGGCTGCCAGTGTGCGGGTGAGAATCCCCCTTCACAAATCTCACAGGAGCCTCAGGATGGCCTGGAGGGAGCTGGGCCAGGCAGCTCTGGTCTGTTTTACACTTGAGGAGACAGGCCCAGGAAGGGTGAGCCCCTGTGGGTGGGCACTGCGTTTGCGTGGCGGTGAGAGGCTGCCAGCATCTCTGGTCCTGAAGCCTTACTCCTCCAGCCTTCCAGTGGCCTGGGAGAAGGGCCAGGTTACGGGGTGAGCGCAGGCCCAGCACTGGTTTCCCAGAACTGTAAGATGTTTCATGTAGTGCTTAAAAATTCAATGTAGTTGTAGCCACTAGGAAATAACATTTGGGAGCTGGATTTCCAGTTACAGAAATGCATGAGTGAAGTTTCACTTTCTTAAAGATGATGAAACTGCAGTGATATGACACCATTTCTGATTGGAAATAACGAAGTGGAAGTCAAATGCAGGTTCTTTCTAGCAGGTCTGAGCAACTTTAAGATCCATGTAGAAAGTCGACTTAAGAGAAATTCTTAAACAGCTAATTTCAATGTGAAGTGGGATAGTGTTTTGATATATTAGCTGATTTTCTTTTTCTTTTCCTGTAATTCCTTAAAAAAAAAAGTTAATGCAGAAAGTCTCAGATTCCCAAACATTGCTTTTTTCCTTCAATGTGGGGGATGTTGGAGGGCCTCAATTTTTTGAAAAATTGTCTGAATATTTAACTTTGTTTTCCATGTGAAGATATAGTCTGAGTTTGGGCTGGGTCATATTTTAGAAGAAAGGAAGTAAGTAGAAAGTATCCCAAGAGGCTAAACTTGGGCCTAGTGCAGAGAAAGCCCAAATCTTAGGTAAAACTGCTTTATTTCCTGAAAGGCTTTTTAACAGTTTTACAATCCATTCCCGTCTCTAAATAAGCATACTGGATGCTTCTCATAAAAACATTGCATAGGCTGGTATTCTTCAGTTTCTTTCATCAGGACTGCAGACTTTACACTGAGAAGGGGGGAAATACCCCAACCAGTAAACCCCAAGCCCAGACAGCGTTTCAGTCCTCTTAGTTGGGAGACCTGGAGCTATACTCGGCTGCAGGGGAACTCCAGCTACCCTGCGGAAGGCTGCCAGCCAGTCCTCCAAGCAAAGGCCAGGCCCGTGGTAGCTTTGAATTCCATCTCTGGACTATTTGGTTTTTCATAAAGTGGGCATGGGAAGGAAAACATGAAAGCAGAGAAGAGTCATAAGACTCTGGCGTTAGAAGGCTAGTTTCTTGGAGGAATCTATCACCCAGCAGAGACGAGTACCCCCCCAGCATCCTAAGCTTATAGGATTAAGTTGACAGAAGAACTTCAGCCGACTCAGCCTGAGGCTTTGGGAAGAGAACTGCAGGTATTTTCTGGGCCATTTGATTGGTCACTGGCATTCACTGGCCTGGAATTCTTGCCTCCCTCAGTGTGTCTCAGATCCTAAGGGGAGTTTGAGGTCAGGCGTTCTCTTCGGAAGCTCTGGGGACCAAAGAGGGTGACTGGCCACCGTCCCACCTGGAGCCCCGAGCCTTGTCAGGGAGGCGGCGCTGGGCTGGACGGGTCCCTGGGAGGGCCAGTGATAGCACTCCTGTTGGCAGAGGCTTCCAGAGCACACTCATGTGCTATTTCAGCTCCTCCCCGAGGCTCTGGGAGATGGGATGGCTGCTCTCAGCCCTCCTTGGCAGAGGAAAAAGGGAAGCCAGTGCAGGGGAGGCTCCTGGGAGCTTGGACACACAGTGAGGCAGCGGGCCTCAGAGCTGGGTCTGCGAACCCCAGGCTAGGAAGCTGTGGGGGGAAGACCCGCTTCAGCACAGCCCTGAGCGCAGGCAGCATCCGAGGGCCCTGCCGTGGAGGCCGGCGCCGCTAAACGAAGCCACGTTTCCCGGGGGATCTCCACGTAGCCTCCCTCTCTCCCCCGTGGAGTCAGCTCCTGGCCTCCCACCTCCCCACCCCCGGGCCCCGCTCCAGCGTTATTTTGCTCTGGTGTTTTGTTTGTTTGTGCAATCTAGCCCAATTCTTTAAGTCAGGGGAGTAAACTTTAGAGTAAACAAACCTAATTCCCCATCCTGGCACTGCTTCATATTAGCGGTGTGGCTTTGGGCAAATTATTCAGCTTGTCTAAACCTGTCACCTCATCTATAAAATGGGGCTAGGACCTAAGTCATTGGGCTCCCGTGAGGATTGAACGAGAGAATGCACCTGCGGTTTCTGCTGCAAAGGAGGCAAATGCCAGCGACGTGCCAGGGGGCTTCCTGAACGGCTGGACTTAGCTAGTGAAATGCAGGTTCCCAGGTGGGAGGGTCTCTCCAGTGGACTGCCTGCCCAGACAGTTGCCTCACTCACTGCCTCTCGAGAACTGCAGGGATGAGGGGGAATGGTCGCTGCTGGGCTCACTTGATACATGTATATATATGTATATATGTGTGTATATATATGTATGTATATATGTGTGTATATATATAGATTTTTAAAGAAGGTTTATATTACATAAATGTTACTATAAAAATGTGGGCGATTCCCATATCCCCACCCCCTCCCACGCTTTTCCACATTAACAACATCCTTCATTAGTGGGCTACGTTTGTTACAATTGATGACACGTACTGAAGCACTGTACTAACCAAGGACTGTAGTTTACATTGTAGTTTACACTTTGCCCCACAGGATTTTATAGGTTTTGACAAAATGTATAATGGACAGGACAATTCCAGTGTCTCCAAAATGAGCACCTCTTCATTTTGAAGGTGTACCTGACAGGGGGACATTTATGGGTGTCTCTTTCAAACAGATACCATGGAACTGCTGTGATCTCTCCCCTTCCTTTTCTTTTATTGCCCTTTGGGTTCCTTGAGCTCTAGCATGATAGAGGTAGACGGGAGCTCTGCCTCGGTGCCTAATAAGTAGTGAGGCTGAGAGTCGAGGCCAGCTGAGTTCAGTCCCAGATGTTTGTTGTGTGGTTCTGATCCAGGATGTAAAGGTAGACTCCTCTCACCGTATTTCCCCCGGGCCGTCTTTCTCTAAATGGGGAGGCCTTCCACCGCCATCCAGGCAAAGTCAGCGTCACTGTCTAACTCAAAAGAGAAGGAAACAGTCCTTCCGGAGCTGCTCGTGGTATCTGAGTCCCCATCCGTCCCCCTTCCCGGGGAGTTCAGGCCCCGAGGCCCTTCGTGGAGGACGAGCCCCTAAAGCAGGACAGGGTGTTGCTCTCTGAGGACTCCAGGACTCCTCAGGCGGGGCAGGGGGGCGGGGCTCACTCTGTTGTTAGACGGGACAGTGGGTGGTGGACTTCACCACCGCAGGTGGCACCCAGGCCTGGGCTGGGAATGGGCTTGGGTTTCTGGCCCTCAGGAGCTGCTTGGGCTTCACCAGAATTGGAGGAGAAGGTGCCGTGACAGGCCAGGGGAGGAGAGCGGTGAACGGGGCTGCCCTTGGCTCAGAGCGGAGACCTCAGCCCTACAAGAGGTGGGGGGCCCGGCTCGGGGGCTCCCGAGGATGTGCCTGGTTTTGGGGCGAGTACATGTTTACACACACATTGTTTCCTGCTCTAAGTGATCAGAGTTAGCACCAATAGTCATCGGTTTGACTTATCAAACTCATTTCAGCGTCCAAATGCATTTTTAGAATAAGCTGAATTTTGATAGACTAATATCACCAATGTAATTATTTAAAAGAATTTTTTAAAAATTATTATTTTTATTCCCCCCACCCCCTTTTTTTTCAATTATTATTTTATTCCCTCCCCACCCCCTGCTGGCTCGATGGCTCCCTCATCTGCCTGCTCATTGCAGGCTCGTCGTCTTTAGGAGGCCCCGGGAACTGAGCCCTCCTATGTGGGAGGCGAGGGTCCAACCACTTGAGCCGTTTCTATTCCCACCAATGTAATTTCAGCGAACAGTTCTTTGATATCTTCATTACTGATTCTCCAGCGTGTACGTGTGTGCGGAAGGGTTTCACCTAAAAGTCTAGAGCTACCCACCCCGCCCCCAGGTCCCTTAGCGCTAGGACTGCCCCATTTGCCAGTTTCTGTGGTAGTAAAAGGCAGTGGGTTTGACGTGGCAGCTGATTACTGGTGTTCTTTGTCTTCAATTAAGCGTGTGCCTTTTGGATTTTGTTGGTAGCCCCTGAAGACGATGAAAGGAAAAAGATGCGATGGGAAAGGAATAAGATTGCAGCAGCCAAGTGCCGAAATAAGAAGAAGACGGAGTGCCTGCAAAAAAGTGAGTGCCTTCCGGCCCTCCAGCTCGCCCAGGCCTCCCCTCCCCACATACCCACCCTCGTGGCCCAGCAGAAAGCGAGTTAAAGAGCCCCTGTATTAGTCAGCCGAAGGGGTGCTATGCAGAACACCAGGAATCTGTTAGCTTCTATAAAGGGCATTTATTTGAGCTAGAACCTGTTGCCCTGTGGTGGAGCAGGAAGGCTGCCGACATCTGCCTGGGCTCAGGCTTCCTGGGTTCCTCTCTTCCCGAGACTCGTTCCTGTCCAGGCTCAGCTCCTCTGCTCGCTCCACAAGGCCAGGGTAGAGTATCAGGCAAACGGCTCTTCTCTTCCCGGGGCCTCTGCTGTGTCCAGCTGAGCCTTCCCTCCTTCTCCCATATCTGCTGCTCTAGGTGTTTACTTCCCAGGCTCCAGGATCAACTCCCACCTCCCTTCTCTGCCCTGTGCTTTTCTCTCTGAGTCCCCACCCCCTTGGTCCTACTGCTGTGGCCCGATCAAAGCCTTAACCATTGTTTAATCAAGTGAAAGTGAAACCTCTGAATCCAATAGAATCTAATAGACCCAGAGGAAAAGACCAGTTCACAAACATAATCCAATATCTATTTTTTGGAATTCATAAACAATATCAAACTGTAGACCTACCTGAACATTTCCTAAGAAGGACCTAGGAGTTGGAAGTAGAAATGCCATTTGCAGAATGAAGAGGTGCTAAATCCATTGGCACAATGAATGCGACTCTGGACGTGTCAGTGGCAGGTGAGGGCATTCCCAACCACAGGGTGTCTGATGCCCAGATTCCCAGCAGCCTCGGCCAGTCCAAACATGTGCAGCAGCTTCTGGGCTGAGGGCTCGTCAGCCCAGTTAAAGAGGCTTCACTCATCCATTTTCCCAGGAAAGGAAGCTGCCAGCTCTCATTGGGCTCAGTAAGAAAAGCCTTTAGTTAATCTCTTCAAACAAGTGGTTTCCTTAATCCACAAGCAGTGGTTGTGCGTTTTTCACGCTGCTGTCTAGTTCTTGGTTTCTCAGCCCTTCTTCCTGCTCACGCAACAGCCTGAGCCCCAGCTAAGTCCAGCAGCTGCCCTTCCTGAAGAGGGGAGCACCCGGGGAACAGCATCTGCGGGCAGGCGGGGCGAGAGGAGGCAGCCACCAGGCAGTGACCCACAAAGGAGAAGGACCACGAGTGTGGGTTTCTCCCCAGCCCCTGGGCCCTGGCAGGTCCAGAAGCCCTGCAGGTGGGCTGTGAGCTGGAGGCGGAGCTCTCGAACCCTGGAGGGTCGCAGCCTCCTGTGCTGGAAACTCAAGGCCACCCTGAAGCAGCCCCAAGTTCAAAGGCTTTTCCAGGGCCTGTGTCGTCCCAAACCTGGGGCTGCTCTGCGAGCTTTGTGGGGCCTTGTATCAGGAGCCAGACCTTTCCCAGCCTGAGGAGCCCGGGTGTCCCGGGTGCTCCCGCAGGCCACCCCTCGCTGCCCTTGGTCCTTTCTGACACCCCTGTTGCATCCCCAGGAGTCGGAGAAGCTGGAGAGTGTGAACGCTGAACTCAAGGCCCAGATCGAGGAGCTCAAGAACGAGAAGCAGCACTTGATCTACATGCTCAACCTCCACCGGCCCACGTGTATCGTCCGCGCTCAGAATGGGCGGACTCCCGAGGACGAGAGAAACCTCTTTATCCAACAGATGAAAGAAGGAGCGCTGCAGAGCTGAGCAGCTGTGGTCTGGGGCACTGGAGAGTCCTCGCTGAATCCTTCTACACCCGACGCCTTGAGGCCATTGGAGATCTGACTTCCTGTGCATCTCTACCATCCCCGCAGCAGAGACCCCTGGAGCGGGCTGTGGGCCTGGACCAGTGCCTCTTTCCCTCCACTCCAGGTTCAGGCCGCACCACACTGGCCGTGCCTAGAGCTCCGCTGGCCCCGGGAGGGTCCTGCCGGCCTCTGCCCAGGTCCCACCACGAGGATTCACACAGAAGAAGGGCTGCACCTTGGGTGGGAGGGGCCACTGCCGTCATCGCTGCTGCCACCACTGCTCAGAGGGGAAATGGAGTGAGAGTAGCTCCAGCGCAGCTGTGCCTTGGCCTCTAGCAGATGTGCCGTTAGGTACCGGACGTGCGTTTCCAAGAACTAGGCCTTGTGCTCTTTGGTGTTTATTTCGTACAACACTGGCGTGGCGGTTCTAGGATGTTCTCAGACCTGGTTCTGAGAGTCTGGGGAGCTGTCAGCAGGTGCAGCAGCTCACACCGTGGTCAGATGGCGGGAAGGACTTGTCAGCCCCGGGGGGGGGGGGGGCTTCGTGCAGACAGAAGGCCGCCTCCCCTCGCACCCAGGTGTTGACGCCAGCTCCACGGACAGCCTGCAGGTCCTCTGTTGCAAACTCATCATCTCACAGGAAGAAAGCAGAAGGAAAAATCCCCCTTCCCAGGTTCCGCCTCTGCTTCCTGACTTAGGTCAGGAGATATTTCTAGGCCGGAAGGGCAGGGAATCCCACTTTCCTTTCCTTGTGGGTAAAACCAGTCAGTGGAGACGCGCACTTGAAGTCCGGTGATGTCAAGGCTTTAGCATTATTGGGTACTAATGGACCCATTTTTGCCATTTAGATAATTTTTTTTAAAGTTTGGCCCAGAGCATTTGCAGCCATGAGAAAATGGCCTGGTCACAAGGACTCTGGCCACTGTCTGTTAAATTCTGATGTTTCTGTGAAATCCTCAGAGTGTTTAATACTATTCAATATTATCATTACAATTCTCTGTGAGAGAAAATATTACTTATTTATCCTAATGTCTTTAACCTGTCAATGTAATAAACATCGGAACCAACATATTGTAGACCTAAGTGTTGTGCTGGTTTCTGTTCTTTTCAATCTGCTGGTTGGTGAGATCTAGCCATTCCCTGCTCCCCGCCCCCACTCTGATTTCGGGGTGTTCAAACAGCCTCAAAGGGTCCTCCTTTGTTCTTTGGGCTGCTGGCAGTTAGGTTCGTGGACCTTGAATCCTGTTCCTCAGGCTGTGGCCCCTAATTGCTCAGTTTCTCATTGACAAACCCTGCAGCACAGTGCCCAGGATACCCCATGGGCCTCTTGTGAAGTGTTAGGATGGGATTTTGCTATAAAACCTGAATTGCCAAACACCTCGACTATCAGTAGCTCTGACTCCACAAACACCTAAAATGTGCCCCTTTTCCACCTGATTTTCTACAGCAGAACTCCTCTGAAAGTATTGTTTGCCTTATTTAAATCGGTTATCGTGTCCGACTGTGTGTCTCATTATTGTACATATGTATTTCAAATAGCAGAAGAGAATGAGGAGGCAGGGAGAAAGCAACTTCAGACAGGAAGGGTGTGGTAATTCAAAGAAAGACATTCTGCTGACTTTTCTGGAATTTCCAGGGCACAGGATTCTTCCCGTCTGGAGTAGAACCAGGCTCCTTGCTCTTTGCCTGCGCCTATAGATGACGCTCAGAGGCCAGAGGTCAAACGGGCCGCTCTGCTCCCGTGCCGTGCTTCCCAGGGGCAGGCTTCCCTGAACGTGAGTCCTCCAGAGCAGTGGGCGCTGCGCCCTTCTGAACCTGGGTATGGTCACTTTAAACTGCAGGTGTCCTAATTTTGCTGCTTCAATTACCTGTCAGGGATTCTTCCTAATCTGTAGAGGCAGCTGGCATTGGTGCCATTCACCACTTCTTTCACATGGTCTATTCCCTTGTCTTGGTGGACGGGAAAAACCTCCCTTGAAGAACTTACCTCTGGCTGTGGGTACAGGTGCCGCCAATTGGTCATTATGAAGCAACAGAATTTTTAAGTTGCCATGGATACCAGTGGATGAGGAAGTGGGGGGAAGGAGGGGGCAATGTGGCAAGAATATTTTGACCTGAATAATGCACTGTGTATGGTTAGTGTAAATTCTTTTAAAAATGCATTATAATCGTTCTGTTTTCCATAGTAGTTATGTTTATTATGTTTTGATACTTTAATAAAATAAAAAAGGATAAATAATGTATTTACTATTTCATATCCTTGCATCATGTTTGAAGGAACAGGGAGCATGGGGGGTCCAAGAGAATGAACTCGATGGGGTTTGGAGGTCGAGCATCCAGTTTGACTTGTCTTTCCTTTGCATGGACCCCTGCTGGGGTGCTGACTTCCCACTCCCAAGGCTGGAGACTCCATCCTCTCTCCCCTCTCCTGCCCTCACCCTGCCACCTTCCCTGACACAGAATTCAGAATAAAGAGTTTTGAGGGGTTCTGGCCCAGGACAGGTTCTGGAATGGAATCCTTTCCTTCCATCCAGAAGTCACATGCTGAATGGTTTCCACCTTGATCCTAATTTCTCTCCAGGGCTCTTGGACACCCCAGCCCATATCAAGCGTTCTCTTCTCCTGGTCGCGTATCCTCTGGCTTGGGTTCTCCGAGCGCTGTTTTCTGTAGAGACTGAACAGGGCTTTCCAGTCAAGGTCCACCTGAGGTAAAACCTCAGAGGAGGCCAAGTTCACGGTTGAGCAGCCTCTGTTCTGGTGGCTCTAAGCCCGGAAGCTTCCCTATTTTGTCTTTTCAGAAACCAGTCTCAGAAATGAGTTCACACTGAGGTTAAAAGGAGGGTTGGTTAATGCTAATAACAGCTGACATTATCAGTCAGGAACTCTGCCAGCACCCACAGGCGCTGCCTCCCCCACTCCCCCCACCTCCGTTACTACCCCTCTTACAGAGGAGGACCTGGGGTGAGGAGCGGCTTGACACCTGTGCTTGTTTCTTTTTTAACGCTTTTTTAAAAGTTAATAGATTACAAAGAACATTATATTAAAAAACAAAAGAGGTTCCCATATAACCCACTCCCCACTCCCCCACCTGCATTATATTTGTAAATTGTGTTTTTCTGAAGATATTATTTAACCATAACATTTCCAAGCAGGTGTGCATATTTTGTGTGCATGTGGTAAATATACTTAACATTAAAGTCACCATTTAAATCATTTTAAAGGACCATTCAGAGCATTAAACACTTCACAAGGCTGGGCAACCATCACCACTGTCTGCTTGCAGAACATTTCATGACCTCAAATGAGGTCCCCACACCTGTGAGCAGTCACTCCCTATTCCCCACATCCTGTAGCCCCTGGCAGCACTGCCTGCTGTCTGTATGGATTTGCCTATTCTGCATATTTCCTATAAATGGAATCTTACAATAGGAGGTCTTGGGTGACTGTCTTCTTACTTAGCACGTTGGCTTCTCGCTTCGTCCACGTTGTCTTCTACATCAATACCTCACTCCTTTTCATGGTTGAATGACATTCCATTGCATGGACGGCTGCCCATCTTGTTGGAATGAATCTCTCAGGTGGGATTTTAGGTATAACATCTGAGGTAAGATCTTGTCTAGCATGCTTGTTGCTTGGACATTCACAGTTAATTGCTAAAGCCACTTTGGGGTAAAGCCTGACACTAATTCAAGGGAGTTTGGGGGACCCTCTCCTCTTGGTGGGAGGAATTGTGGGCATGGGGAAGGGGTACTGCTGAGAAGAGGGCCTGAGACCTGATCCTAAGATGGAGAATTATCAGAGTGAGACAAGCTATTAATAAAGAGGGAACATGCCAAAGATTAGATGTGAATTGGCCGTGGGAGGAAAACAACCTTAGAATCATTAACCCAGGGCTTAGAAGAAGACGGGGAATTGCTGGGAGACAAAATTAATAGTTTACTCTTGACCAGGTTTTCCCTTTGCCACAAGATGGGGAAATTACAAAAAGACCACATCACATTCCTTTGAGCTTATGATTTCCACAGAGGCAAGTATAAGTAAACACTGGTCTTGAAGAATAAAGTGCAATAAAAACATATGCATGGAAGCGGATCAGGCCCAATGGATAGGGCATCCGCCTACCACATGGGAGATCTGTGGTTCAAACCCCGGGCCTCCTTGACCTGTGTGGAGCTGGCCCATGCGCCCTGCTGATGCACACAAGGAGTGCCGTGCCACACAGGGGTGTCCCTGCATAGGGGAGCCCCATGCGCAAAGAGTGCACCCTGTAAGGAGAGGTGCCCAGCGGGAAAGAAAGTGCAGCCTGCCCAGGAATGGTGCCACACACACAGAGAGCTGACACAAGATGACCCAACAAAAAGAAACGCAGATTCCTGGTGCTGCTGATAAAGATAGAAGCAGTCACAGAAGAACACGCAGCAAATGGACACAGAGCAGACAATTGGGGGGGGGGGGAGATAAAATAATACATATGCATAGCTCTTGGCAGTTTATGACTTTTTTAATGTATGTGCTCTCTTCTGATTCCCACAGCTGTCCATTTTGCAGATTGGCAAATGGAGTGGAGAGCTTTGAAGGACCTAGCCAAGGTGGGAGGTGATGGTATGAATTTGCTTATACTGTAGTCAGCGCTCCTGCCCAGCTCAGCCCCTTGTACTTTTCCAGGGTAGAGAACTTCATCAGATCAGGAAGCGGGAGCAATGGCCCCAAGGCACAGGCAAGAGAGAAATGGGCTGGCAGGCAAGCCTTCAGCAGGAGCCTCTGGGCCAAGAAACTCGAGAGTGAGCAACTCCAGTTCCACACCTTTCCCTCAGGAAGCACTTCCTGCTTGCCTGCCCTGGGGCCACAGGGAGCCTGAGCTGGGGGCAGAGATAGGACAGGCTGTGAGGACTCATTCCAGCTCCTGGATGCAAAGAGAGGGGCCTGTTCAGGGAACAGGAGTCGCTCAGTGGATAGATTCTGGGGCATGGAAAAGGAGTTGTGGGTCAGGAGATGCTTCCCAGGAGGACAGCTGTGAAGGATGAATAGGGCTTTTCCAGGGGAAGGAAGTATGGGGAGGGGGTAAGTGGGAAGCAGGTACTGGGGGAGGGATCGGGGAGGGTCCCAGGCCACAGCACAAAGGCTTGACACATCAGGGCTTGTTTAGGACAGTTACAAGTGTTTCAGCAGAGCTGGTCAGAGGACAGAAGGAAAGGAAGGCCACGAGGCTGAGGACCAGGCGGCTGGATCTGGGGGCGTCTGGGTGCTGTGGGGAAGGCTGGGACTCTGGGAACACTGAAGGCCAGCGCCGGGTGGAGTGAGCTCTCTCTGGCTGCAGCGTGGAGACCTGAAGGGCAAGGGGTGCTCCAGGAAGAGATGCTCCACGTGACCCTGGGCGGGGGCAGGAGCATGAGGGGCAGGCCAGGAGACTGGAGGTGAAACAGGACAATACTCTTTCCCACATCCTGGGAGACAGGGAGCTCAAGGTGGAGGCGGAGTACTAAAGAGGGGAGCTAAGGGAAGTGGAGGTGCTTTTCCTTTAGGGTGGATGGCTGGTCTGTAAGCAAGAAGAGAGGCTCACGGGAAAGCAGGAGATATGTGTTAGGAAAAAAGAGCAGCTTGTAGACTGCTAAGGGGTGGAACACCGGGAGAAGGCAGCCATGGGGTGCGGGGGTTTCTGCACCTGGAGATCTCTGAGAGGAGAGACCCCTTGAATGCTCCTTCCCCCATCTATCTGCCATGTGCCCCCAGGTCCACTTCTCCACCGCGCCCAGGAGAGCCCCTTGTGGCCACTCGCTGTTACTGCAGGTCGGCGCTTGAAAGAGGAGCCCAGCCTGAGGCTGAGTCACAGTGGCCTTCTCCCTTTGTCACACCAAAACCATCCTCCTGCTGCCTCCCTGGCAGTCAGCCCAGTCCCTCAAGGGGCAGCTGTCCCTGCAGCTGAGCAGCCAGAGGTGTGAGCAGTTGGGGGTAGGGGGTCAGGGCTCCATGGCTCCTGAAACAGTTGGGGCAAGCGAAGGCAGAAAGGCAGGGGACAGCACTTGGCCAGACCCATTTGCATAATCTCCCTTCCCTTCCAAAAACTAGAGTTGAGAACTGTTGCCCGACCAATCCTCACCTCCGCCTGGGATCCCAGCAGCCTATCTCCTTTCTCTTTGCACATTCTGAGCAGTCTTACCTGGGCTTGGTGCCTTATTAGAGGGCAGCAGTTGCACCTTTGGGGAGCTTTTTGTGTGAGTCCCTCATCAACTGCCACAGGCACCCACCTTGAATCACAGAACCCAAGCCCAGGTATCAGTGAGTGCCTTTTAGGAGAGAGACTCCAGGAACCCTGAGTATCCACGATGAAAGCCCAGTGGGCAGGGGTCTAGCAAGAGCCAAGAGACCTGGGACCCATCTGCAGCTTTTCCTGCTGCCAGCCAAGTGACTTTATCCAAATCATGAACACTGTGTCTTCAGTTTCTAGTCTATAAAACGGAACTAATGAACTGCTCACAGGGCAGTTGCAAGAATCAAATGAGATAATAGATGGGAAAGTGATTTGAAAATAATTAAAAAGAACCCTATTTTTAAGGATTCCTTTGAGCAATTTTTCTTAGTATATTATCATTTTAACCGTTATGAAAATTTGGAAAATAGGCAAAAGAAAAACATTACCAATAATTTCAACACTATTAGCATTTCCAGTCTTTTTAAAAACACACACACTCTCTCATATACATCATGACGATTTTAGATTACATGCAATTTAAAAATTTGCTCTTTTCCTTGTTACTCTTAATTGTATATGGTTTGTATGACCATAGTTGTTTCTTCCTCAAAATGTTCTATTCATTTTATTGTGAAATGTAGTATATATCAGATGATTACACAGAACATATATATGAATACAGTATATATATTCAATTTAACAATAAAACAAGCATGGACTCCCCACCACCATGGTAAGAAGTAGCCGCCACCACCTCTGGTACTCAGAAGCCCCCATGAGTCTCTTCCTAATCACACCTGCCCCCCTCTTCGCAGAGGTGACCACTATTCTATCACTAGCTTAATTTTTAGTGGCCAATAGATGCCTTGTAATTTACTAATCCTTCTCCTATTTTTAGCATTTAGAGTGTTTGCCAATATATTGCTAGAGTACTAGGCAAATTTAAATCTTTATTATGGGGAAAGGGTGTGACTTCAATGGGGTTAGAAAAAGGGCCCTGACGTTTATCTTCAAGTGCTACACAGGGTGTAGTGGAGGGACCCTCAAGGACTGTGCATTTTCCTTGTTTCTTTCTTTTTTTAAAAATATTTATTTCTCCGCCCCACCCCGTGGTCTGTTCTCTGAGTCTATTTGCTGCGTCTTCTATTGTTGTCAGCAGCATAGGGACTCTGTTTCTTTTTGGAACAGGCGGAAGTCCTGTTCCAGCTGTTCTTGCACGAGTCACCCGTACTGCACACTGGGTTTTCCCTTCCAACATGGAAAATCAAGATCAAGGTGGGGAGGGAAAGCAGAGAGGGGAGAGATTAAAGGAGACACCCACGTGGAAAAGCCCCTGAAGGTTTTTTTGTTTGTTTGGGATGTTAGGAAACAAGGAAAGGCGGTGGACTTGGCCCAGTGGTTTCCGCCTACCACATAGGAGGTCCGCGGTTCAAACCCCGGGCCTCCCTGACCCGTGTGGAGCTGGCCCATGCGCAGTGCTGATGCGCGCAAGGAGTGCCCTGCCACACAGGGGCCTCGTGTAGGGGAGCCCCACGAGGAGTGTACCCGTAAGGAGAGCTGCCCAGCGCGAAAGAAAGTACAGCCTGCCCAGGAACGGGGCCACACACACGGAGAGCTGACACAGCAAGATGATGCAACAAAAAGAATCACAGATTCCCGTGCCACTGAGAACAATAGACGTGGACAAAGAAGACGCAGCAAATAGACACAGAGAACAGACAATCGAGATGGGGGAGGGGAGAGAAATAAATAAACAAATCTTTAAAAATAAATAAACAAAAAGGTGCACAAAAACTTTAATGGAAGAGAAGATTTCAAATACATTTTGGAATCAAAAGTTATATTCCTGGGACCCTGGAGGACATGGATAGTAGTTCTCTCTCTTCTGCCTGTCAGTGTAGAAATAGTAAGAGCAGATGTCTTTGTAGCACCCACTGTCCCACACTCTGTGCCGAGCCCTTTACACGTAGTTGATGCCTTGAATCTTCCTGACATCCCTGTGAGGTAAGGTCTATGAACATCTCCACTTTATAGATGAGGAAACTGAGGCACAGGAAGGGTAAATAACCTGCCAGCGAGGGGCACAGCAGGATTCAAGCCCCGGCAGCCCGGCTCCTGAGTCTGGGTACTTCACCCTGGTACATAAGCCTCTCAGCAAGAGCTCACAGAAAAACTTGAGAGACTCTGATGCGGTCCAGTGCCCTCGTTTGATGGATGGAAATTGAGCTCAGAGAGGGAAGGCGGTGCTCCACAGCATCAGCACAGCCCATTCTCACCCGGGAGGAGCCCTGGCAGCCCCCTGCTCTCCTGAGCCTCCGTCCCCCGCCCAGCGAGATGCTCCATTTGCCCAGAATCGGGCCGAGGGGAAGAAGAGCTGATTTTAAGAAGAGGTCCAGCAGCACTCCAGGGCCCTTCGCTAGTGACTGGCTGTGGCTTGATCCTGGGGGTTGAGAAGTGGGGAGGTGGAGGGGACAGGGCCAGGGATGGCTGCACTCGAGGACTCAGCGCAGGGGGGTGGATGTGGCTCTAGTGGCTGAACACCTGCTTCCCATGTACGAGGTCGGGGGTTCAATCCCAGGTACCTCCTTAAAAAAAAAAAAGAACTGAGCTCAAATCCAGTGCTGCTACCTCCTACACGGCTTTGGACAGGTTCTTGTTTGTTTCTTTGTTTTGTTTTTTTTAAAGATTTATTGTATTTATTTCTCTCCCCTACCTCCCATTGTCTTCTCTCTGTGTCCACTTGCTCTGAGTTCCTCTGTGTCCGCTGGCATTCTTGTCATGCGGCACCTGGAAACTGTCACTTTTTTTGTTGTGTTACATCATCTTGCTGTGTCAGCTCTCTGAGTGTGTGGCTGCATTTTTTTTTGCATGGGGTGGCTCTCCTTGCGGGGTGCACTCCTTGCACGTGAGGACACCCCTGTGTGGCACGGCACTCCTTGCACACGGCAGCACTGCGCGTGGGCCAGCTCACCACACAGGTCGGGAGGCCCTGGGTATCAAACCCTGGACCCTCCATGTGGCAGGCGGATGCTCTACCAGTTGAGCCACAGCCGCTTCCCTGGACAGGTTCTTACACCTCTTAAAAGACAGAAATGAGGATTAAAGAACAAGAACGTACCTCAAGGCTCCCACACAGTGGGCAACCAATAAATGTTCCTTTTCTTCCTCTTCCTGTCTTACCCTTGAAGCTAACAGGTCACACAGAACCTGAGGTAGTGGAAAGATCTAGAGTCCAGTGGAAAGTTTCATCTCTCAGGCTGACTCACCGATTCAAATATTTTTTTTTTATTAGAGCAGGTGTATGGAAAAATCATGCAGAAAGTGGAGTTCTCATATATGCCCCCCCCACATACACACACAGGTTCCCCTATATTTTGCACTAGTGTGGTACCTTTGTTACAAATGATGAAACAATGTTATTATAATTATATCGTTATCTCTACTCCATAGCTTGCTGATTTTAAATACATGTGGTCAAAAAACCAATGTGTGGTCAGGTCATATTTAGCAATTACTATTTACTGAGCACACAGTACATGCTGGGTACAGTAGTAAGCACTTTTAAATATACCCATATCTTATTTTGCCCTTGTGATAACCCTGAGGTAGGTATTACTATTCAATTTTACAGGTGAGGAAACCAAGGCTCAAAAAAGTTAAGAAAATTGCTCATAGGCACTTGATCCACACACAGGTCTGATGTACCTCAAGGCTGTTATTATGTTATACTGCCACCCAAACCTTAGAGCTTTCCATGTGCTCATTTTTCTTTAGCCTCACCTCCCTTTTTGAAAAGAGGCACCCCTGCTTTACCAAAGTCAGGTTAATTATATGGTCCCTTCTAGGGTTGACCTTACTAGAAAATTCATGCTTCTGAAGTCCCGGATGATTGTTGATAAATTCCAGATCCTCGTGCCCTCTGGGATACTGTCTCCTCTCTCAAGTTTGCAATTATTCCATAATCTGCTGTAACCACAAACAAAAGCCCTGCTGTTGACTGAGTCAACTGAGTAGGGCTTTTTGAACGTCTTTTCTGTTTCCCAAAATATGACCGACTGAAATCATCATCTGATGACGTTGTACTAGAAATGTGAGTGTCTGAGGGTGGAGTGAGTCACTCCTGTGAGTTCATATCTATCAAGTCAACTCACCAAAATGTGTCCTACAGCCAGATACACTCTCAGCAGGAGGCGTAGACACCTTGGGGTTCCATGGGCGATATAAGAGAATCCCTTGCCTTTGAAGAGTTTGAAATCTCATCAGTGTGGCACATCAACCCACATGAATGAAGTAGGTGTTCAATGTATATATGTTAATTGAGCAAATATTTAATGAGCACCTACTACGTGCTGGTACTGGGTCAGGGACTTACGGGGTGATGCTCCCCTGCCTCCAGGTGCTCACGGCTCATGAGGTCACAGATCCAGCAAGAGGCCATTAGAGCCAGGTATCAAGGAGCTCAAGTGGGGCGGGATGGGCTCTGCTCGTGACAGCTGGCCAGGCTGGAGGATGAGGTGACCTTGGAGCTGGATGATGAGGGCTGAGCATTTTCCAGGCGGAGGAGAGGGAAGGCTTTCCAGGCACAGAGAGAGGCCGAGACAGTGGCCACGGGGGCCAGGAAGACAGGGCTGCGCCTTCCTCATCTCTGCTTATCGTAGCTCCTGGCCCAGTTCCAGCTGCATGGTACGCCCTCAATAAATGTGCATTGATTGGATGACGGTCCAGAATTGGGAACAGCCATGCTGTGCTTGGAGAGTGGGGGGAGCTGCTGAGCAGGAGCGTGCTTGGAGCAGGGCGGGGGTCAAGCAGCCTGTAGCAACCCTTTGAGCTGCGCCCCGGGGATAAAGGCAGGTCCCGGGATCTTCGGGCTGCAAATGGCCATGCGCAGATGTTTTTCAGGAAGACTGCTGGTGCAGGGCTGAGGGGGACTGGTTGGGAAAGGAGGTGCAGGTGGAGGCACCAGGGAGGCAGCGCTCATCAGGGGAGGATGTGGAACTCAGGCCAGATGAACGGAGGAGAGGGGGCAACCCCACCCCCACATGTCCTTAATTCAAAATAAAAATTTTCCAGGAACACAATACGCTTATGTGTGCTGAAATTGAAATAGCTTTTTCCCGCCTAGATGTTTTCATTGCAAAATTAGGATTCCTCCACTAATGCCGAGCTTCTCCCACTTTTTGGGGGGTGCTCCCCCACCCCTCTTGGTGCCCTAAGCAGGTGCCTGTCTGCCTCGGGAGTGAAGCAGCAGGGCCTGAACCGAGGCCAGGGCAGGGGGGTGAAGGGGAAGGGATGAGCTGGGGAAGCTTCCAGCCAGAGGCCTTTGGATTTTGGTGCCACTTGGTGTGAGGTCACATGAGATGGGGGCACTGCCCCGCCTTAGGAGGCGTGGGTCTGCAGTTGTGGGCAGGGGAGGGGAGCTGATTGGCATTGTAGGGACCGGGGGAGACTAATGGGTCATTAGGGTGCAGCAGCTGGATGCCAAGGAAGGGCGTGGCCCCTGGGCATCAGCACGATGGGGACATCACAGAAGGTGGGCGACTGGGGGGCAGGTCAGAGAGCCAGGTAGGGTGGCCCGCCGGGCACTAGGGTGCAATGTCGTCGGCTACTGGAAAATTACTGTTAAGTACCAAGTGCCATCTTACTCTGCCCCCACTGGTTCTCAGCTGGGTCTGTTTGTCCCTCAGGCTTATTGAACTAATATTGACTCCAATCAGCTTTCAGATGAAGTGGTTAAGAGCAATGGAACGGTCGCCCAGAGTGACAGTCTCAAGTTCTTTTATGAATCCCTAAAAGGAAAGGATTGTGTCTTTGAACTAATCCATTCTTGCGGGTGTGGGCCCTTCTGATCGGGCTGTCCCTGAGGCACGACTCAGGTTGGGTTTCTGCCCTTTGCTGGGCCTTACATGAATGGAGACACAGAGGAAGAGACACACAGAGAAAGAAGGCCGCCATGTTTTATCCTGTCAAGTGAGAGAGAAGGGAAGGTAGAGAAAGGACTCCAGGTTTGCTACAGCTGGGGAAAGGCAAGAGACCGAGAGAGGAGGCCTGGAAGGAGGCAAACCCTGCGCCTGGTCGCCCATGACTGCGCTCCGGGAGTGGCCCGCTCGGGCAGAGTCTGGGACTTGCACTCAGGACCGAGTCACTAGCCCGCACCCCGGGCAGCAGGCTGCAGCACGTGGGAGGAGGAAGGGCTTCCTGCAGGAGGGATCAGCAGCACTGAGCCAGCCGGGGTTCAGGTCCTGCTCTGTCCCTCACCAGTTGTCCCTTACCCAGGGGTCACGTCGTTTAGCCCCACGGCCTCGGTTTCCTGCTCTGTCAGGTGGAGCTAATAGCAGCACCTACCTCAGAGGGCTGCTGTGAGAATCAGAGGAGCATGACTTGGAAGGCAGGCTGCACACAGGAGACAGGAAACAGCGTCAGCTGTGTGTACTGAGCAGGAATTCTTGGGTGGGAAATTCTGGGTTTGGTCAGCCAAGGGGATAATTTTTGACGAGGGTGACTGGAGCGTGTAGGGCAGTGTGGGGGGCGGGTATGGCCAGAGGGCCCAGGGCGGCCAGGTGGGCAGCAGGGCCCCCCTTGCCCTGGCCTGTGAGGTTTTGGGGAAGGAAGGGCCCAGGATAGTGGTTAGTGGAGGAGGACAGGCCTGCCCAAGGTCGAGCAATTCCTCCAGAGGAGTCTCACCAGCTTTCTGGGAGCACCTCAGGGGGGTCAGGCCCTGCCCCGCGTGCCGGCCCTCGCTCTGCGATGGAGATGCATCTTCATGGCCTTCTGTGCCCCCGCCCCGAGCGGCGGCCCGTCTCCCCACCCAGCTGGCCATTCGGCATGGGCCCCGGCGCGCTCGCCTTACCTGGGAACGCCTGCCTTTTCCCACTTCTATTTTGCCTTCTTTCCATTTCCTTTTTACTTAAAAAAAAAATCTTGTTGCATCATGTGTATTTTGTAAGCTACCTTAGGTCCTTCTTGGAATAAGCAAAGAAGAAATAAACAGGATCCTAGGTTCTTATTTACTTTTCTTCACACTTTCACAGATGTGGTGTGCAATACATTTTCCCCTCAGAGGAATGCTTTTTTAAAAATAAAATCCCTCATAGAATCCCTATATGTATATCTAAGCAGTTTGCTCTGGTTAAAGCAAGGAGAAGGACCCCCCACCCCTTGTTAAATGTGTATCTTTGATATGAAATATACAAGAATAAAATTTAAAAGCAGTTTTGAAACTTGAGTTTTAACCGGCCGTTACAGAGGGCAGTAATCACAGAACAGTCTTTACGTCAGTCTCCCCATCATCCTCAGGCCAGCAAGCTCGGCATTCCTCAAAATGCCCTGGCTTTCACATCTCCCTCTTCTTTTTTTTTTCAACCTTTGTATGTGGGAAGCCGGTGCTCAACCACAGAGCCGCTGGTTTTTTCATTTGTTTTGCTTGCTGTTTGTTTTTTGGCTTTGGGTTTCTTTGGAGGCACTGGGGACTGAACCCAGGACCTTCCGAACGGGAAGCAGGTGCCCAGCAGCTCGAGGCACATCCGCTCCCCTCCTTTCAGGTTTCGTCCTCTTTCTCCAACTTAAACCCCAAGGACCTCCTCAAATCCCAGCCTCTTCATGAAGCCTTTGTGGTCTGGCCGCTCCACGGCCTGTGTCACTTACCAGCCACATCTGTTGTCTGCTTGGATGTGGGTCTGGCTCCCTTGTTGGGGGGATAACGGGTGAGTCGCTTTGCACGTGCTGGTAGGCGCATAGCAGGGCAGCGGTGACCGACAACTGCTGAAGCTGCTCCCCAACTCTCCCGTGTACTTTGCTGGGAGGAGATGGTAAACTGTGGACCTGACCCCAGCACCTGTAAGCACAGCCACGCTATGAATTCTAGAACATCAAAATGCATAGTTTAGGGAGGCAGGGCAAGATGACGTCTAGTGAGTGCACCTCGAAATCTCTCCTGCAAAGAAGCAGCTGAGAAGGCTCAGAGTCCTGTTGGAATGGGCTGTTTCAGGGGCTTGCGGGGCAGGAGGTGTCTGGACGTCGATTTGGTGAGACAGTGACAGAAGAGATTCTTGCAAGAGATGGAATTTTGGGTCTCTTACATGGAGGTCAGAAGTTGTGGGCGGGAACATTCCCCCTAGGGCTGGCGGCCTGGCCACGGCAATCCCTGAAAATTCTGTTGTGCTGCTGTGTTCCCAAACCCCATGTTTATGGGATGTGTGGTTCCCAGGTCCGTATCCCCTAAACCCTGGTAGCCCATGCTCCACAGACTCACACACCTTGAGTCTGCAATATCACGGACTTTCCATTCCCGAATCCACTGTGCCCTGAGATCCGTCTGAGGTCCTTGATTACCCTAGCCCTCTGCGTTTTTTTGTGTTTTATTTTGTTTTATTTTTTTTCTCCTTGAGCTTGGAGGAGTGTACCAGCTGACTTGGGGAGAGTCCGGGAAGAAAGGAGAGGTGAATTTGCTGAGAAAGCCCAATTTACCTAAACGTCCTGGGATAGGAAACTTGGTAGGGGAGAAGGTGGAATCAGAAAATCAATTAGACCTCTCCTAGCACACCTAAGGGGGAGGGACTGAAGGATGTGCTATCCAAGCTTCCAATAGCATATTTGGGGTTTCTGGTGAGGTGTGGGTGCTCTCACGCTGGAAATAAAGAGTCATTGTCTTCTGTGTTGAGTTGGTTCAACAAGGACCCACTTGAATCTGCTACCGGACCTCTCAAGCAGCTTTCCTGCTGCTCTGGGAGAGAGAGAAGTGAGGAAAGGAGAAAGGGGGAAGGTTAGATCCCTAAGTGTTTTATTTAACTGCAAAGAGGATTCCTAGCTTGAAACATTGGTTCTTTTTTTTTTTTTTTATCGTGGTTGATACTACTGCATTTGTCTCCTGGTCCTTTCTCCTGTTTTATCCCCCAAGGTCCTTTTTCATTTATTTAGTTTTTTCTCTTTTTCTTTTTCTTGCTTGTCCCCCCACCCTTTTCTTTGGCCCCCCATTTTTTCTCTCTTTTTTTTCTCTTTTTCTTCTTTTGTATTTTATTTTCTTTATATAATAGGTGCTGCAGGGAGCGCTTCACATTTGCTGTGTTTCCTCATCCTCCATTTCCTCTTTTCTGTGTGTATTGATTTTGGCCACCTACATTATCCCCTTTCCCCTACATCTTTCTATACTCCATCATCTACTGTTTCTCTTACATTCTACCTCCCTTTCTTTGGCCCCCAAATTGTCTGACTTTTTATTTCTAATACCTTTGTTCTGTTTTCTGTCTTTTATCCACTCTTGGTATTATTGTCTTTCTTTTCTCTTTCCCTCACTCATGAAAACACTGGCCATTTAATTCATACTATAATCCTCCATATTCAATTGACTGTCTCATTAGAGGTACTATACCTACTGCTATAACTCTACACAACTTACATGAGTCTAATATCCATTCTCCTAGATCTTACATTGTTGCTCTGTTAATATTTATTACCAATACTACTTTATACATTTTCTTTTCTTACTCATTTTGCTTTTCCTGGCCCTAATATTTTCCTTCAAAGTGAACTTAGCCAGTAACAAGAAAATAGAGTAAGAAGAACAAAGTGACAAAGAGAAGACATAACACTTATGCATGAACATCAATTAATTAATCCTCAAGACTAGACAAAGAAGCTAAGGAACTGATTAAACTCATCAAGATAAAATAATGACCAGACAGCAACAAAAAACTACAAACCAAACCAATAATCAGGAAAACATGGTCAAATTCAATGAACAAACTAAAAACCAGGAAGAGGAGCAGAACATCGGACAAGTAATTAAAGCTCTCAAAACATATATTAGAGACCAACTTAATGAAGTAAAGGAAGAGATAAACAATATGAAGAAAACACTTGGAGAGAATCCAGAAGAAATTGCAGTCATACACAAAAAGATAACAGATATGATGGTGATGAACACCACAGTTCAAGAAATAAAAAATACACTCTCATCAAATAGCAGCAGATTAGAAGAGGCAGAGGAGAGAATTAGTGACGTGGAAGACAGTACATCTGAAATCAAACAGATAGTAGAAATGATCAATAAAAAGATAAAAAAAAATTCATCTGGGACTTAGGGACCTGAATGACAATGCAAAACACACAAACTTATGTATTACAGGCATACCAGAAGGAGAAGAGAAGGGAAAGGGGACAGAAGGAGTGTTGGAGGAAATAATGGCAGAAAACTTCCCAAATCTATTGAGGGAGATGGATGTACATGTCCAGGAAGAACAATGCACCCCAAACACCATAAATCCCAACAGGGCTACCCCAAGACATATACTTGTCAAATTATCCAATGCTCAAGACAGAGAAAATTCTAAAAGCAGCAAGAGAAAAGAGAACCATCACATACAAGGGATAAGATTAAGTGCTGATTTCTCATCTGAAGCCATGGAGGCAAGAAGGCAGTGTATGATATAGTCAAGGTACTAAAAAAAAAATTTCCAACCAAGAATACTCTACCCAGCTAAGCTAGCATTCAAAAATGATGGAGAGTTCAAAATATTCACAGATAAACAGAAATTAAAAGAGTATGCCAACAAGAACCCTGCCCTTCAAGAAATACTAAAGGGAGTTCTGCAGGAAAAAAGAAAAAAACAGTAGAGGCAGAGTTGGAGGAGAGTGTAAGAGCAACAAAAAAGACAAAAAGAGAAGGAAAAGACAAACAAACAAAATATAACAAACACAAGTCCAAAGAAAATATGGCAAACATAAATAATTCCTTGATTGTAATAACACTGAATGTCAATGGATTAAACTCACCTGTCAAAAGATTCAGACTGGAAGATTGAATAAGGAAATATGACCTATCTCTATGCTGTCTACAAGACACACATCTTAGACCCAGGGATTCAAGGAGGTTGAAAGTGAATGGCTGGAAAACAATCTTACAAGCAAACAATAACCAAAAAAAGGCAGGAGTAGCTATATTAATATCAGACCAAATAGACTTTAAATGTGAAACAATTGTGAGAGACAAAGATGGATACTACATATTAGTGAAAGGGATAATCTTTCAAGAAGAATGAACAAATCATTAATATTTATTCTCCTAACAAGGGTGCCTCCAAATACATGAGGCAAACACTGGAAAAACTTGGTGCAAGAATAGATGCCTCTACAATTGTAGTGGGGGACTTTAATATACACCACTACCAACTTTGGACAGAACATCTCAAAAGAGAATCAATAAAGAAACAAAAACTTTAAACAGTATATTAGAGGAATTGACCTAATAGACATATACAGATCATTACACCCGAATACAGCAGGATATACATTTTTCTCAAGTGCACATGGATCATTCTCCAAGATAGACCATATGCTAGGCCACAAAGAAAGACTCAATGAATTCAGAAAGATCAAAATCATACAAAATAATTTCTCTGACCACAGTGGAGTGAAACTGGAAATCTGCAAGGGCCAGAGGCCCAGATTTCATAACAAGATATGGAAATTAAACAGCACACTCTTAGAAAAACCATGGGAACCAAAGAGGAAAAACCAAAGAGGAAATCTCCAAAGAAATTAATAACTACCTTGAAACTAATGAAAATGATAACACAACATACCAAAACTTATGGGATGCAGCAAAAGCAGTATTGAGAGAGAAATTTATAGCCATAAATTCATGCATCAAAAAAGAAGAAAGAGCAAAAATTGAAGAACTAACTGCATATTTGGAGGAATTAGTGAAAAAAACAACAAAGTAACCCCACAGGAAGAAGAAGGAAAGAAATAACAAGGATAAGAGCAGAACTAAATGAAATAGAAAATAAGAAAGCACTTGAGAAGATAAACAAAACCAAGAACTGGTTCTTTGAGAAGATCAATAAAATTGACAAACTCTTAGCTGGACTAACAAAGAAAGAAAGAGAGAAGATGCAAATACACAAAATAAGAAATGAGATATTACCACTGACCCCACAGAAATAAAGACTATCATCAGAGGATACTTTGAAAAAATATATTCCAACAAAAATGACAATTCAGAGGAAATGGACAAATTCCTAGGAATACATAAGCAGCCTATATTGATGAAAGAAGAAATTGACGAGCTCAACAAACCAATCACAAGTAAAGAGATAGAATCAGTCATTAAAAACCTTCCAACTAAGAACAGCCCAGGGCCAGACGGCTTCACAGGTGAATTCTACAAAACATTCAGAAAGAACTAACGCCAATCTTGCTGAAACTCTTCCAGAAAATTGAAACAGAAGGAACATTACCTAACTCATTCTGTGATGCCAACATTACCCTAATACCAAAGCCAAACAAAGACACCACAGGAAAGGAAAATTACAGACCAATTTCTCTAATGAACCTAGACGCAAAAATCCTCAACAAAATACTTGCTAACTGTATTCAACAACACATTAAACAAATTATATACCATGACCAAGTGGGATTCATTCTGGGTATGCAAGGATGGTTCAACTAAGAAAATCAATCAATGTAATACACCATATAAACAGATTGAAGGAAAAAAAAATCACATGATTATAGATGCAGAAAAAGTATTTGACAAAATACAGCACCCTTTCTTGATAAAAACACTGCAGAAGATTGGAATACAAGGAAATTTTCTGAACAAGATAAAGAGTATATATGAAAAACCCACTCCCAAAATTGTTTACAATGGTCAAATCCTAAAATCTTTCCCTCTAAGATCAGAAACAAGACAAGGATGCCCACTATCACCTCTTCTATTTAACATTGTCTTAGAAGTACTTGCTTGAGCACTGAGGCAAGAACCAGATATAAAAGGCATTCAAATTGGAAAGGAAGAAGTCAAAATTTCATTATTTGCAGATGACATGATCCTATACATAGAAAACCCTGAGAAGTCTACAACAAAGCTTCTAGAACTCATAAATGAGATTAGTAAAGTCGCAGGTTATAAGATCAATGCACAAAAATTGGTAGCATTTCTGTACACCAATAATGAGCAAACTCAGGAGGAAACCAAGAAACAAATACCATTTACAATAGTAAATTAAAAAATCAAATATCTAGGAATAAATTTAACTAAAGATGTAAAAAACTTATACACAGAGAACTACACAACACTGTTCAAGGAAATCAAAGAAGACCTAAATAAATGGAAGAATATTTCCTGTTCATGGATAGGAAGACTAAATATTATTAAGATGTCTAGCTTACCAAAACTGATCTACACATTCAATGCAATCCCAATAAAAATCAACACAGCATTCTTTAATGAACTAGAAAAACTAGCTATGAAATTTATTTGGAAAGGAAAGAGGCCTCAAATAGCCAGACATATTGAAAAAGAAAAATGAAATTGGAGGAATCACACTACCTGACTTCAAAACATACTACAAAGCTACAGTAGTGAAAACAGCATGGTATTAGCACAAGGAGAGACACACAGACCAATGGAACCGAATTGAGAGTTCTGATATAGATCCTCATATATATAGTCATATAATCCTCGATAAAGCCACCAAACCCTCTGAACTGGGAGAGAATGGCCTATTCAACCAATGGTGCCTGGAGAACTGGATATCCATATGTAAAAGAATGAAAGAGGATTACAATTCACATCTTATCCAAAAATCAACTCAAGATGGATCAAAGACTTAATATAAGAGCCAAGACCATAAAAGACTTTGGAAAGCAGTGTAGGAATCATCTACAGGACCTTATAATAGGAAATGGCTTCATGAACTTCACACCAAAAGCACAAGCAGCAAAAAACCAAATAGATAAATGGGACTTCCTCAAAATTAAAACCTTCTGCACCTCAAAGGAGTTTGTCAAGAAAGTGAAAGAGAGCCTACATAGTGGAGAAAATATTTGGTAACCATAGATCTTATAGGAGACTTATAACTTGCATATACAAAGAACTCTTATATCTCGAAAATAAAAAGACAAACAACCCATGTAAAAAATGGGGAAAAGATTTAAACAGACATTTCTCCAAAGAAGAAATATGAATGGCTAAAAAAGCACATGAAAAAAATGCTCCAAATCTCTAGCTATTTGGAAATGCAAATCAAAACTACAATGTGATACCATCTTAATCCCATAAGATTGGCAGCTATGAAAAAAAAAAAACAGAAGACTACAAATGCTGGAGAGGATGTGGAGGAATGGGAACACTCATCCATGCTGGTGGGAATGCAGAAGGATCCAGCCATTCTGGAGGACAGTTTGGCAGTTTCTCAGAAAACTAGCTATAGATTTGCCATATGACCCAGCAATTCCACTGCTGGGTATATACCCAGTAGAACTGAAAACAAAGACACAAACCGATATATGCACACCAGTGTTCATAGCAGCATTGTTCACTATCGCCAAAATTTGGAATCAACCCAAATGCCCATCAACAGATGAATGGATAAATAAAATGTGGTATATACATACGATGGAATACTACTCAGCTTTAAGAACGAATACACTACAAACACACGTGATAACATGGATGAATCTTGAGAACCTTGTGCTGAGTGAAGCAACCCAGGCATTGAAGGACAAATACTACATGACCTCAATGATATGATATAAGTAAACCACGCTGCCTCAGAGAGCTAGAGACTGGATGATAGGCTTAAAGGAAATTGGTGGGTAGAGGAAGGATATAAGCTGACACCTGCATGGGTGAAATCTATAATAAGCTGGAGGTAAGTATTTGTACAAGGAAGGGATAAAATGGGGGCATAGGGTTACCTTTGGGTGGGGCTTTGCAGGCTTGAGGGGGGCTAGGGATGGGAGGATGGGTAATATTCCCCAAGAAATTGGGGGGAGAGTGGGGGAACATATGAACATAGGAGATGGTCAGATATTTGGTTGAGAGTATAATGCTGAGAAAACTTTTTCAAAATATAATAAGGAAGGTTACCTGTTTAAGATGCTTAAAGGGCATAATCTGACACAGGACAGGCTTCCAGGGAATGTGTGAGTGCTCATTTTGTCATAGTGGGTTATATCCTTGGATAGAGACCCATATAATGAGAGTGAAGGTATACCCACATCCTGGGGAGGACTGATGTTCTCAAATATAGGGAATTGTATCTCTTGAGAGAAATGGTGGCTCTGAATGTGTTAGGGCAGTCGAGCATGTCAAGCCCTCAACATTGTTGCTATTATCTCTAAACATGGCCCTTCAAACAATGAAGACTGACTGTCACTGTGGGCTCTGAGGGGAGGGGGAAAGAGGTATTGAATAGATGGAATCAATGTAACTTTGTGGGCAATAGAAGTGTTCCACAAGATTATGCAAGGATGGATATAAGACATGTTAAATTACACCAAAAATGTATAGGGGCTGATAGGCTAAAATGTAAATCATAATATAAAACATAAGATAACTAAAAATTTAGAAAATTGTATAGTCTAAAATATAAACCACAATGTAAACCCAAATGTTACCTTGTTTGAAAGCTATTGTCTCAATATCTGTATATCATTTTCGGTAAATATAGTATGAATAAGTAAAAAGATTATTGCTGTGGAAGGGAAAAGGGTTTTATGTTGGATATGTGGGAGTATTGTATATTGTATATATGAATTACTAAAACTTTTGTGAAGACAAGCTTAATAATTAGGAAAAAAAAAGAGAAAGAAAGAATGTAGACACTGAGGAAAAGATGGAAGAAGTTGCCTTGCCAATTTGCATACAGGGCAACACTTATTGCAGTGATGGAAGGCAAAATATGAAAAACAAAGCTTTTGCATTTTTAAAGTTTTTGATACCCCAATTTATTTTTATCTTAATTTTTCTAGATTAAAATGTATTCTGTATCTAACCTTTAAACTCATCACTATATTCCATTTTGCTATTAATGGAACCTGGCAATATATTGGGCTTCATTTTTGAAGAAGTTTTGGATCACAGAGAGGTTCAACAATAGCAGGGGAGGAATACTGGTGTGGGATGTTATTGACAGGGGACACATGGTTGGCAGGGAGTTCTCCAGGGCATATATCCAGGATACATAAAAATGTTTGGATATTTTCATAGTGGTTACAATTAAAAACCACAACTGAGGGAGTGCTGAGTCCCTAGCCAGGGGAGCTCTATCACAGTCCCTAAAGGAAGAGCAACAATCCCCCAAGTGCGATGGCAAAGACCAAAAAAGAAGGAAGGTCCAACAATGAGCCCTTGATACTAATGACTATACTTGTAAGCCTATGCACCTGAAATAAGAATAAGGCCTACAGCTAGAGCGTGCCTAAGAGTTACCTCCTGAGAGCCTCCATGTTGCTCAAATGTGGCCAGTCTCAAAGCCATGTAAATGCGTTGCCTTCCCCCCAGCATGGGACATGACTCCCAGGGATGAGCCTCCCTGGCACCGAGGCATTACTACCAAGTACCAGCTGATGATGTAACTAGAAAATGACCTTGAATAAAAGGGTCAACTCAGACCAGCAGAATATCTCAGTCTGCATATAATACCAGGAGTTAAAAGTGCTTTTTGACCTGAATAAAAGGGGGAAATGGAAAGGACAAATGAGTTTATATGGCTATGAGTCTCCAAAAAAGCCAGGAGGTTATCAGAGGGGTCACCCTTATACACACCTCAGCAGAGTCCCAGAGACAGATAAAGTAGATACAACCTCAGGTATTGGTTCTTCTGAGGGCTACAGAGACCCACAGGTTCTATGGTCATGGCAGATGGTGTTCAGTGCCATGTCAGTCAGCCCTACTTTGGAGTTTGTATTTCTGTGTGATGGAGCTGGACTCAGATGTGATTTTTGTTCACAAGCCTCTCCTGTTACTTTTACTGGATCTGTAGTTGGCGCTGGGGTTTAGTGTTTACCCAGGGGACCTGAATCTCTGGACTGACCATGTGATAGCCAGGTGCTAGCCTCAACAGACTTGCAATTCCTACACTCTGGTTTATTGGACTTACCCCACTCAGCTAACATGGAGGTGAAGAAGGTCACCCACCACACCAGGGAGTCAAGAGTACCTACATTTGAAAGCAGGACAATTGCATCCAGCACCCAGCATCCAGCAAGGGGTGGAATCTAAGCCCCCTCTTGATATAAATGTGGAGTGGACACAACCATTCCAAGGTCCACAGGATGGAGGAACAGAGTATGGATTAGAGTGGACTTACTGATATTCTATTCATGAACTATTGTGATTAGTAATCGAAGAAAACATGGTATTGGTGTGAAGAAAGTGGCCATGGTGGCTGCTGGGGGTAGGGAGTGGGAGGAAGAGATGTGATGTGGGGGTGTTTTCGGGACTTGAGTTGTCCTGGGTTGTGTTGCGGGGACAGTTACCAGAAATTGTATGCCCTCCCATGGCCCACTGGAGAACTGTGGGAGAGTGTGGGCTATGGTGTGGACCACTGACCATGAGGAGCAGCAGTGCTCAGAGATGTATTCACCAAATGCAATGAATGTCTCATGATGATGGAGGAGGTTGTTGTTATGGGGGGAGAAGTTGGGTGAAGGGGGTGGGGGATATATGGGGACAGCATATTTTTTTAATGTAACGTTAAAAAAATAAATAAAGACAAAAAATGCATAGTTTATGAATGTGTTGGCATGAAGACAAATATATCGATATTACATGTTAAGATATTTTCTCTCAGCCTCAAAGTTCATTTTTCTGATTTTAGAAGAAGTAAAATATTTTTGTGAGCCCCTACAAGTAATGTGGGCCTGGGCACAGTGCATTTCTACAAGGCTGCCACTTACTAGCTAAGTGGACTTGGGAAAGTGATTTAACATCTCTGGGTTTAGTTTTCTCTTTTTAAAAATATATTTTATTTTATTTTATTTTATTTTTTAAAAGATTTCTATTTATTTATTTCTCCCCCCTCCTCCATTGTCTGTTCTCTTTGTCCATTCACTGTGTGCTCTTCTGTGTCTGCTTGTATTCTCCTTAGGCATCTCTGGGAACCAATCCTGGGACCTTCTCGAGTGGGAGAGAGGCGATCATTCTCTTGCGTCACCTCAGCTCCCTAGCCTGCTGCATCTCTTATTATCTCTCCTCTGTGTCTCTCTTTGTTGTGTCATCTTGTTGCACCAGCTCTCCGTATGGACCAGCACTCTGCAAGGGCCAACATTCCGTGCAGGCATCTCCCACACGGGCCAGCTCACCTTCCCCAGGAGGTCTGTGTATCGAACCCTGGACCTCCTATATGGTAGGCAGGAGCCCAATTGCTTGAACCATGTCCGCTTCCCAGTTTCCTCTTTGTAAAACAGGCATGTCAAAGGGGCCTAACTCACAGGATTAAAGGTCAACCATTACTGCTTTGTATTGCTCATTTAAAAGTAGGGAAACATAAAGGATAAAAACTTAATTTCTGTTCATGCCCGGATCCAACCTCAAATCTAGTTTTTGCTTTATTCTTGGCAAAAACGGACTTCCTATTTCAAAAGAAAGGCATGACGAAAAGCAAACAAAATGAAACCAAATTCTCTTCTGAGACATCTAAGGATTCTTACCAAATACCACTTGATGAGTTCACAGTAAATGAACCAGAGGCCTACGGGTTAGATTCCCCTCTTAGCGCCTGGAGAGAGAAACAGAAAGCCTGGAGAGTCCCCAGAGAGTGGCCGAGCTGCTGTGCCAGCCCCACCCCGTCAGCAGGGTGAGCGTTTAGGTTGTCCCAGAGCCCCTTAGCAGCTCCTGTCTGTTCCTTCCACCTGGGCTCCATTCAGGTTTCTCCTTTGAATAAGTCGTTCCCCAGAGAGCAGATGCCATCACGGGGGTTCTGACGGGAAATCAGAGCAGCCAGACCCAAATAGTTAGTTATTGCTAAATTCTTTTCTTTTTTAGGTTCTGTGACTGGGGTTTGAACTCAGGACCATGTATGTGGGAAGCTGGTGCTCAACCACTGAGCCACATCGGCTCCCCTGAGCTGGGTTTTTGTTTGGTTTACTTGTGGTTTGTTTTTTTGTTTGTTTGTTTGTTTAGGAGGCACAGGGGACTGAACCTGGGGCCTCCCGTGTGGGAGGAGGGTGCTCGACTGCTTGAGCCACATCTGCTCCCCAGTTATTGCTAAATTCTTCATCTCCCTTCCATTCCAGCTGCAGACAAGTGGGGTTTCTAAGAAAGAGCTGCTGGCAGATTTGCTCTCCGTGGATGGTGTTTTCCAGGAATTTGGCTTGCTTCCTGAGAGACGACACACATAGAAAGTTCCAGGTGGCAGCAGCGGGACTCTGGAATGACTCATGATGTCCTGAGCCAGAAAGGGTGGGTTATGGCCTCAGACCACACCCTCCCTTCCCTTTTTCAAACTCCGTCCATTTCAATGACAGCTTCAGCTCCCACCCGGCTCCAGCCAGGAAGCCTTCTCAGATGAGCCAGAAGCACCTACCACCCACGCCCCCTCCCACCCATCACTCTCATTTGCAGACGTGGTAGCTGTTGGATGCTCTCCTAGTGACCTGTGAACAGCTTTTGCAGGGTCTTTTGATCTAATCTTTTGAGTTAATAATCTTTTGAGTTAGACCACAGCGTCATTCAGGATCTGATTGAGGTCTATCTCGGTACAACCCCAAAGCCAGCGCGCCAGGCCCGTGGTCAACACACGTGGACTGACTGTGTGCCATGAGCAAGGCTTTCTGCCAGGCACTGGGTAGTGCGATACAGAGGGAGCTGCTGAGGGACAACCCGGCTCTTGGAGAGGGAAGAGTCAGAGCAGGTATAAAGCCCCAAGGAACTCCAGATGTGCACATCTGCAAACTGTCTTGTTGCCCTGTGGCGCTGGGGGGCAGCATCTTAATTGGGTCAAGACTAACGTCCTAACCTTGAGTGAAATAAGCCAGACAGAAAAGGACACATATTGTTTGATCTTACTGATATGAAATAATTAGAATAAGCAAATTCATTGAGTCAAAACCTGGAAGACAGGTTCCCAGGGGCCAGGCTCACGGTAGGGGATGGGAGTTAATGCTCAGTGGGTAGAGATTCTGCTTGGGGTGATGGAAAAGTTTTGGTAATGGATGGTGGTAGTGCAACATTGTGAATGTAATTAACACTGCTGAGTTGTGTATCTTAATGTGATTAAAGGGGGCAATTGTATATTTATTATTAAAATAAAATTTAAAAATGCTAATGAAGGAAAAAGGTTAAATTATACTATATTAAACGTTAGTCCTTCTATCCACAAGAAGCCACAATAAGAAAGTAAAAAGGCAAGCTGACCAGGAAGAGATATTTACACACACGTATCCACAGAAGGGTTCAGGGAGCAGATGTAGCACAAGTGGTTGAGTGCCTGCTTCCCATGAATGAGGTGCTGAGTTCCATCTCCAGTAC